>NC_133658.1:680014105-680337255 GCF_037893015.1 Macrotis lagotis
AACATATGTAATATTAATCTCTTAAACTTATTAGAAAAAATAAGATAAAGTTTAATACTCCATGCAAATTAGTATTTGGTGTCAATAAACATTTATTTTAAAATGTATTTAAACCTACTTTAACCACATACTCTGTACCAAGCACTGGGGAAAAGACAGTTCTTAGCTCACTGTACTCTTGAATGAGGGAAAGAACATACCAGCAATCCTGAATGACAGGTCTCTATCTGTCTCTGTCTCTATTTCTGTCTCTGTCTCTGTCTCTCTCTGTCTCTTATTCTTTCTCTGTCTCTCTTTGTCTCTCTGTTTCTCTCTCTCTCTCTCTCTCTCTCTCTCTCTCTCTCTCTCTCTCTCTGTATTTCTGTCTCTCTGTGTGTGCGTGTGTTTGTGTGTGTGTGTGTGTGTGTACTAAATGTTGGAGGTATAAAGAAAGGGATAGTCTCTACCCACAAGGACCTCACACTCTAATGAGGAAGAAAATACTAAAAAAGAAGCTGAAAATGTGTGTTTGGTAAAGGATAGAACATGCAGAGACAGGATGAACCTGTCCTGGGCATCATACTTGAATGAAGACTCTGGGAAGAATTTCTTTTTTTTTTTGTGGCAAATGGGGTTAAGTGGCTTTCCCAAGGCCACACAGCTAGGTAATTATTAAATGTCTGAGACTGGATTTGAACCCAGGTACTCCTGACTCCAAGGCCGGTGCTTTATCCACTACGCCACCTAGCTGCCCCATGGGAAGTGTTTTCTCATGCCCACCCTCCACTATCTCTCCAATCAGAAGGAGGAGCTCCAAGGGCAGTGAGTCCTGAACATTGTGTGTAGACTCAGGATTGTCATCTTATTAGACATGCTTCCAGAGATCATGACATCCAGGAGACCATGGAGTGAGAAATGATGAGGTGGACAGAGGGAAAGCACTAGTCTTAAAAGGTCATATTTTATCTGACTTCAAGAAAACTATGGAAGCCTTGGGAAGCAGAGATGAGGGTAAAAAAATACAGTTAATCCTCATTTTTGGTGAATTTCTTATTTGAGGATTCTTCTATTTGCTAAATTTATTTGTAACCCCAAAATCAATACTCACAGTATTGCTTTTGGTCATTCATAGCCAGGAAAAATGTTTGAGTTGCCCAACATTCATGTTCCCAACTGATGAGGAACAAGGCAATGATCTCCTTGTTTCAGTTCTCATAGTGTAAATAGGCGTCCTTTTTTTACGGTCTACTTTGTGCCACATTTTTGTTCTTTTTGCTGGTGATTACACTGTTCAAAAGGCCCCCAAACATAGTGCTGAAGTGCTGTCTAGTGTTTCTAAGCTTGAGAGAAGGTGGTGATGAGCCTTATGGAGAAAATATGTTTTAGATAAGCTTCATTCAGGCATGAGTCATAGTGTTTTTGGCTATGAATTCAGTGTTAAGGAATCAACAATACGGTGCATCCATAGCAAGGAAGAGGTAATTTGAAGATCTATAAGAGGTTCACTCTGAAAAGTGCTAAATTTAAGTGTATGATCAGAGTCTAGCTTTGAATCTATTCTTATATTTCCTCTAGGAACAATAGTTTGTTATTCATTAGCCTAGTGTTTGCTGTGACGTTATAGAACATAGTTACTATAAATGATGGGAATCAACTATAATTCCACTCATAGGAGAGAGAAAGAGACACTGAGAATGCCCAGAACTGAGATTTGGAGTGTCAAGAAATAACAAGAAGAGATCACTGTCAGAGTTGTTATTTCATTTCTCTCATCAAAGGTAATTCAGAGCATTATTTTCAAATAATTTGAGATAAATTTTATTACAGTTTCTGAAAACTGCTGTTTATATCCTTTGATTGTCTATCAATCAAGAAATAACTCTTACTTCTATATAGTATTTAGGGGTTGGGGGAATGGGAAATGAAGTGTAAGAAAACTAAAAAAGGTAGAATGGAACTAATTTTTGAAAAGTTTTGCTTTTGTTTGCCAAACAGGGGACTTTATGTTTGATACTGGAGTTTTTAGGGAACTATTGCAATTTATTGAATAGAGGGAGGAGGTGAAATGGATAATTGAACCTATGCAAACCATTGGAATCACCAAGTGAAATAGAGTAGAAGGGGAAGAAGAACAAGAACAAAGCTCACAGTTAACAGCATAAATGTGGATAAAGATCTACAAAGTGGTGATCAGTTAGGTAGGAGAATTGGGATGGACTACATTAAGGAAGCCCTAAAGAGTAGAGAATATCAAGAAAAAGGGGGGTGGCTGCAAGTGTGATAGGCTTCAGAAAATCCCAGAAGATAAGGATTGAGGAAAAGGTCATTACTTTGGACATTAAAGATGAATTCAGACATATAAAGTTAAAAAGAGAGTGAGAAGAAAGGAAATAAAGACATTTATTATAGAAGGGAACCAATAGGTAGTAGGGATGGACATGTGAAGTGAGGGGTTTTTTTAAGGATAGGGGAAACATGGGCATATTTATAGGCATAAGGAAGTAGGCAGGAAGTGGCAAAAGATTGAAGGTAAGTGAGAGAGTGGGGATGATGAGAGAGCAATCTATAGGAGAAGAAAGAATGGAATATGATCACTTTAAGGAGTTTTCATCCATAAACTCCCTATGAAAAAGTCTATAGGTCTAAGAAGGATATACAAGTGAATTCTACCAAATATTTAATAAAATAATTAACTCCAATTCTATGTGAACTATTTTAAAAATAGGAGAAAAATAAGTTTTGCTAAATTCCTTTTACGATACTAACATGGTGCTGAAACCCAAATCAGGAAGAAGCAAAACAGACAAAGAAAATTATTGAGCAATCTCCCTAATGAATATTGAAGCAAAAATCTTTAATAACATTTTAACAGATTACAATAAGTTTTTACTCAGATAATGTACCATGATAAGGTAGGATTTATACCACGTAGGTAGGGATAGATCAATATTAGGAAAACACTCAACTTGAAAATATTAATAACAAAACCATAATTATCTCAATAAGTGCTGAAAAAAGGCCACTGACAAAATGCAACATACATTCCTCTCTAGTGGAGAGTAATAGGAATTAATGGAGTTTTCCTTAAAATAATAAATAGTATCTATCTAAAACCATCAACAAATTTTAGAGGTAATGAGGATAAACTAGGAGCATTTCCAATACAATCAGATGAAACAAGGATGCCCACCATTACCATTACTATTCAAAAAGCAATGTTAGCTTTAGCAATAAGAAAAGGAAAAAGAAATTGAAGGAATTAGAATTGTCAATGAGGAAGTAAAACTTTCACTCTTAGAGAATTCAAGAAAATCATTTTAAAAAGCTACTTGAAACAATGAACAAACTCAGCAAAAGAGCAGGATATAAAATAAATCCACATAAATCATCAGCATTTCTATATATGAATAACAAAGCCCAAGAGCAAGATATAGAAAGAGAAATTCCATTTAAAGTTACTGTAGACAACATTAAACACTTGGGAATCTACCTCCCAAGACAAACTTAAAAACTGTATGAACACAATTACAATGCACTTTTTTACACAAATAAAGTCAGATCTAAACAATTGGAAAAATGTAAATTGTTCATGGTTAGGTTGAGTTAATATAATAAAAAATGACAATTCTGCAAAAATTAAATTGCTTATTCAGTGCCATACCAATCAAACTGCCAAATAACTATTTTATCAAGCTTAAAAATAGTATTAAAATTCATGTGGAACAACAAAAGGTCAAGAATATCAAGGGAACTGATAAAAGTAAAGGAAGGTAGTCTTGCCCTGCCAGATCTAAAACTATACTGCTACTATAAAGTGGCAGCCACCAAAACTGTCTGGTTCTGATTAAGAAACAGGGCAATGGGTTATTGGATTTGGACAGATTCAAAAGAAAGTAGTAAATAACCACAGTAATCTACTAATTGACAAACCCAAAGACATTAGTTTCTGGGATAGGAACTCACTATATGACAAAAATTTGTGGGAAAATTAGACAACAAAATGTCAAAAACTAGGCATAGACCCATATCTCATACCCTATACCAAAATAGGATTGAAATGGGTTCAGGATTTAGACACAAAGGGTGATACCATAGACCAATGAATAGATCAAGAAGTATTCTATCTTTGTATCTATGGAGAGGGGAAAAATTTGTGCCCAAACAAGAAATAGAGTTCATTATAAATTGCAAAATGGATTATTTTGATTATATTAAATTTAAAAGTTTTTATACTAATAAAGCCAATGCTCCCAAGATTAAAAGGAAAACAGAAAACTGGGAAATAATTTTCATATCTAGGGCTTCTGATAAAGGTCTCATTTCTAAAATATATAGAGATTTGAATCAAACTATAAGGTTACAAGTCATTCCCCAATTGAGAAATAGTCAAGGGATATAAACAGGCAGTTTTCAAATGAAGAAATTAAAGCTATATATACTCATATAAAAATATTCCAAATCATTACTGATTAGAAAAGGTAACTATGAGATTCCATCTCACACCTATCAAATTGGCTAAGATGACAAAAATGTAAAATGATCAATGTTGGAGAGATTGTGAGAGGATCGGGACATTAATGCATTGTTGGTGGAGTTGTGAACTAATTCAACCGTTCTATAGAGAGCTATGTGGAACTATGCCCAAAGAGCAATAAAACGATCATACCCTTTGATCCAACAATAACAATACTAGGCTAGGCTTATATTCAGAAGAAATAATAAAAATGGGAAAAGTCACACATGTTCCAAAATTTTCAGAGAAGTTCTTTTTTTGTAGGGGGCAAAAATTGGAAATCGAAGGGATGCCCATCAATTGAGAAATGGCTGAACAAGTTTTGGTATATGAATGTTATGGAGTACTATTGTTCTGAAAGAAACCATTAATGATTGGACTACAGAGAAACATGGAATGAATTTACATGAATTGATGTTGAGCAAAGAGAACATTTTACACATTAACAATAACATTGTGAATTGATCAACCTTGATGGATGCAGTTCCTCTCAGTAGTTCAGAGAGCTAGGACAGCCCCGGGAGGCCTGTTATGGACAATGCTATCCACATCCAGAGGAAGAAAAAGAAAAGAAAAGAAAACAACAACAAAAAACTCCTACAGAATCTGAAAGAACACTATGTTCACTTTTAAAAATTTCTCTGATGTTTTTTCTTTCCTATCTCATGATTTTCTTTCTTTTCCCTTAGTCCTAATTCTTCATACAGAAAATAAATAATCTGTAAATATGCTAAACACAAATGGATGTTTACAATGTTCACTAGACTGCTTGCCATTGAGGGGAAAGGAGTGGGAAGGGAAGGTGGAAAGAAGTTATGTAACTAATAAATATGTATATTCATGTATATGAATGTTGAAAATCTTTCATTACATGTAACTGGAGAAAAAAAATATCAATTGGGGAAACATTAAAAGGTTCCCCTCAGCTAGAGTGGTCACTTATTCATTTAAGATAGAATCAAAGTCAGAGATAGTGGCAGAAGGCATGTTATGTGATATGAGGAGAGAAGATAAAGGAGTTATTGGTGAATGATATGAATTTTTTTCAGGGAAATATGAACTTTTTCAGTTACTCTCCAGAGGAGGGGAGCTTTAGGAGATTTGAGGAGAGACAAAATGGTTTGGAATTGCCTCAGTGGCAAGTGGAAAAGTGAGCCAATTAGGAAGATATAAATGATTGCATCAGTGGGTACCCAGTTGAGATTATATAACATATACTGTATTGAATTCATTCAACATGTTTTCAAGACTTGTTCAAATATGAACAGGAAGAAAGACAATGCATAGTCCTGAACAGAGGATTGGCAGGGCAAGATGGGCTTTAGGATAAGGGATCAAAGGACTTAAATGAAAAAGATAATGTAGAGTTGAACTAGTTCATCAATGGGTCATGATAGAAAAGAGAGGAGAAAATAGAAAGCATGGGATTAATGAAAGAACTAAGAGCTTGAGGGACTAGAGTTAATAATCAGAACAAAGAGCAAAGTTTGAGGTCAAAGGTTCCATAGCCCATGCTAATTAATAAAGCCTGCTTCTGTTTTCCAGAGCACATACACCTGCCAAACTGGTTGAAAGATTTTAAACTGAAGTCAGCAAGCTGAAACAGTAGGCTTGCTGATCCTTAGCCAGCCAGGGAGAAATTGTGTCTCTATATTCAATTTATTCTGGAAGTTGAGGCTCCTTGCCTCTGGGAAAGATGATGAAATGGAGTCATTTCACTTCTGACACCTTCAGAGTCAGTTACTTGGAATGGGGAAACTCATGCTCAATGCATTCAAGCCATTGGCAAAAAAAATATTCTACAAGCAATTGGCATATACCACACAAAGGAATTTTATGAGAGGTCCATGTGGGACTACAAACCAAAAGCCCATAAATTGACACTACCCATAGAACACAGGATGATATCTCAGAGTTTCTGGAGTTGAAGGATTTTTTTCTTCTATCTTTCAAAACTGAACATCACAATTGTTCTGAGTGAATGACTGAATACAGAAAAACTTATATGGTAGGTTTGTGTAAGGGTTGTGGGGGAAGCTTGCCCTCCCAGTTTCTAAAACTGATATACAAGCAAACTGATCCTTTCATTTACTTTTATGCCATAATGTGCTTTGTTATTTAATATTCTTTCCTTCATAGGAAAGTTGGCTTCTTGAGTGTTATACCTCCTGTCATATAACATGAGAGAAAAGATTGGTTATATGGTTCCTTGATTTTAACACCTCATCCCTCTATCACCAGAAGTCAAAACATTGACTTTCATAGATGGTCATATTTGTGATAGAGTCCCTAGTAACTTTGGGCCTGCCCCAGAGTTATATCTGTTTCCATGGATTTCTGAGTGCCTAGTTTCATTCTGATCTTAATCTGAGGCAGTTATAGAATTACTCTGAGAAGCCCTTGTCCAAGCACCTTCTACTTGACTTACCTTTCACAGTGTTCTTAGAATGCCAATGTCATTGAACTGAACTTCAGAAAACTAAGGTCCTATTTCTGCCTTCATTTTTTCTTTATTTGGAATAGAAAAGAGTATGACTAAATGTTTCTTAAGGTACCTTCTAGCTCCATGATTCTATGAACTAATGGTCTTGAAGGAAGATACCTTAAAATGATGCATTGCACAGATGAGGAAGGTGAAGCCCTAAGCAAATCAATGACTTTCCCAAGGTCATACAGAACTAGGATGTGAACTCTATCCTACTAATTACAAATAGGGCCCTCTTGGTACCTTACCACATTTATACCTTTGTACCTTACCACATTGCCTTCCATTGTGACCTAAGACTCTTTTTTGGAATGTTGCTCAGAGCCAGACTTAACCAAGAAATCAGAAAGGGCTTACCAAGGTTGACTTCACAACTAGAGGATATGGCCTTGGACTAAACCAGCTTCTGAGTACAGAGGATAGGCCACTGAGCACATTTTGGTTGTTATTTTAATCCCTTCTAACCTTAGATTGAATCTTAATTGCATTCATTACAAATGAAATATTGAAAAAATAAGCACAGCAGCTCTTTACAATTCTCTGAGAAAGCAAGTTAAGAACAGAAAGGACAAATGTGAAATATCAGGCTAATCACAGCTGAATACCCAATTTGCATTGACTTAAAAGACAATTCAATATCTGTGCATTAAAGACAATAGGTTAAGGGGTTAAGTGATTGCTTTCACTTTCAAGTCTGCATATAAAAAGCAAATATTCCAGATCCATGGAGGAATATTATTCTCAAAAAGAGTATGCTTATTCTTAATTATTTTCAAAGACCATGCACCTTTCTAGTGATATATATCAGTATCACAAATAAAAGAGTCATATAAAAGACTAAAAACTACAGAGCTGGAAAATTCATCTAATATGTAATAGTAATGACATAATGATGCCTTGAATTCACTTAACTTGTTATCCTACTCTCATAAATTTAGAATTGGTCCAGACTTCAGAGTCTTAATCTAATCCCTTTCATTTCATAGAAATACAAACTGAGATCATCAGGCAGTTCAAATATTTGTCTAAGATAATAATGATCATAATAAGAAGTAGCATTTATATAATGCTTCAATGTTTCTAGAGATGCTTTATATGGGTTGTCATAGGTTAGGATCTTGAAACTCAAGTCATCAGATTCCAGATCCAGAACCCTTGTGTTCTGTACCAGGCTGCCTAAATTCCTAGTTCATTATTAAGGCTACATAGATGAATCCCACAAAAGTTTTTGCAAAACTAAATTCATTGTCTTCATTGATTTAGTTATCACACTCATTCAGTGTAATTAATCTTCCTGGTGGTATAGTGGATAAAGCACAGGCCCCAAAGTCAGGAGGACTTGAGTTCAAATTTGACCTCATTCACTTGGTGCTTATTAGCTATGTGATCTTGGGCAAGTCTCTTAACCCTGATTGTCTGGCATCTAGGACCATCTCCAGTCATCCTGTTCTATATCCGGTCACTGGACTCAGAGGAGGAAAAATGTGAGACTGATGACAGCAAAGCCCCCCCCCCCCCATCAAATCCAATTCATGAGCTTGTTATTGCATTACCTCCCTGATGTCATGGTCTTCTTTGAGAATGAAGGTCAAAAACATCATCATTGGTCCTCTTGGTATCTCTTTTTTTACATTTTAATTTACATTTTAACTTATTTACACATTACTAAAATAGTCCTATTGTAAGAGTAACAATGATCCCCTCTCCCCCGACAAATAAAGTGAAAGAGAAAAAAAAATGTGCTTCATTCTGTGTTCAGATACAATCAGCTCTGACTCCTTTATCATAAGTCCATCAGAGAAGTTACTTTCATATTTTTCCATACTTGGTGTTGCTAATTGTAATTTCCTCTATCCATTCTTCCCCAGTACCATTTATTATATTTTCTTTCTCCTTTCATTCTGTCCCTCTTTAAAAGTGCACTGTGGGGAAGCTGAGTGGCACAGTGGATAGAGCACAGGTCCTGGGGTGAGGAGGCCCCAAAACCTACATCCCACCCCAGAGACACAGCAACCACCCAGCCCCGTGATCCTGAACAGGCCACCAAATCCCACCACCTTGCAAAAAATAAAAGAGAAAATGTGTTGTATCTGACTATCCTCTTCCATGACCTATCCTGTCCTTTATCACCTACATCCCCCCCTCCCCTGAGTCCTTTGTCCCATCCCCTTTCTCTTCTTTTTCCTCTAGATTTCTATTCCCTATTAAGTATGTGTTGTTTCCTCTCTGAGCCATTTCCAAAGAGAATGAAGGCTCACCCATTCCCCCTCACCTTCGCCTCTTCCATACCATTGCAAAAGCTTTTTCTAGACTCTCTTACATGAAATATCTTATCCCATTCTACCTCTCTTTTCCCTTTCTCCCAGTACATTGCTTTTCACCCATTGACTCCATTTTTACAATATGTTATGCCTGCAAATTCAGTTCTCTCCTATTCTTCATCTATAAAGGCTCATTCTACCTGCTCTAATTGAATGAGAAGTTTCATATGAGTATGATCAGGATCATCTTCTCATGCAGGAGTTATCTCATCTTAAATAGAAGTCTACTATTATCTAATTTTTTTCCAGTGACTTATAGGTATATGGATAGCAATCAGGAGAGAAGAAGAATCTCAGTAGGCTAAAGCAACGGACAAAATTTACTTGCATAAGAATGATGATATTGTAAAGTCCCATGTTTGAGTTCAGAAAGTCAACTTCTGACTTTGTGGCAGGGTAAAGTCAGGAACTCAGTGAAGCTCTCCCCTAGATCCCTCCAAATACCTGTAAATAATGACTAGAGTAACAGAACCCACAAAAAGACAATTTTCCAGATCAAGACAACTTAGAAGGTTGGCAGGAAAGGTCTGTTGTACCAGGGTGAGAGAGGATCACAGTCCAGAGCAGGCCCTCCAGGACATACTGGACCCCAGCAAATCAGGAACAGGCTGAGAGCCCAGTAATAAGCAGCAGTAGCAGCAGCTGCTTCTGGAGCTCTGAGCTCATAGGCAATAAGGAGATCAATGTATCAAAAGGAAGTTACAGGGCTCTCTTTGCTAGCACTGAGATAGACATTGTACTTCACCTAGTCAGACCACATTTGGAATAATTTTGTTGTTTTCCAGGCACAATATTTTTAGAACGGCATTGACAAACTAGAGACCATACAGATGGGAACAACCAGGATGGGGAAAGGTCTTCTAATCATACCATATGACAATTTGTTAAAAGAATTGAGTTTATCTGTTCTAGAGGAAAGAAAACTTGGTCAAGGGAGCAATGTAATAATTGACTTCAAATATTTAAAGAATTGTAACCTGGAAAATTTATTAGACTGCCTGACCCCAGATGGCAAGTCTAGGAGTAATAGATGTATATTATCTGGAAGCGGATAGAAGCTAGATATAAGGAAAAACTTCCTAAAAATGAGAATTATCCAAAAATGGAATGGACAGCCTTAGGAGGAAGTAGATAATTTCTATTCATTAATTGTTTTTCATCATTTGTCTGAATTACCCTTTTCAATGATATTGTAAAAATGACTCTTGTAGGAGTTTGACCCATACCTTGGGCATTCTGATATTCTATTCCCCATTATCTAACCTGTGAGTCTGAAAAAAGGGTAATGATTATATTTTTATAGAAGAATCTAGTAATACCACAGTTTAATAGTGACAAGAATAAGATATCAATTATTCTGAGAATAAAGGGAAATTAAAGAATAAAGAAAAGAAAATTAAGAATTACTAAAGGGAGTTATGAGTAGAAATAGGATTCTAACTTTCATATCCTGATTTTAGTGAAGATATTTTTCTAACATCTAAACTGCAGGAGTCCTTTGGTTTAGTTCCAGTGTGCTGGAGTTGGTGTCTTATTGTCCTTCATAATTGAAGAAGACCATGACATCAATTGAATGATGGCATGACATACACATTATGGTGATTAAAGTGAAGAGAATGTTGTGCAAAAATATCCTTCTTACTGTCTCTTCAAGAACTGTCTGTACACAGTTATATAAGAAACAAGACTACTGGTGATGGTCCAGATATAATGGGAGGCCTTGATCATTTACATGTTATCCCTCCCATGTAATCAAGGCATCATAGCATTGCAATAATGCTAAGTAGATTGATAATATGGAATTTTTAGTGACAAATTTATTATATTATGGTAAGGTTAATTTGTCTCTAATTGTCTAAATCATGAGTATGGTGATTTTTATGGCAATAATCTTTTGATTGGGATTAAGCTAGATGTCACTAGATGGTCTAATAGTCAGTATCATAATTTTTACGGTGATGATCTAACCTACAGGATCCTGACTGATTTTTAATATATATTTTTGACATTTTGAAAATTGTTTAACCTCTAGGGACCCTTCCTTTTCTATAAAATTAGAAGATTGGACATATATAAACTTCTTAGAGTTCTAGATCTCTGGTGTTATGCCTCATGTGTTCACTTATTGTACTATGCATTCAAATCTCAATCTCTTTAGTTTCCAAATAACAAAGGACAAGTTATTTTACTTTCACTGCCATTAATTCTTCACTTTTGGTACTTCCTTCTCTCTCTCTATGGTGTTGACTGCCTTATGCTTTTTTTATTTTACAGATGATGGTTTTATTGAATAAATACAAAGTTTTAAAGAGGAAAACTTTCAACTGAAAGTTGCTGGGCAGTTAAAAATCCTTTTGAATATGTTTGGAATCTTTAATTTTACCTGCAAATGAAATAAGAGTAGGCAACCTGTCCTAGTCAGTTTATAATAAAAAGTGATCTCAGCTGACAGTGATACTTTCCTTCTTGCAAGAGCCCATGTACTGTAGACCTCTTTGCTGTCTAGTGGCTCTGTTTGTTCTGACTGTCGGGCATTTTTCTGTGGTTTTCGATGGCTCTGCGGAGTACTACATCTTGCACAAGATCTGTCAGATTTACATCTGTATGACTACAACCTATTTTGAGGCAGCATGCCTTTTTCTTTCCTTCGTGTTTCATCTCAATGATTCTTCTAATGGCTTCCTCTTCATAGGTGTGTCCACATACTTTATTTTTCACTGGTTTCTTCATTTCCAACTGAGTAATGGGGCAAATGAAGTTGGTCTGACTTTGGGTCACAATCATATCTTCATCTATTTGTTCTGAGTCATCATCAGTTGAGTCCACTGGGAGTCCACATTGCTTCTTGATGTTTCTCAGCTCTTTGAGAAACTGCACAAATCTGTCATCTTTTTGTTCAGTTTTTCTTTGTTGTTGTTTTTCAAAACCACTAATTTCTCTTCAACTAAGGCTTTTAGATTTGGTGTTAGATTTAGGTAATCTTTATCTTTTACCTGATCTAGGGTAGCTTCAATTGCCATTATATATATACTGGTTGAGATCTCAATCCATTTTAATATACTCAAACATCAATTTTTCCATATCATAATCATCACCTAAATCAGTCTGAGTTAACACAAGATTCAGGGCAGTGTTGGTGACACTTTGCATTCCAGAAATAATATAAGCTTCACAGTTTTTCAGGTTGCCCAGAGCATTGTCCACATTGTTGACGTAAAGTCAAGGAAAATCATTTGAATTCTCCAGCATACTGAAATTATTACCTGGCAGCCCAGCCCGGGTGAGGCTCCACATTAACCAGAAGCCACAGAGGACACTTGCTCTCAGGTTCCAGCTCCCAGATCCTGCCCCTCTCTCTGGGTGCCTTATGCTTTAAAACAAAATTATTTTATGAAAACTCACACAGGGCAAATAATCATATGGTGGCCAGAAAAAGCAATACGAGGGCATTCTCAAGGTCATTCTTAAAACTTTGGAGAGGGATTATACTATGTGGGAGACACTGGCACAGGACCATCCAGCATGGCATGTCCTCAATAGAGAAAGTGTCGCATTCTATGAACAAAGTGGAATTCAAGTAACTCAAAAGAAATGAGATGGTCAAATTTAGAGTACCCACCCCAAATGTTCACATGACCTATTTGTTCCCGAAGGATGATAGAGCATTCTGAATTTATAATAGCTTAATCAGATACAATCCAACAAACTGTGACTTGAATTTAACATAGTAATGTTATTTTGGTCCTTTTCAAGAACAAAATACAGCAACCAATCAACCATTTTATGCTAGTGTTTCATTTATCCTCATTTCTTTATTTACTCATTGCTCTGCACTTATAAATCCTTTCCCATCTATTACTTGATGTAAGATGTGTATATATACATGGCTTATATAAATGTGACTTAGTGGGATGCAGAAATAGCAGGAGAAACTTTGATTCTTATTTACAGAGGGGCAGGAAAAGAGAATAGAAGCCTACTTGTACTTCTGTTTGCTCCTCTGAGAGTGTCAAACTAGAATTATGTCTATGGAAAAACATTAAATATTGTTGATTTATGCAAATGATTTTTATGATTAATGTGGTTTCCTAAATACTATCTCTAAAAAAGGGAAAGTTTCCCATTCATAAGCTTGACTCCTTTCTACTACATACTAGTTACACAAAAGACCATCACCAATAGTGAATAGAAAGAAAACCTAATTATCCAAGTAGATAGGAAACAGGAACAAGAGAAATTATATATTGTAGATATATACCAGAAAATACACAAAGTGTTTGCTTTCCTAGTGGGAGAAAGATAAATGCAATCTTGACCTCACCCATGGAAAATTTCTCCTAGTCTCAGGAGAGGCAAGTTGAAAATCAGGGTCAAGCTAAGGAGTCAACTTTTCCTTATATATTCACATTCCAAAATCTGTTATTCCTTTTTTTCCCACTTATGTCCCTAAAAAAAAAGTCTGGAACTGTGCATCCTCTTTTGAAATAGGAATCCCCTCCAAAAAAAGAAATGTCTCTACTCTCCATAGCTCTCTAAACAGCTCCCCTCATCATGCAGGTAAGCAATGAGTAATCATTTTCTTAGTAGTAGCTTGCGAAACACTCCACTTGAAACCAAGGTTACATTTGGAAGTCCTTCCCTACAACTATTGTAAATTGTCCTTACTACTTAAAAAGCCTAATGTAAAATGGCAGTATTGATTCAATTTGCTATATATACATGCAAGTTAAAACATTGCCATTCTATTGGTCATCACTTCTTGACTATCATCTAACAACTATAAATGGAGCTAAAATTAAATGAATCATAGGGATTTTTTTCTCTAAAGAGATAATTTTTCCAGAAGAGATTTATGATCAATGTATTGAACCATGTGACCAACCTTGCTTTCATTATAAAGCACCTATTCCAAAAACAGGGCAGAATTCCAGCAGACCATTCATCTAGAACTACTTGCAACTTCTCATTTCCAATGGGAATTACATTAGGTTTGGTGGTTTGTTGACAGGTCTACAAACTACACTGGGTTCAGGTGCTAAGCCCCAAGAGTATGAAGACTCATATCTTATACAATGTTCTGCATTGTTGGAGGAGACTCATTTTTTCAAGAGATAGAATCATTCTTTTGTGAGAGGGAAATATGTAAGTTCTTTGCAGTAGGGGGACAAATTCCTTTATACTCAATGGATCATTAAAAAAAAACCTTGGGGCAGCTAGGTGGTACAGTGGATAGAGCACCATCTCTGGAGTCAGGAGTATCTGAGTTCAAATCTGGCCTCAGACCCTTAATAATTATCTAGCTGTGTGGCCTTGGGCAAGCCACTTAACCCCATTGCCTTGCAAAAAGCCTAAAAAATATAACCTTCCTGGAAGGATAATAAATTTTAAAAAAAATGATTATGTGATTAACTAAATGTGATCTTTCTATTCTCAATCAATTCCTCTAACAGTAGAAAATGTATGCAATCAGTGATAAATTTTCTGCCCTCTTAAGAATTTTACTCAATAAAGACTCATGAAACTTTTAATAAAATATGAATTTATTTTTATGTAGTATTTTGTCACTTTTTTCTAGAGAGTCAGCTTCGCTCAGGGTCATCTTGGGAGGAATCAGAACAATCTTGGTAAGTCTTGCCTCTGATCCACATTGGTTGTGTAACCAAGGTCAGATCATCTAATTTTTTTTTCTATTCTCTAGGAAAATCTCTAATATTCTTACTGACAAAAGATTGTCAATTTGCAATGCTGAGTGATGAAGGGAGTTTCCACATTTAGGTTTCCCAACATTAAGGAAATCAAAGATCTACATCCTCTCTCCCCCACAAAAAAATTACTTTTGCCCTTAGAGACATAGAAATGTGAATTGTATTTGTGATGCCTCTCCTTTCAACCTTTCTTTTGTAAATTCATTTGGTAATTCTGACCATCCTTGAGCTCATTGACTTTATACCTAAAAGATCAAATACTAAATTTGAACTGAAAAACTTAACAAGAAAACCAAACAAGTAATGTGTTTGATTTCATTGCTAAAATTCCTTGACAAGAACATATAGTATATGAAATCATCATTATGTATATTTATGTAATATGTATTATGTATCATTATAGTAATATGAAATTATCTAGCTCACCAGACTCTTATAAATGATTACATCCTACTTATTCAATTGATACTTATTTGCATAAATAATACTTCATATTTCCCAGTGATTTAAAACGAATATAAACTATGGTCATTTTATTAACCAAATAATATTTCACAATTCTTTTTTTGTAATTACATTTTGCAACATAGATTAATTCATTATTTTTTTCAAAATAGGATGGTAGCTTTCAGGTCATCAGTAGCTGGGTGGTATAGTGGATAAAGCTAGGAGTCAAAACTATCTGACTTCAAGTCCTGACTTGCAATAAGTGATCCTGGGCAATTCATTAAACCAATGTCTGACTCAGCTTCCTCAAATGTAAAATCCTACTTCCTAGGGGTAGTGGGAGAATCAAAAAAGAGGTTGTAAAGTGTAATTTATCACATTTCCTGGCACACGCTATATGAATACTAGCTTAATTATTAACTTTCTCAACTATCTTTGATTGGTAATTAGCAGGTGCAAGTCAAAGTCAAATCAGCATTGTGCTGATTTGGAAATGTTTAAAAATAGACTCTGAGGAAAAAAAGTATATGGGGACACCCTTTTAAGTTTAATTTGTATTATTAACATATTTCCCTAACTTTCTTTAGTCTAGGCAATCAATGAAACTGACTCTTTGATTTGTAGCATTTGTCAATTTCTGAGGTATAATTTTTATACTGCAAATGTAACAATTAGCTTGAGCTTACTTCAGGATATCTCTAGTCTAAAAACAAATGGACTGTTTTCATCTGTTGTCTGCTGAAGACCTCAAGTAGAATTTCAATTCAAGCCACTTCCCATTTCTTTTTATCTTCTTCTTGATGATCAACAGTTAGAATCTATAACCTTGTCCCTTTATTCTCATCATTGGATTACTTTTTTTTTCTGTAGAATTTTAGACCAGAGAATCTCATTTCTTCTTTCTTTGAAATAAGGTGTGCTTTAGACTATGAACAAATAGTCCCTTATCTATCACAAACTGGTTTTGAAAATAGGTGAAGAACAATATTAAACCTGGAGAGGGCCTTAGAGAATATCTAATAAGAGCCTCTAGTTTTACATCCAGTGCTACTGCTTAGGGGTTTGCTGGAAAACATATGACAATTGCATCTCGGGGGGGGGGGCGGATATATGCATGACACATTTTAAGTTTAGCCTTTTTCCTCAATTATTATCTTAACTCTAAGTCCTGATTTTGAACTTTCACTGATTTTTAATGTATAAAGACTCACATTGAAAATTGAATAATCAACTCTCACAACTAGTATAAGCTGGCTTGTCCCTATTTCTCAACACTTCTACTTTATCAAAAAGTTTAAGCTCATGTATCATATTTAGATCCAGACTAGTATCTCTCCTCATTTCCTCTACTTTATGCATAATTAAATGTCACCTGTGTCTGATCACAACCCTCTAAGTTCACAAAGACTAGCTTTAATCCGTAATGAAGACAATGCAAGCTGCCTTTAGGGTTTCTTTAAAAAAAACCCATGTATTTTGGCTCATTACTCAACCAGGTTCTCCTGCTGTACCCAGGAATACCTGGATTTGACTTATTTATAACTCTCTTCTAAGGGTATTCCATTTCTTTGCAAGCATAAAGCCAACAAAGCATGAACTATGGATCAAATTTATTAAAACTCTTGTTCAGAACATGGAGAAGCTTGTCCCCAAGTCCTTTTAGCAAAGTGTAGGTCATATCCCACTCTCAGTCTACTCCCCAACTCAATCCCAAAGAGTTGGTCACATGTCACACATATGTTCATGCACATATAACATGGATAAGTGAATTTTTTTAAGTTTGTGCAAGGCAAATGGGGTTAAGTGGCTTGTCCAAGGCCATACAGCTAGGTCATTATTAAGTGTCTGAGGCTGGATTTGAACTCAGGAACTCCTGACTCCAGAGCCAGTGCTCTATCCACTGCACCACCTAGCCGCCCTCGATAAGTGAAGTCTTAAAAGCATTAAAGGGTTGGAGGGCCAGGATGCAGACAGTATTAGGATCTTTGCATTCATCTAGTTCCCTCTGTGGTCTTGGCTCACTCCCTTGCTCCAGACTCCATGTGTCTAAGTCATATCCTGTCTCTCAACTCTTTATCCTAGAACTGTATGATACTCTGCATGGAAATGCCAGCTGGTCACGGTTCCCACAGCCCTTGCTTTGGCTCAGGAATGTTTCCCTGCTTGGCCAACAGCATGCTCATGCTGCTTACATTGCCCAGGTGGCCCTGTTTTTCTAATGGTCATCATTCTCCCAGAAGCCCTATCTGTCGTCACGATTGCTCGCCATCCCAGGAACACTTGCTCTCAAGTTTTTGTGTGTGAATATAAACCCAGATTTTTTTTTTCATTTCACTCACAGGAAAGACCAAAGGCCAAATCCCTTCAGAACTGTTTGGATTATTTTTTATATGACTCTTTCCTTGTGCCTGCTACAGAAATTATCACTGTGAAGACAAGAATTCATTAGTCACTTTGCTTTGCTAGCAGAGACAGAGCTTTGACAAATATCAATTGAAAATCCTGATCAGGAACTACATTTCTTTCCTATTTTGTGATTCTTGGAATTTTGAATTCTGAAAACTGATTTATAAAAGTTTTAGTGACTGCTGGTAATCACAATCCTCACACGTCTAACCCTCCCTACCTGACAAATGTGACAAAATATTGTGGAACTCATGGTCAGCACCCTGCTTCTATTGTTACTGTACAAGGGCTTTACATCTCTTGCATATGAGTGCTGCCTTGGAACTTATTTCCCTTTATAACTCCTTTATCATTTACAATAAAAAGTAACCACACATACACACACACACACATGCCATGCACATGACAGATGTCTTTCTTGGGTACAACAAAACTTATCTACCTTCCTATATGGAAAAAGTATATTTTAATATGACATAGAGCAGCATGACATAGAGGATAGAGAACAGATCTCAGTTTCCCGAAGGACATGATTCAAATTTTGACTCTGTCACATGCTGACTCTGTGATCCTGGCAAGTCATCACATCTCTCAGAATACCTTAACAATTTTCTTAATTTATAAGTCTTAGAGAGAGTGCTATATTGAAGTGATATACTGAATTTTCTTATCCAAAGCTCCTTTTGCCAATGAAACTACAGATTCTTCCCTTCCTTATATGATTGATGGTCCTCAGAAATGGCATTTGCAAAAGTGGTAGAGATTAGGATTTGAGATTGAATTGGTTAGTAGCAGATACTCTTTAACAGTAAAAATTGGTAAGAGACAAAAGATAGAATAGTTCTATGTTACAGGGATTGGTTTGAATATGAATAAAGAACTAATGGTTACTTGAAACTTGATTCTATATTTCACTGAAAATAAAAGATTTTGTTGATATTTTAAAACTTCACCACATAAGTGGTATGGATCCTTTATTGAAGTTGATCACAACTTTTCTCATTCTTGATACATGGTTCCATGGATTTCTGTGGACAAGATGACTTCTGGGGATAAGCCTTTTCACATATAGCTTAGTCTGAACTTCAGTAATAATAAATCACCAAGTCTGTCCTCAAAGTCTTTCCAGTATGATAAGGCCTATGAGAGTTTGTACTCTTCCGACATAGCTATCCATCAGAAACCCAGGGACCTTTCCATACCATAAGAATTTTAGTAGAGTTTACTCATTTTAAAATAGCCACATCTACTGGGATTTCACAGTATAGGAAATTCACCAATGAATGGCAACATTTTGTAGGTAATTTGTTGTTTAAGAGAATTGCTAAGGATAAAAGTGACAAAAATCATTGTTAGCTAGCAATATCCCCCAGAGCAGTTCAACCTGATTAAAACGTAATTGGAACTTATTTAACAAAATAAATAAAAATTCAGTAGAATATAGATAATATAAATATTTTTTTAAAGTTAGTATGCAGTTCACAGTAATCTTTATGAATGGCTTGGTGGCTCTATTTCTATTTGAGTTAGACCCCTTTGGCCTAGGCCACTGTGGGATAATGTGACTCACCAAGGTTGACATTACCCCCATTTGTCAGAGGTGCCATAGTGACTTTCCTGGTACAAGCCCTCATTATCTCATACCTACTTTATTGCAATAGACTGCTTACTGACCTCCCTTTTCTAAGTTTCTTTCCATTCCAATCTATCCACCAATCACATACCAAAGTAATCTCCTAACACCCCAGTCCTGACCATGTCACTCTCTACTCAGTAAATTCTAGGGGTTCCCTATTATCTTTAGAATCAAATATAAACACCTTACTCTGGCTCTCAAAGCCCTTCACAACCTATCCTTTTTAATTTATCAGCTTGGTGGAACAGTGAATAGAGTACAGTGGATAGAGCTTGGAAACAGTAAGATCTGACTTCAAATCTGGCTTCAAACAGTAGTCAGGTGACCCTGGGCAAGTTATTTGACCTCTGCATGAGTTTATTCAGTGGGAATAATAACAGGATGTCCTTTATAGAGTTGTTCTGAGGACAATCTAATGAGATAATATTTGTAAAGCATCTAACAATTCTTGTTGCCTTCTGTCTCCCTAGATTTTAATCTTCTTACACTTTACATCCTTCTGCATATCCCACAATTCAATCTTCTCCTTATTTCTTTCTTTTTGAGGCAATTAAGGTTAAGTGATTTGTCCAGGGTGACATAACTGTTTGAACTCAAGTCTTTCTGATTTGAAAGTTGATGCTCTATCCACTGTACTATTTCTCTACCCCCTCCTTGAAAATAGTCCTTTTAATTTCAGCTAAAATCCCAACTCCTTTAATGCAAAGTGCCTTCTGTGAGAGATTACATCTAATTTTTCACATCTGCACATGGTTGCTTCAGAGTTGTCTCCTGTAATAGAATATGAGCTCCTTGGCAGGAGGGGAGAAGAGTGAACAGAGATAGAAGTGGTAGATAATTTCACATAAAAGAGGAATAAAAGAGCTATTACAGTGGAGAGGAATAGGGAGGGTAGCAGGTAATGCTTGAAACTTACTCTCATCAGAATTAGCTCAAAAAAGTAATAACATGTATACTCAATTGGATATGGGAATCTATCTTACTATGCAGAAAAATAAGAAAAGATAGACAAAAGAGGGAAAACGGTAAAAGAGAGAGCAGGTTGAGGGAGTTGATGGTGAGAAGTAAAGAACTTGTGAGGAGGGATAGGGTGAAAGTGAGAGAGAGAGGGGAAGAGCAAGGGATAAATAGGGGAATATAGGATGGAGGGAAATACAGTTAGTTATCATAATTATAAATTTGAATGGGTGAATCCATACAGAAAATGGAAGTGAATAGCAGAATGCAATAAAAACCGAATTCTACAATATGCTATTTAAAAGGAACACATGTGAAACAACACAAACACAAACACAGAGTAAAGGCAACAGCCCAAAATAGAATCTACCATACTTTGGCTGAAGTTAAAAAAAAAAGCAGGAATAACAATCATGATCTCAGACAAAGCAAAATGAAAAATAGATCTAATTAAAAATATAAGGGATAAAACCTTTTTCTTACTTAAAAGGACCATAGACAATGAAGTAATAGTAATACTAACCATATTTGTAATAAAAGGTATAGCATCCTAAATTTTTAGAGAAATTAAATGATTTGTAATGATTTATAAGAGAAAATAAACAGTAAAACTATACTCGTGGAGTTCTTCAATAAGAAAAAAAATGAGCTGAATATATTTTAGAAAAACTAGATATAATAAACCTCTACAGAAAATTGAATGGAAATAAAAAGAATTGAACCTAACGCTGAGATACATGACATCTACACACACACACACACACACACACACAGAAAATTGCCCAAACATAAACAAATCAGAAGCAAATGAATAAAAGAAGAAAAACTGAATGCATTGTTTTAAGCTCATAATGAAATAAAAATACATTTGGCAAAGGGTCACAGAAACAGATTTTAAAAAATTGGAAGCTAAATAATCTAAGCATAAAGAAAGAGTAGATCAAAGAATGAATCAGAGAAGCAATCAATAATTTCATTAAGGATTAAGACAACAATGAGACAACATACCAAAATTTATGGGATTCACTAGAGCAGTACTTAAAATTTATATGTCTATACTCATATCAATAAAATAGAGAAAGAACAAATCAATGAATTGGGCATATGACTAAAAGTGAAACTAGAAAAGGAACTGATTAGGAATCCCCAATCACATATCAAATTGGAAATTCTGAAATTCAAGAAATAGATAATTAAAAGTGAAAAAACTATTAAACTAATAAAGGAAATTAGAAATTGGCTTTTTGAAAAAACAATAAAATTGATAAACCATCAGTTAATTTGGTTTTAGGAAGGGAGAAAAACCAAATTGCCAGTATCAAAAATGACCGAAATTTTACTACCAATGAAATTAAAATTAAAGTAATTATTAGGAGCTATTTTGCCCAATTATATGCCAATAAATTTGATAATCTAAATAAAATGGAGGAATAACTACAAAAATTTAAATTCCCCAGATTAACAGAAAAAAATAGAATACTTTAAAAAATTCTTAAAAAAAGAAATTGAAGATCCCCAACACAAGTGAATTCTACCAAAGATTTAAATCCCAAATTGGTTAGGGAAATTTATTTTTATTATCATCATTTAACTTTTTCCAGAGGTCTTTCAAATCTAACTTTTCTAAAATTATATTCATCTCCTTAACTTTTTCTTATTTATTTTTGTTATATTCATAAAACATATAAAAATTCTTATTAACGTATATAATAAAAATGTTTGTATTTATTGTGTAATAATTTATCATATGTAAAATTATCCTGTATGATTATATATAACAGAATATAGAATATAATATTATTTTATTTTTATTATAGTTAATCTTTGTTTAATTTTTTTATTTTCATTAAATTATAGTCACTTAACTTTTTCTTATTCATTTATTTGTTAGATTTATATAGTTCTGAAAGGGGAAAATTAAGGGTCCTCTAAGTCATAGTTTTACTCTCTATTTTCTCTTGTAACTCTATCAAAGAACTATTCTAATACAATATAAATTATTTCAAAAATAGTCAAAGAAGTAGTCCTACCAAATTCCTTTTAGGACAAAATATGGTACTGAGGATGTTTGTTCTTTATTCTTGAAGAAGATCATGACATAAAGGAGGTGATGCCATGAAAAGAACATAAATTAGAATTGACTGATGGGGAGCTGTGCTAAGTCACCAGTCTCATTTTCTCCTCCATGTGGATTCAGTGGCCAGATATGCATCAGGATGACTAGAGATAGTCCTGGATGTGAGGCAATTGGGGTTAAGTGATTTGCCCAGAGTCACACAGCAAGTAAATGTCAAGTGTCTGAAGCCAGATTCAAACTCCCATCCTCTTGGCTACAAGGTCAGTGCTTTATTCACTGCACCATCTAGCTGATACTTTAACCAGAAAGAGCAAAAACAAAGAAAATGTTAGACCAATTTCCATAATAAATACTGATACATTTTTTTAAAAGGAAATTTTAGCATAATATCACCAAGTTCATAGAAAATGACCAGGAGGGATATACATTAGAAATTTAGTACTCTTTCAATATTAGGAAAACTATCAGCATAATTGACCATATTGATAATAAAACCAGCAGAAATCATATGATTATCTCAATAGATGAAAAAAAAAAGCTTTTGAAAAAGTAAAAAAACACATTTCCATTAAAAACATAGAGATCATAGGATTAAGTGGAACTTCTTTTAAAAAGTAAATAATATCTATCTTAAACCATTAGTAAGCATTATTTATAATGTAAGATAATAAGGTAAGAAGCCTTCCCAATGAGATCAATTGATCTCATGAATCAAGGATGATCATTATCACCACTATTATTCAATGTAGTACTAGAAATCCTACCTAAAAGCAATTATGAAGCAATTATAACCATAACAAAAAAATTGAAAAATTCATTCTAGGCAATGAGAAAACAAAAAGCTCATTCTTTGCAGAATGATATGATGATGTATTTTTAAGACCATAGAGAATCAACTAAAAAGCTGGTTGAAACAACAACTTTAGCAAATTCAAGATATATAATAAATCATTATAAATCATCAGCATTTCTAAATATTGACAAGAAAATTATGTTGCAAGAGAGAAAAAAAAAGCGAAATTTCACTTAACAATAGAATATTGGGAGTCTACTTGTGAAGACAACCACAGGAATTATGTGAATAAAAATGCAAAACACTTCTCACACAAATAATGTCAAATCTAAACAAATGGGGAACATATTATTTACTCAGGAACAGACAATATAATACAAATGAGCATTCTACCTAAATTAATATATTTGTTCATTACCATACTAATCAAACTAGCAAAAATAATTTTTACAACTAGGAAAAATAATAATTAAAATTAATCTGTGGGAGGGAAAAGGTCAAGAATATCAAGGAAATCAATGATAAAAATGTGGAGGAAGATGTGACTAACAGTGATGAATTGTAGAATAGATTAGATTAGGTACACAAGGCATAGTAATAATGACTAGTCTACTGTTAGGAAAAAAACTTGAGATCCAGATTTTGGGTAAAACTCTCATTTGACAAAAATTGCTGGAAAAACTAGAAAACAAAACAACATGACAGAAACCATGTTTAAAGCAACCTTTCACATGACCCCAAACTAAGATCAAAAGTGGTAAGTGATTTAAACATAAAGGGTGATACCAGAAGCAATTTAGGGAAGTCTGGAATTGTTTACCTGTGAGGTCTGTGAATAAGGGAAAAATTTAGGATCAAATGAGCAATAAAGAGCATCATGAAATATAAAATGAATATTTTTAATTATATTGAATTTAAAACAGTCAACATAATCAAATTTAGAAGGAAAGCATAAAACTGGGAAAATCTTTTTCTAGCAAGGATCTCTGATTAAGGCCTCATTTAAATTAAATTAAATTTTTTTTTGCACAAACAAATCTGTTGCAACTAAATTTATAAGGAAAATAATTATTAGAAAAAAATTGTTATTGCATGTATTTTTTATAAAGACCTCATTTCTCAAATATATAGAGAAGCCAGTCAAATTTATAAGAATGCAAGTAATTCCTTAATTGATAAATGGTCAAAGGATATTAACAGAAAGATGCAGATAAAGAAATTAAAGCAATTTTATAGTCATGAAAAAATTCTCTAAATCACTATTGATATTGATAATATAAATAAAATTAAGCTATACCTATCAGAAATGACTAATAAGATAGAAAAAGAAAAGATAGAAAAGGAAATCCATAAGAGTTGGTCTAGGAATGAGAAAACTGGGATACTAGTGCATAGTTGATGGATTTGTGAACTGATGCATCCATTCTGCAGAGCAAAGGATTATCAAACAGTGAATATTCTTTGATCCAGTAATACCCACTACTGGGTCTGAATCCTGAATTGTTGTTGTTTTTTTTAAGGAATTTTTGGACTTTTGTATCAAAATATTAGCAACTCTTTTGTGGTGGCTAAGAATTAGAAATCGAGAGGATGCTAAACAAGCTATGGTTTAGGATTATGATAGAATATTATCATATTATAAGAAATGACAAGTCAGATGATTTCAGAAAAACCTGTAAAGATTTCCATGAACTCATGCAGCATGAAATGAGCAGAAACAGGAGAATATTGTATACTAATAACAATAATGCATAATGAGCAATTGTGAATGACTTAACTATTCTCAGTAATACAAGTAATTCCAAAGGACTCATGATTGAAACTGCTATCCACCTCTAAAGAAAGAACTGATGGAAACAAAACCAAACTCATACTATTTTTCATTTCCCCCCCCCCTCTCTCTCTCTCTCTCTCTCTCTCTCTCTCTCTCTCTCTCTCTCTCTCTTGTTTTTTTGGTGGGATGACAGGTTGTTAATGTTAATCATATACCAGCATACTTCTGGTACAGATTCCATATTTTTGCTAATGCTTGCATCCCCAATGTATGATGAATAGTGAGTACTTTTTTACTGGTTTTATTTTTTTTTATTTTTCCAAATATATGTTATGAAAGTTTTTCAACATTCATCCATATGCCTATGTATATATTTAAGTTAAAAAATTTCCTTCTACTCTCCCTTCTCACCCCCCTTACCTCAGTGGTGAACAATCAGGTTAATATTGTATATATACATATATATATATATATATATATATATATATATATATATATATACACACATATTTGTATTACGCATGTTTACAGATTAGTCATTTTTAGCATAAAAATTAGGATTAAGAGAAAGAAATAAATGAGATTTTTTTCCCCAAAAAAGTGAATGTAGTGTTCATAAGATTCAGAATGTTTTGTTTGGTTTGGTTTTTCTTCCTCCAGATGGGGATAGCATTGTCCATATAGTGAGTACTTGTCATGCTTTTCTTGTTGACTGAATGATTATTTAATTCTTTGCTTATGGCTCTTATGTAAAATGTAGACTTGGCTATTTATAATTTAATCAGAAGGATTGAGGGTAGCAGGAAGTAAGCAGCTATTCAGTAGTAGTACTTCATCTCATTAATGAGGAGGATATTTCATTGTTTCATTGATTAGGGTTGAATTGATCATTAGATTATCACGATTAAATTGCAGATAAATTAGATGATGCAGCTTTTTGTGCTGAGCCTATAAAGAGAAGGGAGGCTAGTTGAAGTGTCACTCTCATTACAGAGATGCTAAGAAAGTTGAATGTAGACCACCATATAGCAGAAATAACAAAAGGCCTTCTCCTAGGGTCAGAAGCTTGGAAGTGGGGATATGGGGCCTGTAATAGTCATTCTTCCTACTTCAGACACAATAAATGTCTTAGGATACAGATATATTGCAGCTGTATGTGCCTTCTTTCACCCACAAAGGAGAATCCCTGGAGGGCATGTCTATACCTTAATAGGCAATGAGCTGAGTTCCCTCCAAAGTTTAACTACCTGGTAAACTCATCAAGTCAATCATGAAACACCCTGGTCAACTTATAAGCTTTAAACTACTGACTGATAAGAGCAAGGGTATAAATATGTATATTTATTTATTAGGCTTTAAAAAAATCATGCCGTTGTGAGTTGGTACAGATGTCATGTGGGGATTAAGCGCTATATTTAGTTCTAATAGATTATATGTCATTATAGTATATACAGGATAAGGTCACAGACTACTGGGAGATAATTATAGCTCTATTTAAGGCTTATAATGGCTGTTATTACACTTTACCAGGGAGTAACACAATAGTTTTTTTTTAAATTACCTAATGGTAAACTTTGCTAAATCGCCACTTAAGGGTATATGGCTCCAGCTTAACTGTTTATCTATCACTACCTGCTGTTAACTGCAGTTAGTTCCAACAGTTTGCTTAGATTCTCAAAAGGCTGAGTGAGGTCTTATGCTTGACATCTTGTCACTCTTTCCTAAAACATCTTTTTTCACCCTCAAGAGCTATACAGCAAAACCAACTTTCTATGCAGGTGTCCCATTCTGCCCTTTGATATAAAAGTAGACTGTTTTGCTATGCAAAAATCAAATTGCTTTGGTAGGAGAGTTAATAAAAAATGTGAGACCAATCATCCCAGCCTACCAATTCAACTGAAGAAATCTTAAGTACATATTTTATTATGAGACAATATGGTAGGGTAGATAGAGAGTCAGTCTCTGGATCAGAAAGATCTAGGTTCAAGTCCTTGCTCTGCTACATGCTGGCTGTATGACCTTGGGCAAGTTGTTTAACCACCTAGTATTTCAAAGCAATTCTTAAATACTCTAAGTTGTGCTTAAGTAATGAAGGAAAGAATTTCCTCATTGGAATTCCCTACAATAGCTAAAAAGAGCAGAACAAAACATGTCACAGAATCTGAAAGTTATATGAGATCATCTACTCTAATTCATACTTCATGATTTGTATGTGAATGGGTCATCTGACAAATTTAAAGAACTCAAGAAATCCACTGTATCTGAAGATAACTTTTTTTGAACAATTCTTTTAAAGAAGTTTTTCCTTTATATTGAGCTCAAATTATAGAGTTTTTCATTTATATTGAGCTCAAAATATTGAGCCACTCTCAACTTCCACCCTTGGTACCATGGAGCAATCAAACATTCAATATACTATGTGTTAGTCATTGTGTGAGCTTCTGGTGATGTAATAATAATGTGTGATGGTCCCTGTCCTGAAGGAGCTGATAATCTTGCCAAGTAGAATTCTATCCTCTTCTACATAAAGCCTGGCAGAGATTTGAGGATAGCTATTATATTTCCTCTAGATCATTATTATGCTTGAAAAATGCTTAACAAACAGGATTCTGGAAAATAAAAGATATGCATGGTACACATTTAACTTTAGTTTGAATAAATAATACTTTTTTCATTACTTTTTTAAGTCTAGACAATCAACTAAATAATAAATCAAGCCATGATTTGTAACATTTGCAAATTTCTGGTATATAAATGCTAACATTGAAATTTCAACATTTTGTTCTCTGACTCCAGTATACCCCTTGGCCTGCAAGTCTCACAGTTGCACTAACTAGTTACCATAAGTAATATCCTTCAATTCTTTCAACATTTTCAATGACCTTTTCTGGAAGCCCTTTTGTTTGTTCCTGTACAATCTCTAAAATGTTTTATGAAGAAATGAACCCAATAATTCAAATATAATCTGATTATTGAGTGCAGATTTCAACATAAATAATATCTTCCTTATTTTGTACACTATGCTTGTCAAGATAGACTATAATAATGTTAGTCCCTCTTTTTTGGCTACCACCTTTAATTATTGACACAAATTAAGTACATTAGCACCCACAGAGCTCTCTTTTTTAGATAAACAGCTGGCCTCATCTTTCTTATTTTCAAATGATGGTTGAAAACTACAATTTTTGATACTAAGGTGAAAATTTTGCATGTATTCCTTTTAAGTTTTATTTATTTTATTTGTGCCATTATTCTAGTTTATTAATAGATTTCTATATGAAGATTTCTACTAATCTATTGTGCTAGCTTTCTCGCAGCATTATTTCACCTGATAAATCTAACAAGTATGTTTTCTAAGTAAAGACAATACTGAACAGCACAGAGTCCAGAACAAATAATAATAGCTTTTATAGAATGCTTTAAGATTTTCAGAGTTCTTTACATTTTATCTCATTTGATCCTCTTAGCAATACTGTGAAAAAGGAATTATTATCTCTACTTTACAGATGAAGAAAACAGAGAGACTGAAAGAAGCTAAATACTTGCTTAGGACAGAGAGCCAAGTAAATGTGTAAAGGATGATTCAAATCCAGATCTTTCAAAATCTTAATTAAATATTCTATCCTAATGTTCCATGTTGCTAACCTCTTATAACTTCATATGATATTCAACTGAATACCTCCTTCCAAATTTCAATTAAGTCATTAATGGTATTCCTTGGGTTTGATAATATGGAAGTTCCAGAAGATAGAGAATACACTGTCTTTTAAGCCCATATTATATTTTATATATAAGAAGAGCATGAGAAAGTTTTATCTAATGTTGTATAGAAACTCAAATCTAATGCATCAATCTACTTCTTTATTTCCCTAATAAAAAAAAGAATTAACATTAGTGTTGTATTTGTTTTTGATGTTTCTTGATTACTATTTGTCTAAGTACTGGCAAGCTATGGCCAGAGACAGAGACTCATTGATTTACTGTTTGAAGAATTGACCCTATTCTGAAAATTGGGTAAACATTTGAATTTCTCCTATAATTAAAAAATAGATTTGAAACTAGAATTGAATTTAAAGGTCATCTAAACCTACTTCTTTTTTACAGATAAGGAAATGGAAGCTGAGAGAAGTTGGGACAATCACAGAAAGTAACTGCTTTGCAACTCTGCTTCAACTGTAAAATTTTAGTAAGTTTTACTTATTTATTTACTATTTTAGTGCGTTTCCTATTGTACCAAGGTGTCACCCCAATCTATGGCACATAATCCTCAAAATTTTTTTCAAAGTTAAGTCAACAATCACTTCTTTCAGAACTCTAGATATAATTTATTAGGACTTGGTGATATGTATTTATTGAAAACATTTGAATATTCCTTTGCTTAATGTTTCCCACTGGTTTCCACTCCCTAACAAACATATCTATTGGGGTTTTTTTTCCCATTCTAAAGATCATTGTACTTGAGATATGAAACAAAAGCAGAAAAATTGATTGAATACTTCAACCCTGTTTTTTTCCCATTATTATCATTCTCTCATAAACCTTGATCAGCAGTATCTGTCCTTTTTTGCACTTTTCTTTTACAGCTTATAAGTTTTAAAGAGCCTTCTGTGTTTTATTACTAGCCTCAGCTCATTCTGCATATTAACACATATGACACACTTAGTGGATTATATGTAGTCTTGTCATTCTCAAGTACTTATCTTCTAATTGTTGGCCATGATCTGGTTTTAGATTTCCTCTATCTTTTTTCTGCTAATTCACATCTTTCACTGGCGGTAGACACAATTATTAGTCTAAACACATTTGTTAAATGAAGTAAAAACAAGAGTCTACTATGTGGTGGCTTAGTGGATAAAGCACCAGCCTTGGAATCAGGAGTACCTGGGTTCAAATCCATTCTCAGACACTTAATAATTACCTAGGTGTGTGGCCTGAGGGCAAGCCACTTAACCCCATTTGCCTTGCAAAAAAACAAACAAAAAAAAGAGTCTACTATGTGTCAGGTCCTGTATTAAGCATAGGGAAACAAAGGCAAAACACCCAAACTGTCCCTACTTTCAAGGAACATATAATTTAATGGAGAAGACAATGTGCAAATAACTATGCACAACCAGATGCACTTCATTTTTATCTGAACTGGTCAAAGGAGAGGAGAATATACCCCAACACACACATACATACGCATAGATATACATAGAATTTGGTATTAGAATACATTTAACTCAGCAAGGATAATGCCTGGAGGAGAAAACTGGGAAAGGAGATTTAGAGAGAAATTACTCATAAAGAGAACATGTCTTAAATTTGAAGAGGAGATAATGAAGAGAACAGGGAAAGAAAAAAGAGAAATGATAACAACTTGAAATAAGAACAATAAGTCTAGAGAAGAAAAAGTATAAAATAAAAGGTTGGAGAAAATAAAAAAACTATAGAAATGTTTGGGATGAAGTTAGCCATAACATTCTAGAGATTATCGGAATGAATTAGAAAGCAAAATACAATATTACTTTGCTAACAACAAATCCACTTGAAACTCAGAAGTTCAAAATTCTGGCCAAGGTATCAGAGAGAAGTCAGGTACTGTTTTAAGCTCTCCTGGCTTGCCCTCAGAACTGCTGAGCTCCCCATCTCCCACCCTTGCTCCTATGGGAGGGCTGGACTTGCTCCAGAACAAACAGAAACAACCCAAGTAATCTCACCTTGCCTCAAGGCCCAGGTGTGGGTCCCAGATCTTCCCTAGCCATGATTACCCAGAGAAACCCTCTGTCAAGGATTCAGCCCCAGGCTTAGGGAGTGGGCCACTGTCACCACCAACAAAAACAATCCAGAGAAAGTTTCTGGCATTTCTTACTGGTCAGCCCACTAAGTAACCCCCTGGAGTTCCTAACCCCAGTGTGCAAAGTCTTTAGGAATATCAACACCTAAGGTCTGTAAACCAACCCCTCCCCCACCACAAGACCTTAGGGAAAGGGCCCAAAAATGAAAAAAGGCCAGTGCAATGCTGGATCCCTTGAATGTTCCCTTTGAGATAAGGATATTAGCTTAGAAAGGGTAAGAACTTCAGAGAAAAATGTGAATTGGTCTTCAGCCCAAAAAGACTTCTTAGAAGAAATCAGAAAGGAGTTTAAAAATCAAATGGAAAAACTGGGGAAAGAAATGCAAGAGAAAATTAACATCCTGCAACAAAAAAACAGATCCTTTGAAATACAATTGGGAGACTTCCCAGCCTGAGCCAAGATGGCAGCATAACATGCTCACAGAGCTATTTCCTACCAAAGAAAAATGAAGCCTCTACACTGACATTAAAGCTACAGGTACCACCAAGAAAAAAGAGAAGATCCAGAGAAATTTTCAGCTATAGGCATTGAAGAGCACCTTCAGTGAAGGTCTGCCTCTTTGGGGGAAAGGGGAAGTAAAGCTCAGTAAGGTGGGAGAGCAGGAAAGCCAGTGGGAGGCTTTTAGTCACAGTGCAGTCCTGGACCCCACAGTCTGACAACAGCATATGTTAGAGAAGCTACATACATAGCCAGCAGGGAGGGTCCCAACCTGAAACAAAATGTGAACCCTGAGAACACCAGGACCAAAGACAGGAGGAGGTGAGGAACAAACCACTGCATAGGCAAAGTTTGGACATAAAGGAGGAAACAAATCTCTGCAAAGTCAAGGCCTGAACTGCCAACATTGTGACCAACAACAAGCCTAATAAAGCCTAAAAATTAGAATTTTCTGTCAATGAATATATGAGATTAAAAGATTCCATCAAACAAAATAAAAAGGCTAAAAAACTGAAGAAAACATAAAGTCCTTTTAGGGGGGAAAAAGTCCTGGAAAATAGATCCAGGAAAGAAATTTACAAATCATCAAACTACCAGAAAGCCTAAATCAAATAAAGAACTTGGAAAACATCTTGCAGAAAATTATCAGGGGAAACTGTCCAAATCTGCTAGAAAAGAAGACAATATGACCATTGAAAGAATACTCAGAACACCTCCTGAAAGAGACGTCAGGAAAAAAACTCTGGGAGCATGTTATGATACCATCTTGGCTCAGGCTGGGAAGTCTCCCAATTGTATTTCAAAGGACCTGGTTTTTTGTTGCTAGATGTTAATTTTCTCTTGCATTTCTTTTCCCCAGTTTTTCCATTTGATTTTTAAACTCCTTTCTGATTTCTTCTAAGAAGTATTTTTGGATTGAAGACCAATTCACATTTTTCTCTGAAGTTCTTACCCTTCCAGAACTCTCAAATAAAAGAGAAAATACTGTAAGCAGCAAAAAGGAAGCAATTAAAATATAATGGAAACACAATCAAACTCATATAGGACCCTTCACCCTCAAAACTGAAGGACCCAGAGGACCTGGAATATAATATATTGGAAGGCAAACGACTTGGGGTTACAACCAAGAATTTACTACTCTACAAATTCAACCTATACTGTCAAGGGAAAAGATGGATGTTCAATGAAATAGAGGACTTTTCAAAATTTTCTAACAAAAGACCAGAACTAAACAGATTCAATCACCAAATACACAACTCAAAAGATGCATAAAAAGCTAAATGAAAAGGGGAAGCAAAAAACAAAACAAATTGTATACAACCCCAAAAGGGAAGATATAACACTTGTATGTTCAGGAAATTGTATTTCTCTTAGGATACTTAAAGGTTTGAGTATAATTGAAGAGACTGAATTTAGAGGATATGGGTAAGGTTGGATCTTGTCTCTCCATTGAAGAAGACCAAGGTGATATCACTATGTTTGAGACAAAAAGTCCTGATGAAAAGCAAGTGTGTTTACTCTAAACTGGAGTGTCTCAGTTTCCTTTGAGCTACTTTAATTCTGCTGTACTCACAAAGGTTGGTACTTTCTCTGATGAGGGCATCATAAACTGGGCAGCCTTAAGGCAGTATCTCCCATAACTCACAATCAATTGTAAAGTTAAGTGAGACCTTCAGAGCATCCCAGTGCTTAGAGCACTTTGAGATTCTATAGTTAATTAAATCAGGGTTGGACTTAAGCCAGACTTTACTTAACAAGGGGTGGGGGGAGGAATGTGGGAGAAAGTATGCTTGGGTGAGGGGTATAAATAGTTCATGAAATGATTTGGCTTTGGATGATACTTTGGCTTATGAGGATTGTATATCCTTGGAGGGTACTTGAAGAGGGGCTAAGATAAAAATGATTATAATTTGATATAATTCAAGACTCTTGAAAAGTTTACTTCTAATGAGACAGAAGAGGCAAGAGTATTTAGTGACTCTGAGGCAAGGCTGCTTATCAAACAATCACACAATCAATCTGTGATAGTACTTTGGTAGTACTTTGAGATTATCAAGCAATCAATTAACTAAATTGTGATTGATGATACCTGATTAGAAGTACTTGATTGATAAAAACACCAGGTGAAGAGGCACAATGATTTATAATTTTAGAGGGAAAGAAGGGAGAGTGTGAACATTGAGTACATTCTATGCAATAGATTTTACCCATAGAGGGAATAAGATACATTCCCACTTGGGTTTAAAAATCTGTTCTACTCTATGGGGAAGAGGGGGGCTAGGGGAAGAAAAGGGAAGAAGGGACTGAGAAAAGGAAAGGTGAAGGTATAAGTAAAAATAAACTGAAAGTTAAATTTTAAAAGAAAAGTTGAAGGGAAAAGGGATTAAGCCTTTGGTGAGGAGGAATAAAAGTAAAGAAAAAAATAAAATATAAATGGGGAAAGATGGCATAGAGGGAAATAAAGAATTAGTTATCTTAACTATAAATGTGAATGGAATGAATTGTCCCATAAAATGGAGGATGGAATAAAAACCATAATCCTACAAAAGGTTGTTTATAAGAAACACATTTGAAGCAGAGAGAGATACACACAGGGTAAAATTAAAAGGATGGATTATGCATTATGCATCAGTTGCAGTTAAAAAACCAGGGATAGCAATCCTGATCACAGATAAAGCAAAAGAAAAAATAGATCACATTAAAAGAGATAAAGAAGGAAACTATATCTTTTTAAAAGACATTATAGGTAATGAAGTTATACTATTATGAAACATATATGCACCTAGTAATATAGCAAAAAACAAAATTCCTAGAGGAAAAACTCAGTGAATTTCAAGGAGACATAGATAGCAAAATTTTAATAATGGGGAAACTCAACCTCCCTCTCTCCAAAGATAGATAAACCTAACCACAAAATAAAAAGGAAGTAAGTTAAGAATGGAATAGAATGTTGGGAAACTTAGATATGATAGCACCCTGGAATATAAATGATGGAAATATAAATATAATATATTATATTATATCATACAATATTATATCATATATAATATAAAATATAATATAAATATAATGGGAATATAAAAGGTTTACCTCTGCAGTACTTATCACTTATACCAAAATTGACCATGTATTGGTCATTCAAAACTTTATAATCAAATGCAGAAAGGTATAAATAATAAATGCATAATTCTTAGTCCAAGTTGCAATAAAAATTACATGTAATCAAAGATCATGGAAAGATAAACCAAAAATTAATTGGAAACTAAATAACTTAATTTTAAATAATGAGAGAATTAAATAGCAAATAATAGAAAAATCAATAATTACATCTAAGAAAATTACAATAATGAGTGATCATACCAAATTTTATGGTATGCAGCCAAAGGAGTTTTGAGAGGAAATTTTATATCTCTAAATACTTATATAAATAAAATGGAGAAAGAAGGGATCAATGAATTGGGTATGCAACTAAAAAAGCTAGAAAAATAAATTAAAGGTCCCAAAGTAAATACTAAATTAGAAATTCTGAAAATCAAGGAAGAGATTAATAAAACTGAAAGAAAGAAACGTGATCTAAAAAATAAAACTAAGAATTGGTTTTATGAAAAAGCTAATAAGTTAGATAAAATTTTGGTTAGTCTGATTAAAAAAAGGAAGAAGATAACCAAATTATGAATATCAAAAATTAAAAGGGTGAACTAATCATCAATGAGGAGGAAATTAAAGAGATAATTCATAGCAACTTTGCCAAACTGAATGCCAATAAATTTTATAACCTGAATGAATTAGATGAATATTTACAAACATACAAACTGCCCAGAGTAACACAAAAGGAAATAAAATACTTATGTAACCCTATTTCAGAAAAAGAAATTGAAGAAACCATCAATAAACTTCCCAAGAAAAGATTTCCAGGCCCAGATCAATTTACAAGTGAATAGCAAAAAAAAAAAATTAAGGAATAATTAGTTCCAATTTTACATAAACTATTTTTTAAAATTGGAGAAGAAAGATTTCTACCAAATTCTTTTTATGGCCTTGAAATAATATGGTGCTGATACCTAAACCAGTAAGAACCAAAACAGATAGGGAAAATTATAGACCAATCTCCCTAATGAACATTGTTGCAAAAAATCTTAAATAAAAGTTTAGCAATGAAATTACAGCAAATTATTACTAGGATAATACACCATGATCAGGTAGGATTTATTCCAAATAGCCAGGGATGGTTCAATATTTGAAAACACTCAACCTAATTGAACTATCAGTAGCAAACCCAACAGAAATAATATGATTATCTCAATAAATACAGAAAAAGCCTAATATAAAATATATCCATTCCTATTAAAAAACACTAGAATGTTTTGAAATAAATGAGTTTTCCTTAAAATAAGAGTTTGAATTTATTTAAAACTATCAACAAATATTAGATGAAATGGAGATAATCTAGGATCATTTCCAATAAGATCAGGGGTGAAACATGGATGCCCATCATCATCATTACTACTAAATATAGTATTAGAAATGAGCTTTAGTTGTTACCTTTCATAATAAGAGAAGAAAAAGAAATTGAATGAATCAGAATTGGCAATAAGGTAGCAAAGTTTTCACTCATTGCAGATGATATGATAGTATACTTAGAGATCCCCCAGAAAATCATCTAAAAACTTTCTTGAAACAATTAGCAAATTCATCAAAGTAGCAGGATATAAAATAAAACCACATAAATCATCATATTTCTATATATATATATATATAAGCAACAAAGTCCAAGAGCAAGATATAGAAAGAGAAATTACATTTAAAGTAACTGTAGGCAACATTAAATACTAGGAAATCTACCTCCCAAGACAACTCAGAAACTATATGAACACAATTACAAAGCATTTCTCACCCAAATAAAGTCAGGTCTAAACAACTGGAAAAATGTTAATTTCTCATGGTTAAGTCAAACTAATAAAATAAAAATGTCAATTCTACCCAAATTAAATTATTTATTCAGTGCCATACCAATCAAACTACCAAATAATAATTTTACCTTAAAAAAGGATAACTAGAAAAAATAGTAACAAAATTCATCTGTAGCAACAAAAGGTCAAGAATATCAAAGGAACAGATGGGAAAAAAATTAAAGGAAGGTAGATTAGCTCTACCAGATCTAAAAGTATACCAGAAATAGCAATCATCAAAAAACTGTCTGGTTCTGGTTAAGAAATAGAGTAATGAATCAGTAAATTTAGAACAGGTTCAAAAGAATATAGTAATCTACTGACAAATCTAAAAGCATTAATTTCTGAGATAAGAACTCATTATTTGATAAAAATTTTTTGGGAAAACTGGAAAACAGTATGGTTAAAACTAGGCATAGACCCACATCTCACATCCTATATCAAAATAAGGTCAAAATGGGTACAGGATTTAGAAATAAAGGGCAAAACCATATACAAAATACTAGAGCAAGTAATACTCATCTATCAGATCTAAGGAAAGGGGATTAATTATGAATGATTTTCATTATATTAAGTTAAAAAGTTTTTGCACTAATAAAATCAATGTTGCCAAAATTAGAAGGAAAGCAGAAATCTGGAAAACAATCTTCACAACTAGGGGTTCTGATAAAGGTCTCATTTCCAAAATATATAAACAACTGCATAAAATTTATAAGGTTACAAGTTATTCCCCAGTTGATAAATGGTCAAAGGGTATGACTAGACAGTTTTCAAATGAAGAAATTAAAGCAATGTATAATCATATGAAAAAACTTCCAAATCAGAATATACAGCTAGGGGAAAAAGATGGATGTTCAAAGAAATAGAGTCCTTCCAGAATTTCCTGTCAGAAACACCAAAACTGAACAGAGAATTCAATTGTCAAATACACAACTCAAGAGTCGCATAAAAAAATGGTAAATGAAAAAGGGAAGGAAAAAGCAAAAGTCATATACAAAGCTAAAAGGGAAGATATAACACCTCTAATTCTTTAGAATTTTACTTCTATAAGGATAATTGGGGGTAGAATATAATTGAAGAGATTGAACCTAAAGGATATAGGTATAATTGGGTCTTATCTCTCAATTGAAGGGGTCCAAGATGACATTATTATGTTTGAGACAAAAAGCCCTGAAGAAAAGCAGGGGTATTAACTTTAAACTTAAGTGCCTCATTATTCTTTAACCATTTTAATTCTACTGTGGTTAGCACTTTGCCTGATGAGTGCATCATAAACTGTGAGGTCCAGAGTTGGTGTTTCTGTAACTTCTAATCATTTGTAAAGTTCTCAAGTGAAATATTCAGAGCCTCACATTACTTAGGGATCTTTAATATTCTTGCAGTTAGATCAGGGTGTGACTTAACCAGTGCTTCATGTAACAAGGGTTTAAGTACCCTGGGTGAGGAGGTGGGATAAAGTAGGAGAGAAAATAGATCTTGCTTCACTTAGCAAGGGGTTAAATACCTTCAGCCTGGATGGGGGAGGGGAAGGGAGGGTAAAGTGTGAAAGAACATAGGCCTGGGGGAGGAGTATGAATAGCTCAAGAAATGATATGGCTTTGGATGATACTTTGGTTGATGAGGAGGATTGTGTGTGTCCTTGAAAGATTATGGAAAAGGGAGTAAGGTAAAAAAATGATTATAACTACAGTTTGATGTAATTTGAATCAATGCTGCTTATAAAGCAACCAAGCAAACAATCTGTGATATCTTGATAACAATATTGGCTTATCAAGCAATCAAATAATCAAACTGTGATTGATGATACCTGATTAACAGTATTAGAGTGATAACCAAAGGAAGAGGCACAAAGATTTATAATTTTAGAGGGAAAAAAGGGAGAATGTGAATGCTAAGTAAATTCTATACAATAGAATTAGCCTAGAGAGGGGAATAAAATACATTCTCACTTGGGTTTAAAAATCTAACTTAATCTATAGAGAAGAGGGGGACTGGGAAAGGGAAAGATAAGAGAAGAAGGAATTGATAAAAAGGAAGACAAAGGTATGATTGAAAATAAACCGAAAGTTCAATTTTTAGGAAAAAATCAAAGGATAAAGGTACTTAAATTTTGGTGAGGAGTAATAAGAGAAGAGGAAAGAGAAAAATATAAATGGAGAAAGCATAGAGGGAAATACAGAATTAGTTATCTTAACAGTAAATGTGAATGTGATGGACTGCCTCATAAAATGGGTAGCAGAATGAATTAAAAACCAGAATCCTACAATATATTGTTTACAAGAAACACATTTGAAGCTGAGAGACACATGCAGGGAAAAGTTAAAAGGTTGGAGCAAAATATATTATGCTTCAGTTGAAGTAAAAAAAAATCTGAGGTAGTGACACTAATTTCAGATAAAATAAAAGAAAAAATCAACTTCATTAAAAGGGATAAAGGAAACTATATCTTCTTAAAAGAAATCATTAGTAATGAAGCTATATAATTATTAAATATCTATGCACCTAGTGGTATAGCATCCAAATTCCTAGAGGAGAAGATGAGTGAATTACAAGGAGACATAGATAACAAAACTTTAATAATGAGAAACCTCAATCTCCTTCTCACAGAATTAGATAAATCTAACCACAAACTAAACAAGAAGGAAGTTAAGAAGATGAATGAAAGTTTAGAAAACTTAGATTATGATAAACCTTTGGAGAAAACTTAATGGGTATAAAAAAGAATATACATTTTTCTTGGCAGTACATGGCACCTACACCAAAATTGAACATGTACTAGGGCACAAAATCTTTATAATCAAATGCAGAAAAGCAGAAATAATAAATACACATTTCTCAGACCATGTTGCAATAAAAATTACATTTAATAAAGGGTCATGGAATGATAAAACAAGAACAAATTAGAAATTAAATAACTTTATCTCAAATAATGGGTAAATCAAACAACAAATAATAGAGATAATCAATAATTATATCCAAGAAAATGATTCTAATAAGACAGAATACCAAAAGTTTGGGGTTGTAGCCAAGGTGATTTTGAGGGGGAAACTTTATATATCTAAATGCCTAGAAGAATAAAATAAAGGAGAGATCAATGAATTCTGTTTTCAACTAAAAAAGCTAGAAAAAAGAACAAATTAGAGATCCTCAATAAAATACCAAATTAAAATTTTGAAAATAAGGGAGCAATTAATAAAATTGAAAGTATGAAAACCACTGATCTCATAAATAAAAGTTGGTTTTATGAAAAAAGCCAATAAAATTGACAAACCCTTGGTTAATCTGATTTAAAAAATAAGATAACCAAATTATCAGTATCAAAAATGAAAAACCACCAATGAGGATACAATTAAAGAGATAATTCAGGTCTACTTTGCCAAACTGTATGCCAAAAAATTGGATAATCTGAATGAAATGGATAAATATTTACAAAACCACAAACTGTGCAGATAAACAGAAGAGGAAATACATTACTTTAAATAACACCATTTCAGAAAAAGAAATTGAAGAAACCATCAATAACCTCCCTAAGAAAGTCTCCAAGTCCAGATGGATTTACAATTGAATTCTACCAAACATTTAAAGAAATTTAATTCCAATTCTACATAAATAATTTTTTAAAAATAGGAGAGGAAGGAGTTATGCCAAATTCCTTTTATGACACTAGCATGGTACTGATAAAAAACCAGGAAGAATCAAAATAGACAAAGAAAATTATAGACCAATCTCCCTAATTAATATTGATACAAACATCTTGAATAGAATTTTAGCAATGAAACTACAACAAGTTATTACTAAAATAATATACCATGATCATGTAGGGTTTATACCAGGTAGATAGGGATGATTCAACATTAGGAAAACATTCAAAATGATTGAACATATCAGTAACAAAACCAATAGAAATCTTATGATTATCTTAATATATGCAGAAATAGCCTTTGATAAAATATAGCAACCATTCCTATTAAAAACACTAGAAATTTTAGGAATAAATGGATTTTATCTTAAAATAGTAAATAGTTATATCTTAAAACCATCAACAAATATTATATGTAATGGGAACAAACTCAGAGCATTTCCAATAAAATCAGGGGTGAAACAAGGATGCTCATTATCACCATTATTATTCAATATAGTATTAGAAATGCTAGCTATAGCAATAAGAGAAAAAAAGAAATTGAAGGAATCAGATTTGGTAATGATGAAGCAAAACTTTCACTGTTTACAGATATGATGGTATACTTAGAGATCCCGAGAAAATCTAAAAAAACTCCTTGAAACAATTAAAAAACTCAGCAAAGTAGCAGGATATAAAATAAATCCACATAAATCATAGCATTTCTATATATGAAAAACAAAGCCTAAGAGCATGAGGTAAAAAGAGAAATTCCATTTAAAATAATTATAAACCATTAAATACTTGGGAATCTACCTTCCAATACAAAACCAGAAACTGTTTGAATACAATTTTAAAGCATTTCTCACTCTAATAAAGTTAGATCTAAGTAACTGGAAAGATATCAAATGCTCATGGTTAAGTCGAGCTAATACCCAAATTAAATGACTTATTCAGTGCCATTCTACTAAAACTACCAAATAACTATTTTACTAAGCTAGAAAAAAATAGTAACAAAATTCATCTGGAGCAACAAAAGGGCAAGAATAGCTAGGAAACTGATTAAAAAAAACTGTAAAGGAAGGTGGCCTAGTTCTACCAGATCTAAAACTTTACTCTTAAGCAGCAGTCATCAAAACTGCCTGGTACTGGTTAAGAAATAGAGTTATGGATCAGTGGAATGGGATTGGTTCAAAAGAAACTTCAGTAAATGGTTACCGCAATCTACTATTTGACAAACCCAAAGACATTGGCTTCTGGGATAAGAAACTACTATTTGGCAAAAATTGTTGGGAAGGTTGGAAGATAGTAAGGCAAAAACTAGGCATAGAACTACATCTTATACCCTATACCAAAATAAGTTCAAAATTGGTACAGAATTTAGATATGGTAGCACCATAAATTAATTAATAGACCGAGAAATTATCAGATCTATGTTAAGGGGATAAATTTATGACAAACAAAAATTGGAGCACATTATAAATCACAAAATAAATAATTTTGACTATACTAAATTAAAAAGGTTTTGCACTAATAAAAGCAATGCTGCCAAAATTAGAAGGAAAGCAGAAAGCTGGGAAACAATCTTCACAACTAGGGGTTCTGATAAAGGTCTCATTTCCAAAATATATAGACAACTGCATAAAATTTATAAAGTCACAAGTCATTCCCCAGTTGTTAAATGGTCAAAGGATACGAACAGATAGTTTTCAAATTAAGAAATTAAAGCTATATATAATCATATGAAAAAATGCTCCAAATCATTATTGATTAGAGAAATGCAAATTCAAACAACAATAGGGTATCATCTCACACCTATCAGATTGGCCAAGATGAGAAAAAGGGAAAAAGATCAATGTTGGAGAGGTTCTGGGAAGATTGGGACATCGATGCATTGCTGGTGGAGTTATGAACGGATCCAGCCTTTCTGGAGAGCAATATGGAACTATGCCCAAAATGCAATAAAACTGTTTATATACTTTGACTCAGCAATTCCAATTCTAGGTCTATATCCAGAAGATATTATAAAAAAAGAGAAAGGTCCTACATGTTCCAGAATATTCACAGCAGCCCTTTTTGGTAGTGTTAAGATATTGGAAATTTCAGAGATGTCCATCATCTGGGGAATGGCAAAACAAGTTATGATATATGAATACTCTGGAAAACTATTGTTCTGTAAGAAACCATAAATGATCAGACTCTAGAGAAGCATGGGATGACTTGGGGGATCTGATACTGAGGGAAGGGAGCAGAACCAAGAGAACAATGTACACATCAACAGCAACATTGTAAGATGAACAAACTTGATGAAAGAAAATCCTTTCAGCAGTCCAGAGAATTAGGACAATCATATTAGATCAGCTGTAAACTAGTTATCCCCAATCAGAGGGAAAAAAAAAAACTAAACAAAACAACAAAACACACACACACACACACACACACACACACACACACACACACACATACACACAAACTAACCCTCCAGAATCTAATTAACACTTTATAAAAATCATCTCTTATGTATCTCTTTACATTAATCCTAATTCCTCATCCTGAAAATAACTACTATGATGTATAAATATGTTTATCAAAATATGTATGTAAAATGCTGTCCTGATGGTTTGCTGCTGAGGGGAGGGGTGGGAGGGAAGGGAGAGTGGAAGGAAATTTTGGAAACATGAAAATATGCATGTGCAAATGGATAAAAATAAATAAATAAATAAATTTTAAAAAAAGAAAAGGGAAGGGGTGGCTAGGTGGCCCAGTGCATAGAGCACCAGCCCTGGAATCAGGAGTACCTGAGTTCAAATCTGGCCTCAGACACTTAATAATTACCTAGCTGTGTGGCCTTGTGTAAGCCACTTAACCCCATTGCCTTGCAAAAAAAAAAAAAAATAAACCTAAAAAAAGAGGGGATTGGATAGAAGGAGGTAAAAACACTGAAGGAAGTGGTATTCAGATGCAAAATACTGGGGAGTATGGATAAGGTGAAAAAAAAGAGAAAAAAATACAAATGGAGGGAAGATAGCATGTAGGGATAGTTAGTAATTATAACTTTGAATGTGAATGGGTTGAACTCTCCCATAAAACATAAACAAATAGCAGAGTATATTAAAAACCAGAATCCTATAATATGCTACTTACAAGAAACTCATTTGAAGCAGAGAGATACATATAGAGTAAAGGTAAATGGTTGGAGCAAAAGATCTGGAAAAGGCAGGGGTAGCAATCCTTATCTCAGACAAAGCAGTTGCAAAAATAGATCTCATTAAAAAGAAATAAGTAAACAATGTGCTCCTAAAAGGTGCCATAGACAATGAAGCAATTTCATTGCTAAATATGTATGCACCAAGTGGTATAGCATCCATATTCTTAGAGGAGAAGTTGAAAGAGCTACAGAAAAACATAGACAGCAAAACTCTACTAGTTGGAGACGTCAACCTCCCACTCTCAGATTTAGATAATCGAATCATAAAATAAACAAGAAGGAAGTTAAGGAGGTAAATTGATTATTAGAAAACCTAGATATGAGGAAATAAAATAAACCCACATATATCCTCAGCATTTCTATATATTACCAAGAAGATACAGTAGCAAGAGATAGAAAGTCTACCTGTCAGGATAGACTCAGAAACTCTATGAAAACAACTATAAAACAGTTTTCATACAAATAAAATGAGATCTAAATAACTAGACAAATATCATTTGTTCATAGGAAGGTTGAATTAATATAATAAAAATGACAGTTTTACCCAAATCAAACTACTTATTTAGTGCCATACCAATCAAACTTCCAAAAAATTACTTCAGTGATCTAAAAAAACTAAACTATATTCATATGGAAAGCAAAAGTTAAGATTAACAATGGAATTAATGAAAAAATGCAAAAGAAGGCAACCTAATTGTACCATATTTAAAATTATATTATAAAACATCAGTTATCAAAACTACTAGGTACTGGCTAAGAAATAGAGTGATGGATCTGTGTAGATTTGGTGCAAAAGAGGTACATAAAATGATTATAATTATCTACTGTTTTATAAACACAAAGAGTCAAGCTTCTGAGTTAAGAACTAACTTTTAGTTTAGTTTTTTTTTGTTCTTGTTGTTGTTTTTGCAAGGCAATGGGGTTAAGTGGCTTGCCCAAAGCCACACAGCTAGGTAATTATTAAGTGTCTGAGGCCAGATTTGAACTCAGGTACTCCTGACTCCAGGGCTGGTCCTCTATCCACAAGAACTCACTTTTGATTAAAAAAATGCTGAGAAAACTGGAAGATAATTTGACAGAAACTAAGGTCAGATCAACATCTAACATTCTATACCATGATAAGATCAAAATGGATGCAAGATTTAGACATAAAAGACAATACTATAAGCAAATTAAGATAATAAGGAATAGTTTACCTGTCAGATCTATGGAAAGGCAAGCAGTTTATGACCAAAAAAAGAGAGAGAAAACTACAAAAAAACAAACTGGATAATTTTGATTATATTAAATTCAAAAGTTTTTGCACAAAGAAAACCACCATCAAGATCAAAAGGAATGTAGTGAATTGAGAAACAATTTTTACAATTAGTGTTTCACACAAATGACTCATTTCTAAAATATATAAAGATCTGCATCAAATTTATAACAAAAAAGGGAACTAATCATTTCCCAGTTGACAAATGGTCACAGGAAATGCAAAGGCAATTCTTGGACAAGGAAATCAAAAGCATTTAGAGTCATATGAAAAAAACTGCTGTAAATCATTATTGATTAGAGAAATGAAAATTAAAATATATCTGAGGGTCCACCTCATACCTCACAGATTGACCAATATGATCAGAAAGGATAAAGATCAATGTTGGAGGGAATGTGGGAAATCTGGGTCACTGTTTCATTGTTGGTGCAGCTGTGAACTGATCCATCCTCTCTGGAGAGCAATTTGGAATTATACTCAAAGAGCAGCAAAAACATGCATACCCTTTGATCCAGCAATACCACTACTGGTATTATATCCTGAAGAGATCAAGAAAAAGGGTAAAAATCCCACATGTTCAAAAATATTCATAACAACTCTATTTGTAGTAGCAAAGAATTTGGAAGTGAATGATATCACCATCAGTTGGGGAATGGCTGAACAGACTGTGGTATATGGATGTGACTGAATACTATTATTCTTTTAGAAATCATGAGGGTGGAAACATTGTAAAGACTAACAGACTGCCTTCTGTGGGGGGGGGGGTGGAGATAAGTGGGAATATTGTAAAACTCAAGATAAATAAAATCTTAAAGTAAAACAAAAAGAAATCATGAGGGACAGGATTTCAGTAAAGCCTAGAAAGACTTGCACAAATTCATTCTGAGTGAGATGAGCAGTTCCAGAAGACCATTAAACACCTTAACAACAACATGGGGTGATGATCAACCTTATTGGACTAGCTCATTCCATCAGTGCCATAGTCAGGGATAATCTTAGATCTATGATGGGAGAATACCATCTGTATCCAGATAAGGAACTGCAGAGTTTAAACAAAGATCAAAGATTCAATTTTTAAAAGTTTTCTTATACAGCAGATAATTTTGCTATCTCTAATGATTTCTTTCTTGATTTTTCTCTCACAAAACATTCAATTTATATCTATGCTTATCATAGATGCAAATGTGAAGCCTATACCAGATTGCCTTCTGTTGGGGGAGGGGGGAAGGAAGGGAGGGAGGAAGAAAAAAATTGTGACACTCAAAACCTTACAAAAATGGTAGAAACTGCCATTGTATAATTGTAAAATAAATAAAATATTTATATAATAAAAAAGAAAGCTAGAGGTTCATACAGAGGTAAAAATATAAGGTTGTATCATCTGTGTATGAACACAGAAAAGCAGGGATATCAATGATTTCAGTACCAAAAAAATTACAAGAAACAGGAGGGGAAACTACATTTTGCCAACGGTAGTATATACAATGAATTGATTTATTATTTAACGTATTTTTTATTAGCATTGTTTCTAAATACTTAAAGAAAAAACTAAAAGAATTACACAAGAAAGGACAACACAACCATTATTGTGAGGAACTTCAATTTACTCCTCCCATCCTAGATAAATATAACCAAAAATATACAAAACAGAATCTATGGGCATGAATAAAATTTTAGAAAATTTATGTGATAGACTGGCAATTAATGAATAAAAATAGGAAGAAACATACATATTTCTAGAAGTATATATTTATAAAAATTAATCATGTTGTTGAAAATAAAAACCTCATAAATAGAAAAAAGTAGAAAAATATATGTCTTTTACTATATAGAAACAGCACATAGTTTCTTTGAAAATAATTGAACCAAAGACAACTTACCAAATTTTTTTGGATTGATTCAGTCCTTGGAGGAGAATTTCTTTAAACATTTTTATTAGCAAAGAGGAGAAAGAATAAGATCACTTAATAGAGAATATAATTAGAAATATAAGAACATCAACAAATTTTTAAAAGCTCAAAGACCAATATGTAAATCCTTAGAATCAAATTAATCCTAAGAATCAAGTTAAATTTTTTATGATTAAAAAATTAAAATAGAAAAGCAATAAAATTGGGAGCAATCTAAAAGAATAGATAAAGCAATAATTTTATTAAATAGAAAAAGCAAATCTACATTACTTCTATGAAAAGTGATAAAGGAAAATCCACAACAATTTTAGATGCAATAAAAGATGTTATTGAAATAATATTGCTGCAATATTCTCCAATTAAATTTACAACTTAAATGTGATAAATTAATGCTTACAAAAATAAAAAAATCTCAAATTAATCAAAGAAGAAACAGAGAATTTGAACAACCCAATTTCAGAGAAAGATAGTGAGTAAGCTATAAATGAACTTTCATTGTAAAAAGCTCAAGGACCAAGTAGACACATAAATTAATTTTAGCTTTTCACAAACTCTTTATAAAATAGTAAAAGAAGAGATAATGTCACATTCTTTCTATCATATGAATTCATTCTTGATAAAAAAAAGCCAGAATAATCAAAACAGAATAAGAAAACTATAGACCATTAGTGTTTTTTCCTATTTTTTTTTTATTTAAGGCAATGGGGTTAAGTGACTTGTCCAAAGTCACACAGTTAGGTGTGTGACACTTAATAAGTATCTAGGCTAGACACTTAATTATTATTAAATGTTTGAGGCTGGATTTGAACTCAGGTACTCCTGACTCCAGGGCCAGTGCTCTATACATTGCTCCACCTAGCTGCCATTAGACTGTTAGTCTTAATGAATATTGATGCAAAACTAAACAGCATATCATAAGGATTATATACTATTATCAGGTGGAATTTACATCAGGAATTCAGGTTTAGTTTAATTCATTTTAGTTTAACTAAATTTAACCAAATTATTCACAAAATTTAAAAAAAAATTATAGCATTACCTGATGCAGGAAAATATTTTCACAAAAAACACAATTTTCTGTTAAAATTTTTAGAAAATATTTGAAAATGTTTTTTAAAAAAAATAAGAAGAATACGGGGTGGGTAGGTGGCACAGTGCACTGGCCCTGGATTCAGGAGGACCTGAGTTCAAATGTGACCTCAGACATGTAATAATTACCTAGCTGTGTAACTTTGGCAAGTCATTTAACCCCATTTGCCTTGAACAAAAATAAGCATAACATATCTAAATCCAGCTAGAAGACATTCCAAAAATTTCAGAAATGAAACAATTATGTCCATTGTCATCACTTCTATTTGACTCCACTTTATTTAAAAAGTTGGCTGAAACCATAAGACAAGAAAAAGAAATTGAGGAAATAAGTGTGGATAAATTACAAAATTGTCACTTTTTAACACATGATATGATTCTACTTAAAGGACACTAGTTAACTAAAATTTTGAAATTATAATTCTAGTAAACTTGTAGGATCAAAAGAAATCTACAGAAATCACCAGCATTTCCATATAATAACAATAAAACACAGCAATAAGAGAAATTCATTGAAAATAATTATAGGATGTATGAAATATATATGTCTACATGCCATGATAAAGACCTGAACTCTAAAAATACAATTATAAACTACTCTTTAGAGAAAAAAAGACAAGCAATTTGAAAAAAATGTAAATTGCTTCTGAATAAAATGAATTAATATAATAAAAATGACAATATTACCTTAATGAATTTATTTATTCATCATCATCCCAATCTGCCACAGGATGATTTTATAAGCCTAGAAGAAAACAAATTGAAAATCACATGGAAACAACAGAGATGAAGAATCTAAAGGGAAAGAGAGAATAGAAGTGAAATAAGGAGAGGTTAGTGATGTCAAATCTCAAACTATATTACAAAGTAGTAATCATCAAAATAATTTGGTACTGGTTAAGAAAATAGATCAACTAGAGAAATAGATTTGCTATATAGCATACAGAAACAAATGTTCTTAGAACCTTCATATTCAATAAACATGAAAATTCTAAAACTTGAGAAAATTTAAGAACAATATGAAAACAATTAGACCCCAGATTCATACTTTATTCTAACACAAGTTAAAAATGAAATACAATTTAGATGTAAAAGGTCATATAAACTAAAAGGAAAAACATGAGAAAAAAATTATCTATCAAATCTCAAGAAATAAAGAACATATAGTACATACAAAGGATAATTTTGATGACAAGAAAATTTAAAAGTTTTTCTCAAGAAATAAAGAACATATAGTACATACAAGGGATAATTTTGATGACAAGAAAATTTAAAAGTTTTTGCATAAACAAATCCAATATAGCTAAAATTAAAATTAAAACATTAAAGGGGAAAAAATCTTTGCCACAAGTTTCTCTGATAAAAGTTTTATTTCCAAGATAAGGAAGTGATTCATATTGATAAGACCATTTTGGAAAGCAATTTTGAATCCATGCATACAAGTTACCTATTGGTACATTCTCTTTGACCCTGATATTCCACTTTTAGATCTATACCTAAAATTGCTCAAAGAAAGAGGGAAAGAAAAACACAAAACAAAAATAGGGGCGGCTAAGTGACACAGTGGATAAATCACTGGCCCTGGAGTCAGGAGTACCTGGATTCAAATCCGGTCTCAGACACTTAATAATTACCTAGCTGTGTGGAACTTGGGCAAGCCACTTAATGCCATTTGCCTTGCAAAAACCTTAAAAAAAAGAGTGAAAGGTCCTATATATATATATATATATATATACAAAAATATAGATTGCAGTTCATATTCCCATGGCACAAAACTGAAAACTAAAATCAATGCTCATCAATTTTGGAATGACTGAATAAGTTGTATTACATTAATGTACTGTAATAAAAATGAATAAATAGATGATTTCGGGAACTTCTAGCCAAGATGGCCGAGAGAAGCCAGGTCCTGTGCTAAGGTCTCCTGATCTTCCCTCATAAACAATATGAAACAAACTTCTTAATGGAAGTCCTATGGACAAAACCCAGAAAAAGAAGCCAGGAGAACAACAGGAACTTCAAGGTCTGTCTTCCAGAACTGGGGGTGTGGCGAGTGCAAAGTGCTGACAGGCAGTGGGGGGGGGGGGCAAGAACTGGACTAATCTAATATCAGCTTTTGCTGTGGGAACCACTTCCCTCTGAGAAACAACCAGAGAGTCCCAGACAGTCTGGGACTCACAGGAAGGCCTGGAGGGGAGGTTCCAGGTTCTATCACCCCTCTCCTGGCCAGCTGGAGATATTACATCCAGGTAGAAAAGCCTCCCACATCCCCTACTAGCTACTCAATGAGCAAAGCATCCATCACCCCCTACTGGCCAGCTGATGATATTACACTAATTGAGTAAAGCCTCTAGGGATCACAAAACCTAACCTCTGTGAACCAGCCCCCTCCCCTCAACACAAGATCTTAGGAAAATGAAGAAAGACCAGCAAAATTCCCAGAAGGAAAAAATACTAAGTCAGAGAGATATAGAACTCCTGAGGAGAACATGATTTGGTCTCCAACACAGAAAAGATTTCCTTGAAGAAATCAGGAAGGATTTATAAAAATCAATTGGAAAATTTGGGAAAAGAAACCCAAGAGAAAATTAACAACTTGCAATAAGAAAAAAATCCTTAGAAAATACAATCGGACAAATGCAAAAAGAAAATAATTCTCTCAAAACCTCAAATGATCAAAGGGGAAAAAAACTCTTACAAAAATATAATTGACCAATGGCAAAACAAGTTGAAAAATGTAAATGAAGTAAATTCTTCCCTAAAATAAAAGAATGGATTCTATGAAAACCAATGACTTCATGAGACAAAAAGAATTGGTTAAACAAAAGTAAAAAATTGAAAAATCGGAAGAAAATGTTAAATACCTCATCAGCTAAATCACTGAGAATAGATTGAAAAAAGATAACCTAAAAATTGTTGATCTTCCTGAAAGCACTGAAGTGAAAATGAAAGCCTGGACTTAATATTATAAGTTTTAGTGATGGAAAACTTCCCTGATATCCTGGAACCAGAGGGCAAAATAATTATTGAAAAAATACATCAATCCCCTCAGGAAAGGGATCCCAAAATGAAAACACAAAGGAATATTGTAGCCAAATTCAAGAACTATGAGATAAAAGAGAAAATCCTACAAGCAGCCAGAAAGAAAAAATTTAAATACCAAGAAGTCACAGTAAGGATTACACAGGATCTGGCAACATCAACATTAAGAGATCAGAGGCCTGGAATGCAATATTCCAAAAAGCAAGGGAGCTTGGAATGCAGTCAGGAATCTACTATCCAGCAAATCTGAGCTTTCTCTTCCAGAGCAAAAGATGGACAGTTGATGAAATAGGAGATTTCCAACTTTTCCCTGATGTAAAGACCAGAGCTTAGTAGAAAATTTGGACTTCAAACAGGAGACTCAAGAGATATATGGAAAAGTAAATTTTTTAAAAGGGGGGAGGGGGAAAAACTATTATCAAATAAGATGAAACTGGACATATCTCTACTTAGAGGAAATACTTTGACAACTCTCAAGAATTGTAACTTTATTAGAAAGAATTTAATTTGCCAGAAGAGATGGATATGCATGACTTATGTGAGAAATTGTCATCCAATAAGATGAAACTGGATATATCCTTACATGGGAGAAAGGCTCTAATAACTCTCAATAATTGTAGAGAGAGCAGCCAGAAGTTATGGACACTCATGACCTTTCTGTGACTCAGATAGAATGATTTAAAAACAATACCTCCTTTAAAAGGAGGATAGTAAAGTGATGGGAGTTTTGAGGGAAATGAATGGGGTAAATCTCATTACATTAAGAAGTAAAAAGGACATGTTGTAACAGAGAGGAAGAAGGGAGCAGGTGAAAACCACCTGAATCTTACTCTCATCAGATTGACTTAAAGTTACCATACATACACTCAGTTAAGTTAAGAAGCTTATCTTACCTTTCAAGTGTTAAAAGGGGAAAAGGGGAGGGGGGAGAAAAGGGGAAATCAACAGAAGGAAGGGAAGAAAGAAGGGGAAAGGGGAAAGGGGGAAAAAGGGAGATGGGGTTGGATATAGGTGGACAAACATACTGAAAGTGGTGATATTCAGAAACAAGATACCAGGGAATATGGATAAAGGGGAAAAGGGGGGGAATACAAACAGAGGGAAGATAACATGGAAAGCAATAAAAAGTTAGTAATTAAAACATTGAATGTGAATTGGGTGAACTCTCCCTTAAAACATAAGCAAATAGCAGAGTGAATTTAAAACCAGAATCCTACAATATGCGGCTTACCAGAAACTCATCTGAAGCAGAGAGATACATATAAAGTAAAGTAAAGGTAAATAAAAAGGTGAAGTTGGAGGAAAATATATTTTTCTTCAGCTGAAGTGAAAGAAGCAGGAGTAGCAATCCTTAAGTCAGACAAAGCAACTGCAAAAATAGATATTATTAAAGCAGATAAGGAAACTACATCCTCCTAAAAGGTACCATAGACAATAAAGTAATTTCAATACTAAATATGTATGCACCCAATGGTATAGCATCCATATTCTTAGAGGAGAAGTTGAAGGAGTTAAAGGAAGACAAAGGCAGCAAAACTCTACTAGTGTGAGATCTCAACTTCCCACTCTCAGATTTAGATAAAGCTAACTATAAAATAAACAAGAAAGAAGTTAGGGAGGTAAATAGATTGTTAAAAGATCTAGACATGATAGACTTATGAAGGAAATTGAATGGGAATAGTAGTATATGGAACTTACACAAAAATTGACCATATACTAGGGTATAAAAATGCAAAAATAAATTGCAGAAATAGAGAATACATCTTTCTCAGATCACAATGCAATAAAAATCATATGCAATATTGGGTCAGGGAGATATAGACCGAAAACTAATTGAAAACTAAAAAACACTCATTTTAAAGAATGAGTGCATCAAACAACAAATTATACAAATAATTAATTATTATATCCTAGATAATGACAATAATAAAATAGCATACCAAAACCTATAGGATACACTCAGGGCAAATTGAATTCTCTCTAATAAAGTGACGTTCTTGAGAGTTATTAAAGATATATTATATCTTTAAATGGAACTCTGTAAGAAAAAATCTCCAGGGCCAGATGGAATCATAAGTGAATTCTATCAAACATTTAATGTACAACTGTTTCCAATTCTATATAAACTCTTTGAAAAAATAGGTGAAGATGGAACTCTGCCTAACTCTTTCTATGACACAAATATGGTGCTGATACCTGACAAAGAAGAGTTAAAATAGAGAAAGAAAAGTATAGACCTATCTCCCTGATGAATATAGATGCAAAAATATTAATTAAGAACTTAGTTAAGCATCTACAACAAGTTATCACTAGTCTAATACAGACTTAAATAACTGGGAAAATATCAACTGATCATGGATAGGCCGAGGTAATATAATGAAAAATGACAATTCTACCAAAATTAAACTACCTGTTTAATGCCCTACCAATCAGAATTCCAAAAAATTACTTTAATGAGTTAGAAAAAAATGTAAGTAAATTCATATGAAGAAATAAAAGTCTTGAATCTCCAAAGATTTAATAAAAAAAGTTCAAAAGAAGGTGACTTAGCCCTAACAGATCTAAAATTATATTATAAAGCATCATTCCTCAAAACTGTCTGGTATTAGCTAAGAAATAGAGTGGTGGATCAGTGGAATAGACTAGGTACAATAGCAGGAAATGATTATAGTAATCTGCTGTGTGATAAACTCAAAAAGTCCAGCTATTGGGATAAAATCTCTCTCTTTGATAAAAAAAACCTGCTGGGAAAATTGGAAGTTAGTATGGAAGAAACTTAGATTAGACCAATACCTCACACCCTATACCAAGATAAGATCAAAATGGATACAAGATCTAGACATAAAAAACTATATTATAAGCAAACTAGAAGATCAAGGACTAGTTTATCTGTCAGATCAATGGAAAAGGAAGCAATTTATAACTAAAGAAAAGATGGATGACACCATTAAAAATATACTAGATAATTCGTATTACATTAACTTAAAAAAGCTTTTGCATAAACAAAATCACTGTAACTAAGATCAAAAGAAATGTAATAAATTGGGAAACAATTTTTAGGACTAGCATTTCTAACAAAAGGACTCATCTCTAAAATATACAGAGAACTGAGTCAAATTATTTTTAAAAAAAGAGAAATCATTCCCCAATTAACAAAAGGTCAAAGGATATGCAAAGGCAATTTACATATGAGGAAATCAACACAATCCATAGTCATATGAAAATTACTCTAAATCACTAAGGATTAGAGAAATTCAAATTAAAACATTTCTGAGATACCACCTCACACCTCTCAGACTGGTCACTATGACCAGAAAGGACAGTGATCAATGTTGGAAGGGATGTGGGAAATCTGGGACACTAATATATTGCTGGTGGAGCTGTGAATTCATCCTACCTTTCTGGTGAGCAATTTGGAATTATGCCCAAAGGGCAAAAAAAAGTGTGCATACCTTTTGATTCAACAATACCACTACTACTGGGTCTATACCCTGAAGAAATTATGGTAAAGGGTAAAAACATCATCTATACAAAAATGTTCACAGCAGCTCTATTTGTGATGGCAAAGAAATGGAAACTGAAGGAATGTCCATGAATTGGGTAATGCCTTATCAAACTGTGGTATATGTATGTGATGGAAGACTATTGTTCTTTTAGAAATCAGGAGGGATGGGAATTCAGGGAAGCCTGGAAGGATTTGCAAGAACTGATTCTGAGCGAGATGAGCAGAACCAGAAGAACATTGTACACTCTAACACCAACTTGGGAGTGATGATCAACCTCAATGGACTTGCTCATACCAACAGGGCAATAATCAGGCACAACTTTGGGATATCTTGATGGAGAGTGCCATTTTTTTCCTGAGAAAGAATTGTGGAGTTTGAACATACGCCAAAGACTTTCTATGTACTTTTCATTTAATTTTTTAAAAAATTGTCTTATTATATAATTCTGCTATATCTCATACTGTATGTTTCTTCTTTAAGGATATGATTTCTTTTTCATCACATTCAACTTAGATCAATGCATACTATGGGAATGATATAGATTAACAAACTGCCTTCTGTGAGGGGGGTAGAGGGAGGAAAACAAGATTGGGGGAAAAACTGTAAACTTCAAAATAAATAAAGCATTTTTTTAAAAAAATTATATGATTTCTTTTTTTTATTTTAAGGTTTTTTTGTAAGGCAAATGGGGTTAAGTGGCTTGCCCAAGGCCACACATCTAAGTAATTATTAAGTGTCTGAGGCCGGATTTGAAGTCAGGTACTCCTGACTCCAGGGCTGGAGCTCTATCCACTGTGCCACCTAGCCACCCTGAAATAGATGATTTCAAAGAGATTTGGAAAGAATAACTGATATAGATATATAAGCAGAAGTAGTAGAACTATGTATACAATAATATAAATATTATAAAGATGAATAATTTTGCAACTTGTAGAATCCAATGAAAATGATTCATATAACAAAGTCCCCCCCCAAAAAAAACTCTGTAAACTAACAATAATCACTAAACTGACCTTCCAAGATCCTGAAAGCCTGTTAATGAAATATACTCTCTACAGTCTGACAGAGACATGATAGATTTAGGATACAAAATAAGATATATTATATATATACATATTACATAATATTCATATATATATAATGACAAAGAGATTATTTTTGTCCAATTAAGTATATCTATATATTCTATATAATATATGCACATATATGCTATCATGGACTTTTTTTACAATGACAGTGGAGAAGAAGAGAAAATATGTCTCTGCTCATTTAAAAAAATTAAGATAGAAAAATTGGGGAAGGTATTACACAAGACGTGGTACTCATAATTGTTAACACATACTTCTAGAGAGGCTTCTGTAGTTTTAGTTTTGCTTGACTGTTTCACATTATTACCAAAGAGTTTGGGGTAAGCTGTCAATGTTCATATTATAAAGACAAAACACATCAATAAAACTTTAAAACATATCTATATACTAAATAAATTTAAGATAATCACATAGGGAAGGCACTAATATTAAACAGGACTTGGAAAAACTTTTAATGTAAGCTTGAACTTTTAAAGGCTCTTATTTAAACCAACAACATGCACCTAAAATATGCTAGACATTTTGCTGTAGGTTCTGAGACTACAACAAGAATAAATGAAACCATCTTCACTATCAAGAAGTTTGCTGTTCTTTGCAACTTAGTAAGTACTTACTGTGTGCTAACTGAATTTGACTTTTTGAGATGATTTTTCACCTTAATCCTTTATGCACAGTGAACTCTCAATATATTTTTATTTTCTAATTTGGTATAAAGAAGTCTAATTTGACTAATGGTAAAAGACAGAAGGTAACCATTAGAAACATTGTTTTAGCCTTTAGATCTCTCATTTAAAATCAAGCCCTTGTAATCACCCTATCCAGAAGAAGATCTCAGTGAAATGAAAAATTCATGTGGTCATTTATAATTTCTCCACAAACTGTTCTAATGAGCAGCAGTTTGGCATGGAATGTTTAACCAAGAATATGAGTTAAGTGGTAATGATGCATTTTTTCAGCACCAGGGGGTATAAAGAAACAATGTAGTGGTGTGCTTAAGGAAAGCAAAAGTATATTTACAAACTGCTATTTCACTCCCAACAAAGAAGCAACTGTCTCAGAATAATCTTGCTATCTAACCCTGAAAGTCTGAGTTCTTTCATTCATATGAAATGTGGACAAATGAGATAATGTATGTAAAGTCAAATATAAATGTCAAGTATTATTGCTACTATTATCATGTTCCTTAACAGCAACATAATTTTATTTAGGTTAGATGGGGATAGAGATACAAAAGTTCAACTGATTTACCAGTGTTTGTCCTCATATAGACAGATGTAATGGTAAAATATCAGTTTCTTTCAGTATATGTGGTGGGTAGAAGTAATGAGAACATTCTATTTTAATGATCCAGATTTTGTCCCAATCTTTTTTTTAAGTTTATTTATATTCAGGGAAACACTATTCAATAAACAGCAATATAGGTGTGGATGTTAGCAGAATTTTAAATCTTCTAATTAACTTGTCACTTGCAAAAAGAAAAGGGAAAATCAAACTTGTTATAGCTTAAGGACATATTTAGATACATTTTAAAAGAAATAATAGGCAACCAAGAGAGAATTCCTTGGTAGTGGGAGCCTGTAGTTTCTTATTGCCTCTACAGAAGATAAATAGCAAATGGGGGCATTGACCACAGTTCCCAGGAAATTAATGATCTCACAGTGACCTCAGAAATGTAATAATATTATCAAATAGCATTTAAGGTTTGCAAAGTGCTATAAATATTATCTTTGATCCTCACAACAACTCTGTAAGGCAAGTACTGTTATTCTCATTTGATAGATGAAGAAGCTGAGGCTACAAAACAAGTGGCTTCAGAGTCTAACATTCAGTAAGTCTCTAAGAAAGATTTTGTCTGAACTCAGGACTTATCCAATACAGCACTCCTGGCCATTGCCATCTAGCTGCCTCAGAAGCCAGACACAGGTAACACTGAAGAAGGAAAGAAAATCTTGACAGATAATAAAATCAATCAAACCAAAACAATGTGCCAGCATCAGGAAGGAATGGCTGAATTTGAAAGCATGATGGATAAATATCCACCCCTCACCTCCTAGAAGGAGCAAGTCCTGAATTTAAATCATTTGGTCCATATAAGTAATGACAAGGCTTTAGAATTCCCAGACAGTTTTTAGTTGTGAAGAGGTAAACATAAGCACGGGCAGTATTTTGACCATAAAGTTCCAGTGAAGATGAGTACAGTAGATGAATAAATAATGATTCTTATCATGTCAAGTAGAATTTTCCTTTAACCATTTAATGTCCCCTCACCCTGCAGCTAAAATCTTCGTAGGAGCCCCACAGAGATTCAGAGGAATGATAGAGACCGTAAAAGTATTGTGCTCCTTCTGTGGAGGTTGTGCCTTGTTGCCAGAAGAAAGCAAACATTTCCAAACAATGCTATCATTTAGTTCTGCAAAACTTCTCTAGGAAAAACAATGACCATTGTGTGTTATACAGGCAACAAGGTGTTCAGGACAATTAGTTCTAGATTATAAAGAACATGGGTCACAGTGAACCTCCTACTTCCCATGTCAGTACCCACTCTTCTAAGCAGTTCTGCTATTTGATGCCACTACATAGACACAAGTTCAAATTATAGGGATATTGAATGATAATTTCTCCATTTTAGTTCATTCCTTCCCTCACCATAGTTTGAGAAAATTAAGATACCTGACATTATTTCAGGAATTCAATTGCAAAGAAATCATTGAGACAATAAAAGATTTAATAAGTGCAGAAACAAAGAGCAAAGCAACAATTGGCACATATTTCTGAATGAACAAAACCATTTCAATAGACATTTATTAAGCACCTATATCATTCCTGGAACTGTGCTAACAGCTGTGCATATAAGTATGAAAAAAGCAAAACAGTACTTACCCTCAAGGAGTTTACAAGCTAATGGGTGTGGGTATGATGGAGACGACAAAGAAATCTAAGTTGTCCAGCCAAGTGGGAATTAAAGAGATGTTTTAGTACAGTGCTGTTCTCTTCCCCTCCAAAGAGGCTTAGGAAATGAACTCCTTCAAAACTCTTGTGCCACAAGGGAAAAACACCGATTTCTAAATTGAGTACTATATGATGGCAGAAACTGAAGATTTCAGAGTCCCCTCAAAAAAGGGCAGTGTATCTAGGATCACCTGTTCCCACTTACAATATTTGCAAACTGCTATCGTTCTGCAGTGATCAAGATTTGCTATCTCCATGCAGATCCTGATTTGATTTGCCTTGAGTGAACTGCTTTTTATCTAGTTTAGAGGAATTAAAAACAAAACAAAAATGAAATTCAACTTTGGTTATCTCATCTAGCAGAGAGTAAGAATGATCATTTTTAGCCTTGGAAAGGTGGAAAAAGGCAAGTTTCCTCTCTGCCTTTCCTCCTATACATTAACAAAAACCCTCTTTGATTTTCCATTAGCAATCAGGGAGGAAAGCTATACTCAGACTGACCCTGGACTCTAAGAAGAGTTATACCCCTGTAGAAATTATTCTCATTTAATTAGTAAGGAACTTAAAGATCTGCAGGAAAGGAAATTCCTCAGCTGCCAGGTCACTCTTTCTATAGTATAACCTTCATAAAATGATGAGTTACTATGCAGATATAGAGTTTGCAGAAAACAACTATATTTGGCACTTAGTTTCAACTCCATCTCTGCATTAGTCTCATTTTGTGCACTGGGTGATATTATTTATAGAAACATCTTTCTTTCCACTAGAGCAGTGTTGACACAGCCAACACATCAAAGTCAAATTCAACTAGATGTTGCAGAGTTAGAGATTAAAACATAAACCAACATTTCTCATTACTTTCTAATGGTCAGCAATTAGTTTCATGATATATTGTGGAAAAGTATTGTGGGAACTAAGTGATTTATCAATGCACTGGGTTATAGGAAATGATTTCAAACCTTTTAAGATATGTATGACACTGTTGTGCCAGATTCCACCTTCTTATAAAATAGATTTTTGTTTTCATTGGCACTATAAAGAAAAATGCTTGTCTATTATAGTCAAAGCCTCATTTTAATCAAGAGATTTCTCACCAAGTATCAGAAAAATAATCTCTTCTATCCCTATGAATTCCCATATTACTTGGTTTACAAAAGAAAGGATTATATAAGTAAAGATTTCATGATCTCACAGGATCATAGATTTAGAGCTAGAAGGAGCATTTAAAATCATTTAGTTTAATCCATTAATTTTACAGTTGAGTAGATAGATGCCCAGAGTTTATATGAATTGAACAATATCACTTAGGTAGTAAATTGTAGATCCCTTCTCTGATTCATTCACCATTTTTTTTGTGCGTGTGAAACAAGTGTGATGGTTCTGAAAATGCTCTTCAATCACTTATAGTTACTTTAGCTTCATTTCAGAATATAACCTACTCCTACCAAGAAAGGAAAGAAACAAAAAAAAGAAAAGAATTTCAGCAAAACTATCCAACATATAAGTAACCTTTCCAAGGCTAATTCCATGTCCCTAGTCCCTCATCTCTGCAAACAGTCAACATATATTTTTTAAATGTATGTACTTCACACAAGTACCATGGGTAAAAAAAACGATTGCATAGGTTTTCTTATGCATAACACATCTTCAAAATAATTTTTCAATTGAAATTATGCCATTGATATTATATACTTCATCCAAGATCCAGATTCATTTAGGAAGCTTTCTTCTATCTGAAATTTTACTTTTCAGTTCCTCCAAAACTACAAGTTGTGTATGTAATTATATGTATATTATATTATATGTCTTATACATGTACACCTCTGTCTATCTAGATGTGGTTCATGGGAATCATAAAATATCTCTTTAGGTTATTTTTGAACATGTGATCCAAAGGGGACTTTGATTCCTGTAGACTTTGATTCCTGCCAATGGAGGATAGGAAATTAAAGCCAAGATGCAGCTCACTTTGTTCTCCTCAGAGAGAAGATACTGGGTGAAAATTATAGCCATCTCTTCCTTCCCACCCCCAGTCTCAATATTACTAACCTATCAGGTATAATTTTTAGATTCATCCTGCATTCCATTTAACTATCCCATCATGGAGAAGGTGTATGCCAAGCTATATATCTAAGGCTTGAATTCCTTCAAATCAAGTGCTTGTTATAAAAAAAAATCACACAGAGAAAACATCAAATAAATCCATTTATCCAACCCAATAGCAAAGAGAAATGAGAGAGGCAATGCAGATGAAAATATGAGGGGTAATATGCAGAATTAATAAAGATGTCAGGCAATGTAAGACCTGAAAGAGGCTTCAGAAATCTCTTTCCTTTGACCATTTATACCCAAGCAGAATTCTCATCAATGATATCTTTGAAAAGTGGTAATCTATTCTCTTAGAAGACAATCTATGATGGTCTACTACCTACTCATCAAGGTGCTTGATTTCACTTTTTTTAATTTAAAAAAAATAATTTTTCAGTCGCCATTTTTGTTTTATTGTTTTAAATTTTTATAATTTTATTTTATTTTTCCCATTATGTGCAGAGGTAGTTTTCAAAACTTATCTATTATGATTTACACATTTTCTACCTTCTCTCTAAGTATGCTTCTTTGAACTATCCTGAGAGAAATACAATTTTCAAGAGTTCCAAGTTTTGTTTACGTGTGTGTGTGGGGGGGGGGGGGGTTTGACTAACATTTTCTCCTTTCAATTTACTTTTTTATGCATCTCTAGAGTCCTGTATTTCAAGATCAAATTTTCTCTTAAGTTCTGATTTTTTTTCAGGTAAATGTGAAAGTTCTCTATTTTTTTGAATTTCCCTTGAAGAATATGCTGAATTTTATAGGACAGTTGATTCTTGATTGTAATTGAGGTTCCTTTGCCCTCTGGAATATCATGTTCCAGGCCCTCTGATCCTGTAATGTTGAAATTGTTAAATTCTGTGTAATCTAATCTAATCTGTAGCTTCCTAGTATTTAAATTGCTTCTTTTTGACTGCTTACAGTATTTTCTCCTTTAGCTGAGAATTTTGAAATTTGGCTACAATGTTCTTTGGAGTTTTTATTCTGTAATCTATTTCTGGAGGTTATTCATGGATTCTTTCAAATACTAGTTTGTCTTCTAGAACATGAGAGTACTTTTCAATGATAATTTCCTGAAAGCTATTTTCCAGGCTCTGTTTTTTTGATAGAGGCTTTCAGGTAGATCAATAATTATCTTTCCTGAGGATTTGCATGAACTAATGCTGAGCAAAATAGGCAGAACCAGAAAAGCATTGTATACCCGAACAACAACATGGAGGTGATGATCAACCCTGATGAACTTGATAATTCCATCAGAATACCATCTGTTGTACAGAGAAAGAATTGTGGAGTTTGAACAAAGACCAAAGTTTTTACCTTTAACTTGAGGGGGAGGATCCTTTATCTTATTATGTAATTTTGCTATCTCTTATACTTTATTTTTCTTCCTTAAGGATATGATTTATCTCACATCACATTCAGCTTAGATCAATGTATACCATGGAAACAATGTAAAGACTAACAGAATGCCTTCTGTGGAGGATGGGAGGGAGGGAAACAAGACTAGGAGAAAAAAATATAAAACTCAAAATAAATAAAATCTTTCTTTAAAAAAATAAAATAAAATATATTTCCTGGATCTAATTTCCAGGTCAGTCATTTTTCTTTAGCAGTACTTTACATTTTCTTCTATTTTTTTCAGTCTTTTTGCTTTGTTTGATGGAATCTCAGTGTCTCATAGAGTTACAAGTTTCCATTTATGCAGTTCTAATTTTCGGGTTTGTATTTTCTTTAGTTACCTTTTATATTTCCTTTTTCAGTTGTTTAATTTTACTTTCTGATGAATTATATTCCTTTTTAGATGGTCATCTTTACTATTAAAAGAGTTCATTTCTTCAGTCAATTTTACATAATTATCCCATATTACTCTCATTTTGTGCCTCCATTATTCTTCCTCTGTTCTTTGGTTTTTAAAATCCTTTTAGAGCTCTCCCAAGAGTCTTTTTTGAATATGAGTTCAGTACATAAATTTTGTTGGAAGCTTTACATGTAAGCATTTTGTCACTGCTTTCTTTTTCTAAGATGGTTTTTTTTATCATCCCTTTCAGAATAGTAGCTTTATATGAATAGCACTTTATTTTGCTCATTTTGGTCATTGATCTATATGTATGTGTATATATATATATATATATATATATATATATATATATATATATATACACACACATACATACACATATACATTTATATGTATATGTACATGTCCTCCTGCAAGCTATGCTCTCCTGCCTATCCTGGGCTATACTCTTCCTTTACTCTGGCAAGACAGACCTTTGCTGAAAATGTTTTATGATATCTTGAGTTTAGATCCCATTTAATTCTTTTTATTTTTGTGGGATCCATAGCTAGAGGGTCTGTGTAGAGGTTTCATTTAAAGTTCTTTCTGAAAAAGCTCTGGAGCTTTCTAGTTTTACACTGCTATCTTGACTCCTCCCCAGGATCCCAAATTTCACTTTTGAAGGGCTTAAATTTTAGAATATCCCCCCCCTTGTATTTTAGCCAGATAAGGTTCTCTCTAACTTATTATCTATAGGAAAAAATGTAGAGAATGAGTTGGACTAAAGGGTAAGAAATGCTCTAATTAAAAAGGGACTGCCTTTTCATTTGCACTCCTCTAATGGATTTTCTATTTTAAGGGCAAAAACTAAATTCAAAGCTACCTGACATGTTCCTTTCCTAAGAACTCAAGTTGGACAATAGGAAGAAAATTTAGTCACAGACAGCCTATATCTCTGAAGAGTCTATCAGGTCTCCAAAATTAGATAGAATCATTTCAGACTCTCTGAATTTGTCTTCTCTTTGGAAAATGCAAACTAATTATTTACATTACTTATTTGACAGAGTTGATGTGAGGAAAGCACTTTGTAAACCTTAAGGTGAGAAGTAAAAATGAATTATTATGGCTCAAATCAAACTCTCTTTAAAGGTAAAGATAAAATCTCCATAGTACTTTTTTTTTTGCATTGCCTAGCAAAAGTTTTAAACATTAAGGTCAGAGACTCAGACTCTTGCTGAGATAAACATGTTTTAACTTGGAATTTAAAACCTTTCACAATGTAGCCCTACCTTATTGTATTAAATTTTATTTCCTATAACTCCTTCACAAACAATGGATCCATGTTCATTCCTGTCTCTGGGTTTTTTTTTCACATAATATTCTCCTAATTGGTTTAATCTCCTTTTCTTGCCCTACATATATATATATATATATATATATATATATATATATATATATATATACTTCTCAACCTTCCTGGCTCAACTGAAGTCTTATATTTTCCACAACACTTCATGATCATATCCTTGGCACTATAAGAAATCTATATACACTAGTCAGTTCCTGTGACAGGAGAGAATGGGGTCCTAGAGAAGTAAGGTAACTTATTCCAAGTCACAGGTAGTAAGGGTTGGAACCTGGATTTGAACCCTGGTCTTCTGATTCCTTTTCAACTGACCACTCCAATTTGCCTGCTTTACTCTGTTCTCTGAAATCTCATATTGCCCACAATCTGTGTTTCCTTTTGTTGATTCATATATATATATGTATATATATATATATATATATATATATTACCTTCTGCAAGTTACTGTCCAATATGCATGTTTTCTCTTCCTAATGATACTAAAATAATGAATACCTCTATATATTTCTCAAAATTTTCCAGAATATTAAGAATATAGAAAAGAAAGAGACTAGATATGAGATTTTCTTGGAATGGGGAACTTGTACATGAAAGAGTTCTCTCAACTAATTTAGATAGGAACATTTCTACAATTTATAGTCTCGGAGAATCAGTCAGTAAGCATTTATTTAGGTCAGACCATGCCCCAGGCATTTCCTTAATCCTGGGATTAGAAAGAAAGGCAAAGGATGGCCTCTGCCTTCAAGGAGTTGGCAATCTAATGGGGAAGGCAACAGGCAAACTACTATGGACAAACAAGTCTATATACAGGAATTAATAAAGAGAAAGAAGATAGTAGAAAGAGGGATTAGGAATGGGTTCTTATAGAAATTTGAATTTTAGCTGGGACTTAAAGCAAGCCAGGGAAGCTAGAAGGTAAAGATAAGGAGGGAGAGAGGGAGACAGAGAGAGAGAGAGAGAGAGAGAGAGAGAGAGAGAGAGAGAGAGAGATCAGGAAGATTTGACTTCAAATTCAGCCTCAGAAATGTACAAATTCTGTGATGCTGAACAAGTTGTATAATCTCTACCTTGTTATCCCATCTGTAAAACAGGGATAATGTTAACACTTACCTCTTAGGTTATTATGAGGTAATATGAGGTAATCTTTGTAAGATATCCTACAAACTTTAAAACATATATATGGTATCTCTTACTAGAGCACTGAGAAAATTTAGCCAGGGTCACTCAGTCAATAAGTGTCAAAGACAGGATCTGACCCCAATTTTGAGACCAGCAATCTAGTCATTACATCTTAGGGAAGGGAAGGAGGAAGTAAGAGAAGGGGAAGAGAGTCAGAGACAGAGGGACACAAAGAAAAACATACAGAAAGAGACAGAAAGACAAACAGACAGAGAATATAGTATTAAAGAATTGAAAATTTGAGAATAACCAAAGAGATTGTCTAGTCTAATGCCTTTATAGACAGATGAGAAAATTGAATTTAAAGGAAAATGACTCACTGAAATTGTTTAATAAATATTGTATTAGTACAGAAAGCATGTATTAAAATACAAAAGCCAATCATGTACCTCTTCCCAGTCTACATTTCTTTATTCAGGATACAAAAATCAGGGGATGTTTAAGTGGTGTTTATGGAAAGATTTTATGGAATCCATGCATTTGAATGGGAAGAAAACATTTATTTTTCCATATTTATTTTCACTAACCTCTAATTGAAATTCAGTATTTTCTTTCATTATGAATGTAGGCAAAAATATCATTCTAAATAGGCTTTGCCAGACTGCCAAAGGCATCCATTACACAATGAAAGTTAAGAACAATAAACTTAATAAGCTAGGAAAAATCATTTGCCTCACCCTTTCTCAACAATCAATTTATAACTAAATCCTTTAGGTTGAAAACATTTGTCATTTTCATATTAGATGGTGTAACTGTATTCACAGAAAAGTTCACTATTTTTTCTGTGAAATTATAGAGAAGGTGTTGACAGACTATATTTCCTGTATGGTAGGAAATATTTAGTGCAATTGTAGAGAGATGACAGATGTAAAATAGATCTTTAAAAAAAAATTTAAATGAGGTCAATTTAGTAAGAAAACCTAAAATAAGATTCTTTACAGGCAAATTTCTCTTTTAGGACCTCAGAATAAAATATTTTACAAAGATACCCCCTATCCTTAAAAGTCTAAGCCTTTAAGAGTTTCTACTTATTGCAGGCATATAGGTAGTAATCCTAATACAATATAGGGTTTAAAGGGTCAGAAAAGAGACCCAGACAGTGAGCTTGAGGGAAATCTTGAGCTATATCAGGGAATAATAATACTATCATTTCCAAAATGCTTTTAGGTTTATAAACTTCTTTATAGCTAGGGACAATGTGAAAATCTACAGATGGACTTCCGGCCAAGATGGCAGAGAGAAGACAGGCACAGTTCTAAAGTCTCCTGATCTCTTCCCCATCTATCACATGAAACAAACCTGTTAAAAGAAATCCGACCCACAAAACCCAGAAAGAAAAGCCAGGATAAAGAACATCTACCTCAGGATTTGTCTCCTGCAGCAGCTTTGGCCGAATTTGGGCGAGTGAGTCTGGGCTCAGAGGGAGGATCAGTCCCGGATCAGCCAGATTAACAGCTGAATTGGAACCAGGAGTCTGAGGGCCAGAGAGCTGGACCTGCTGGATCAGTGGTGGGGCTGGAAGAAAGGGGCTTGGGTCCCACGGGGAAGCAGAGGTGCTGGTATTAGTGCTGGCCCCCTGGAGCTTGGGGACCAGACTGGGGGAAGAGTTCTGCTGCATGAGAGCTGCAGACACTATCCCTAGGCCCCTCAGGTCTGAGAAACTCTGAGGGCATGCCTCCATTGCACAGAGGCCTCTCCCCAAACAAATGCAAACTACTTCTGCCTCAGGACCAGATGTGTGAGCAGAAGAATGACCTCAGGCCAGGGTAAAGTCCACCATTGATTGAAGGCAAAAGAATTCAATAGCTCCAACTCCTTACTTAGGGCAAAGGGAGAAGGCCTCTTAACCAAGGTCACAGACACTCCAGAGAGGTCAACCAGAACCTCCTACTGGCCAGCCAGAGAAGAAAAATTCTTGTAAGGGAAAGACCCCAACTCAGAGAGACCTGGAACGTCTGAGGAGAATACAATCTGGTCCCCAGCACAGAAAGACTTCCTTGAAGAAATAAGGAAGGAGCTTAAAAATCTGGGAGACACAATAGCTTGCAACAAGAAAACAAAACCTTAGAAAGTACAATTGGACAAACACAAAAGGAGAATAAATCTCTCAGATCATCAATTAGACAATTATAAAATGAGAATTCTCTCATATCCTCAAATGAGCAAATGCAAAAAGAAACTAATTCTCTCAAAACCTCAATTGGTCAAATGGAAAGCTCTTTCAAAAGTAGAATTGACCAATTGGAAAAGGAGTTGCAAAAGGTTAATGACGAAAACTCCTATCCCCCCAAAATAATGGCGTCTACAAAAACTAATGACCCCATGAGACAACAAGAGTCAGTTAAACAAAAATCAAAAAATAGAAAAAATAAAAGCAAATGTAAAATACCTCATCAACAAAACCACTGACCTTGAGAATAGATCGAGGAGGGGAAACCTGAAAATTATAGGACTTCCTGAAAACATTAAAGAGAAAAAAAAGCCTGGACTTAATATTACAGTATCTAGTGATGGAAAACTGCCCTGATATCATGGAAGTGGAGGGCAAAGTAGTTATTGAAAGAGTACACTGATCCCCACCAGAAAAAGATACTAAAATGAAAACACCAAGGAATGTTGTGGCCAAACTGCAGAACTATCAGATAAAAGAGAAAATCCTGCAAGCAGCCAGAAAGAAACAATTTAAATATCAAGGAGCTACAGTAAGCATCATGCAGGACCTGGCTGCAATAACTTTAAGGGATCGAAGGGCCTGGAACAAGATATTTCGAAGAGCATGGGAGCTTGTAATACAGCCAAGAATCTACTTTCCTGCAAAGCTGAGCCTTCTCTTCCAGGGAAAAAGATGGACATTTAACGAAATGGAAGAATTCCAAAAATGTCTGATGAAAAGACCAGAGCTAAACAGAAAATTTGGATATCAAACAGGAGGTTCAAGAGATACATGAAAAGGTAAAACAAAAAGGGGGGGGTGGTAAAAGGAAAAAAAAAGCAATCCAGTAAGTTGAAACTGGCTATATCTCAGCATGGGGGGAGAAGATTCTCATAATCCTTGAGAAATGTAACTCTAACAGAGAGAACACACCTAGACAGAAATGATGGACATTCATGACCTATCCATGAGACTACTATCTAATCGGATGTAACCCCACATGGGAGAAAGCCTAATAACTCTCAGGAATTTTGACTCTATTCGATAGAATATACAGAAATAGAAGGGACAGACACTCAGAATTTTCTATGATTTAGATAGAATGATCTAAAAAAAATACTACCTCCCTAAAAAGGGTGACAGGAAAGAGATGGGAGGAGGGAGGGGATTGAATGGGGTAAATCTCATTACACTAAGAGGTACAAAAAAACCTATGGTAATAGTGGGGAAGAAGGGAGCAGAGGAGAAACACCTGAATCTTCTCATCAGACATGGCTTAAAGTCAACCTACACGTACTCAGTTAACTTATAAAATATCTAACCTTTCAAGTATTAAAAGGGGAAAAGGAGAGAGGGGGAAGGAGAAAGAGAAGGGGAGTGGGGGATATATAGGGAAATAACAAAAGGAAGGGAAGGGAAAAGGGGAAAAGGGAAAGGGGAAAGAAAGGGGAGGGTGTGATATAGGAGGGCAAACACACTGAAGGGCATGGTTTTCAAAAACAAAATACTGGGGAATATGGTAAAAGGGGGGGAAAGGGGAAAATACAAACAGAAGGAAGATAGCACGGAGGGCAATAAAGAATTAGTAATCATAACCTTGAATGTGAATGGGATGAACTCTCCCTTAAAACATAAGCAAATAGCAGAGTGGATTAAAAACCAGTATCCTACAATATGCTGCTTACAAGAAGCTCATTTGAAGCAGAGAGATACATATAGAGTAAAGGTAAAAGGTTGGAGCAAAATATATTTTGCTTCAGCTGAAGTAAAAAAAGCAGGGGGTAGCAATCCTTATCTCAGACAAAGCCATATCAAAAATAGATAGTGTTAAAAGAGATAAGGAAGGAAACTTTATCCTCCTAAAAGGTACCATAGACAATAAAGTCATTTCAATATTGAATATATATGTAGTGGGTAGTGGGACAGCACCCAAATTCTTAGAGGAGAAGCTAAAAGAACTACAGGGAGACATAGACAGCAAAACTCTATTAGTGGGAGACCTCAACCTCCCTCTATCAGATCTAGATAAATTGAATCATAAAACAAACAGGAAAGAAATTAAGAAGGTAAATAGATTGTTAGAAAAATTAGTTATGGTAGACTTATGGAGGAAACTGAATGGGGATATAAAGGAATATACCTTTTCTATGCAGTACATGGAACTTATATATAAAATTGACCATGTACTAGGACATAAAAACCTAATGATCAACTGCAAAAAGTCAGAAGTGTATACATCTTTCTCAGATCACAATGCAATAAAAGTCATATGCAATACTGGGCCAAGGAGATATAGACCCAGAACAAATCGGAAACTGAATAACCTCATTTTAAAAAATGAGTGGACCAAAAAACAAATTATAGAAAGAATTAACCATTTTATCCTAGATAATGATAATAATGAAACAACATACCAAAACCCATGGGATTCATTCAAAGCAACTCTCAGGAGATATATTATAGCTCTAAATGCTTATATGAATAAATTGGAGAAAGAGGAAATCAATGAACTAAACATGTAACTAAAAAAATTAGAGAAAGAACAAATCAAAAATCCTCAATTAAATACCAAATTAGAAATTCTAAAAATTAAAGGAGAAATTAATAAAATCGAAAGCAAAAAACACTATTGAATTAATAAATAAAACCATAAGTTGGTATTATGAAAAAACCAATACAATTGATAAACCTCTGGTCAATTTGATTAAAAAAAAGAAAGAAGAAAACCAAATTGCTAGTATCATAAATGAAAAAGGTGAACTCACCACCAATGAGGAGGAAATTAAAGTAATAATTCGAAATTATTTTGCCCAACTCTATGCCAATAAATTTGATAATCTAAGTGAAATGGATGAATATTTACAAAAATGTAAGTTGCCCAGGTTAAATGAAGAAGAGATTAAATACCTAAACAACCTTATCTCAGAAAAAGAAATTCAAGAAGTCATTACTGAACTCCCTAAAAAAAATCTCCAGGGCCTGATAGATTCACAAGTGAATTCTACCAAACATTTAAGAGTTAAGAGTTAAAACAGAGAAAGAAAATTATAGACCTATTTCCCTGATGAATATAGATGCAAAAATCCCAAATAAAATCTTAGCAAAACGATTACAACAAGTCATCAATAGGATAATACATTATGATCAAGTAGGATTTATTCCAGGAATGCAGGGTTGGTTCAATATTAGGAAAACTGTTAGTATACTCAATTATATCATTGGTGACTATCCTTATAGAAACAGCTCACTGTACTCCAATCAGCCAGTCAATTAAAAAAAAATTATTAAGTATCTACTACATCCCAAGCATAACCATTCAGAATACAAAAAAAAGACAAAAGATAGTTCTCACCATCTTCTGGAGGACAAGCAAGCAAATATGTATAAACAAATTATGTAAAGAATGAATAGAAAATGATTAAGACAAGGAAGGCACAAGAATTAGAAGTGGCTGGGAAAAGTTTTCTGTAGAAGACTGATTTAGTTGATACTTTAAAGCCAGAAGGTGGAGATGAGGAAGGAGAATGTTCCAAGCATGAGGGATAGCCTAGAGACTAAGTGTATTGTTCCTGAAATAACCAAGAAATCAGAGTAACTGGATCAAAGGGTTCCTCTGTAACTTCTCATCTTTTTATTTTTCTTGGAAAACATTCGTCAATTTCACAAAGATTTTTTTTTTATTCAGGAATTTGAAGTTCAGAGTTAAAGCTGTTTTTTTCTATTCCCACAATTTTAAAAAATTTATTTGACAAATTTTTAAAAAGTTGTAGATCATAATTTTTGTCTTAGGATTGGTTTTCTATTAAGGCTATTGTTTTTCAGCCAAAGCTGAAACTCAGAACAGCTTGCCATACCTAGTCTCACCCCTTCCATTTGATTTTTAGAAAGTTAGAAATAAAAGTCCCCAAATCCACTTTTGAGTATCTTCCAACTGATTTTCTAACATACAAACAATAGTCATATACTCTGATATTTTTCCATTTAGCAGCTTCTATATTACACCATCATAATATTTGCAAGTGTTCTGGCCCAGATGAGCAAATGCAGTGCTGTATACCAGAAAGCTTCTCACTCTTTTTCTGCTCCACTGTTGCCAAATGTGTATTGGCTCAGTTTGCTCTCCAACTTAGCAACAAATTGTTCCCACTCAGACAATTTAATCTCTTGACATTAATTCTTCTAGTATTCATTTTGCCTTGGGACTGATGTTTTGGTTGAATATGAATATTTGGCTTAGAGAGGATGAGTCTGTGATCAGCCCAGCACTGTGTACTACACATTGTCTTGGTCACTCTCACAACCTGTCTGTCCCTTCTCTTTACAATCACATAGTCTAATAGATGCCAATATTTGCTATGAGGGTGCATTTAGGAAGTTTATTGCATTTAAGTAAACAGAAGTGCTTGTAATGAGAAGATCATGATATGTGCAAGTCTTCAGTAGTATGTGATCATTGCTTCTGCTATTTCCAATTTCATTCCTCCCAAGGACTCCTTTCCATGTCTGGTAATCTGAGTCAACTTTTACATTAAAGCCACCCAAGAATTATAAACTTTTCCTCTTTTGGTACATTGATGATAAGGGTCTCCAGGGCTTCACAAAATTTTTCTTTAACTTCATTGCTCTTTGTCATGGTAGGAACATAGGCACTGATGATTGTGGCATGGAGTTTTCCTGGATTCTCATTGTCACAAGCCTGTCATTTACTTCTTTTGATAGACATTCAAGAGTGCTAACTAGATTAGTTTTGATTGCCAAACCCATCCTAGTTTCACTATGACCATTCCAAAAAAAGTATATCTAACTCCTACTTCAGTAAGCTGGACTTAATTTGCCAACCTTGTTTTACTCAGGCCTGCTATTTAGATATGTTATCTGCTGAGTTCTCTTTCAGTAAGAGCTGTTATTCTTTCAGGTCTTTTGGTTCTTGTGCTGTCTATGAGTATGTATATATTCCATGCACCAATGGTGAATGGAATCTTCTTTGAAGAAGTTTTTGTAGATTTTTATTGTGTGTTTCAACTGCATTGTGGGATCCCTGTCTGCTGTGGTAATCAGGCCAGGTTTGGGTAAGCAGATAAGTTTTGGATCACCTTTTCTAGGACTTCCTCACATCAGGAAGTGAGCAGTACAATCCTTAAAAGGCCTGCTCAGTCACCCAGGGGGCTGCCACATCTCACTGCTGCTTTCACTGGGAAAACAAAACTATGGCCTGATCCACCTGTATGAAGGGTTGTGACTATGGCTCCCAATGTATCCACACCTGCGGCTTCATCACTTGCCTGTTACTATAGCACTTTGAGGAATGATTATGAGTGATGTCATTTGTTTTGTGTGTAAATTGGATTTAAGTGAGATAGTGCTGCTCCACTTCACTCTCTCCTCCAAAGTCATCATGATACAGCATAGCAAGACAGAATCAAGACAATTGGTGATGGTTCTATATGCAGTGGAAGTCTAATCAGGTTCTAAGCACTTTATAGCACCTGCTTCAGTTGGTTTCATGGCTGTGGAATGAATTGTTCTCTTCCACCCATTCTACCAATGGTAGACTACACATGCTTGGAGTAGACAGCCCCTACTACTCACTGATGAGTTTGAGACTCCTTCCTCAACCTGGTTTAACCCATCTGCTGAAATGGTTTACCACAGTGTGGCCACTGTGCATGCCATAGCTTCTTGGAGCCAAAGGCAAAAGTTAGATGACTCAGATGGACATCAAAGGTGGAAAGCAGCCCTGAAGAGGGCTTGGTAGCACTCATACCAACTTACTAGTCTTCCTTGAACACATACTCTTCAGGGTTTATCAGTATGATATTTCATCCATTTGCAAGAAGGAGACATTTAATTCCATCAAAAGTAAAAGCAAGCTTAGAGAGATGAAGGATTCTTGGTTCAGTTGGAAAGGCAGATTAAATTCAATTTTGTGCAGACAGTAGCAAACCAAAATTCTTTTACCATGCCCCAAAGGCTATTAATTGACCAAAGACTTATGGTGCATCTTAACTACTCAGTGCTGATGGATCCACATTGATTAATGATAGGGACATGATCCTAGAGAGATGGGCTGAACATTTCCATTGTTCTTAACAGACCATGATCAATCAATGCAAAAGCATTGACCATTTACTTCAAGTTGAAATCAATCAGTCCCTAACTGATGTTCCAACTGAAGAAGAGGCTTTGAATGCCATTAGGCTCCTTTCAAGAGGAAAAGCTCATGGTACTGCTTCTATTCCAACTGAGATCTACAAGGTGGGGGGGAGGGGACATTGCTCATCCAAAAACTAACTGAAATTTTCCAGATTATATGGCATGAAGAGGTTATCCTCCAAGAATTCAAAGATGTCTCCATTGTCCTCCATATAGCAAGGGATTAGAGTGTCCTAGGACAATCACAGGAATGTTTCTTTTAGACATAGCTGGGAAGATTCTTTCCAGAGTCCTTCTCAATAGGTTGATCCTTCAACTGGAAAGTGGTCATCTCCCTGAGGGCCAGTGTGGCTTCAGAAAGGGTGAACAGTTGCTATGGTGTTTGCTAACTGACAACTCTAGGAAAAATGCCAGGAACAGAGCAGAGGTCTATATACAACATTTGTAGATCTGACCAAGGCCTTTGATACTGTCCAGCTGTGAAGGTTTATGGAAAATCATGTCAAAATTTGGTTGCCCAGATAAGTTTATCAGTATTGTACAATAATTTCATGACAGCATACTTGCCTGGGTTCTGGATAGTGGGCGATGCTCTCGAGATTTCCTAGTCACTAAAGGAGTGAAATAAGGATGTGTTCTTACTTCCATGCTTTTTAGCATGATGCTTTCAGTCATTCTGTCAAACGCCTTTACTGAGGATGAACATGGCCTCAAGGTCAGCTACTGCACTGATGACAAATTCTTGCCAAGACCAAAGTAGAGGGAGTGTTGATGCATGATTTTCTGTTTGCAAATGACTGTGCACACAATGCAACCTCTGAAGCTGAGATGCAGCAAAATATAGATCAATTCTCTGCTGCTTGTGCTAATTTTTGTCTACAATTAACACCAAGGAAACACAAATCCTCTATCAGCCAGCACCATACTGCCCATATGTGGAACTACTGATGGAGAAGTTTTGAATTATGTGGACAAGTTCACAAGTTACCTTGGCAGTGTGCTTTCCAAGGAGATACACACTGACAATGAAACTGACACTTGCATTGCCAGAGCTAGCTCAGTATTTGGGAGGCTCTGAAAGAAAGTGTTTTAGAGAAAAGGTATTAGCCTGACTACCAAACAGAGCCATTGTGCTGATCTCATTACTATATGTCTGTGAAACCTTGATGGACTACCAGTACCATGTCAGGAAACTGAATTGTTTCCATTTAAATTTTTTTTAGGAAAATTCTAAAGATTACTCAGCAGAAGATACCAGACACTGAGGTCCTTTCTTGAGCTAAACTTCCTAGTATTCCAACTTTACTACAGAGAGTGCAACTACAATGGCTAGGCATGTTAGAATGCCAGATGTGTGCTTACCAAAAAACAATTTTATAGAGAACTCACACAGAGCAAGGGCTCATAAAGAGGTCAGAGGAGGTGATACTGAGACACCCTGAAGGTCCTGTTGAAGAACATTAGAATTGCTTATAAGGATGGGAGTCACTGGCAGAGGATCACCCAGCAGGGCATGCCCTCATCAGTGTGGGTGCTGCAGTCTATGAAGAAGGCAGAATTGAAGCAGCTCAAAGGAAATTTGACATGCATAAGTTTAGAAGTGTTCATATGTTCACTATTTGTGCCCAACCTGTGGAAGAGCATTCCAAGTTTGTATTGGTCTGATCGGTCACAGTCGGACAAACTATAATTTGTCTCACAGCCATGTAATTTTGGCCTTCTTCAATAACAAAAGACAAGAACCATCCAAACAACCTAAATTTTATAAAGATAGCAAGTTACTTGTATCTATAGACAAAGTACATAACACAATCCATTCATTCTAGGACTTCCAAATGAATTCTTATATTCTACAATTTTTTTAGAAACCATCTCCTTCCAGAAAAACTTCTATACTGAGTAACATGTAGGAATGCACTATAAAAATGGTCTGTTTCTATGTTAGATCATAAGAATTCTCAGGGGATTATTACTACTAAATTAAGGCTTCAGCTTCTCTCTCAAACTCAGAAAATAATGACTTTCATTTGCCAAACATCTTGGGAAACTCCTACAAATTCAATTCAGCTCAACAGCAGTTAATGGACTATAGAATTCTCATTTTTATTTTGTTGGCTCAGCCTAACCAGAAACAATTAATATTTTTCCAGTTGTGAGGGGCAAAAATGCTGACTTTTCAGAAACATAGTGGTAAATTAGTCTAAGCCATAGGCCTCAATTTCTATTTCCCAAGAATCAGGTGAGCGTGAGAACCCAGATCTCTGGTTAGAAAAGTCATGTCACCCTAAACATATAAGGTGTAAACAAAGACAGACTCTCCTGGGAAAGCTTAGGTAAACTCCCCTTCTCTTCAGACCATCAAGTTTGACCAATTGTTGTAAGGGTTAGCAGAAAAGAGGAGGGGAAATGGGTTGTAGTTTTCGTGGGTTTTTTAACCCTGCTTCAGCTTCTGTAATTCCGATTTTCCTGCTTTCTCTCATAGAGAGTTAGGAACTACCCTTCTTCTTGCAAGAACCGAATTAAATTTTAACTCTTTACTGCTACTTTGAGAGGACTACAAGCAGTCATTTTGGGTTAGGGTCTCAATACCCCACACATAATTGTTTAGATCGATTTTGTGTGAGAAGTGTTCTATAATTGTGTTCATTTAATTTCTGGGCTTGTCTTGGCAGGTAGACTCCTAAGTAGGAGTCTATTATATTATCTATTGCTACTTTAAATTATTAATAGCTTTCTGATTTTTTTCTTTCATAAACTCATTCTTCATGATTAGATTATTTAGTTTACAATTAATCTTTGATATATCTTTCCATGGCCCTTTATCAAATATAATTTTATTGAATTATGATCTGAAAAAACACATTTAATATTTCTTCCTTTCTACATTTGATTGTGTGTTTTTTATGACCTAATACTTGATTGATTTGTTGTGTATGTACCATATACCACTGAGTAAAAGAAATATGCTTTGTTATTCCCATTCACTTTTCTTCAGAAGTCTATCATATTCAATCCATTCATTACTTTAACTTCTTTATTGTTTTAATTATATTTTCTAGTTCTTAGAGAAGAAAGTCAAGGTTTTTCCATTAATATAGACTTTCTTCCTGTCATTTAACCTCTACTATAAAAATTTAGATTCTATGTCATTTGGCATAAACATGTGTAGTATTGATTTTACTACTTTTTCTATGATCTTTCTTATTAAGATATAGTTTACTTTCTTATCTGTGTTAATGAGATCTATTTATACTTTTACCTTATCTGAGATCAAGATTACTAGCCCTGGGTTATATTTTGTTTGTTTGTTTAGTTGGTTAGTTTTTTGTTTTGTTTTGTTTTGTTTTGCTTTAGCTGAAAAACAATGGATTCTACCACAGTCCCTTACCTTTACTGCCTTTGTCTCTGTGCTTCACATGTGTTTTTTGTAAACAACATATTAAAAGATTCCAGTAATCCTATTAAAAACACTAGAAGGGGAGAAGGCAGGGCCAAGATGGCGGAGAGAAGACAGGCACAGTTCTAAAGTCTCCTGATCTCTTCCCCATTTTTCACATGAAACAAACCTCTTAAAAGAAATCCGAACCAAGAAACCCAGAAAGAAAAGCCAGGAGAGGAAAATCTACCTGAGGATTCATCTCCCGCAGCAGCCTGGGCTGAGTACCGGGCAGGTGAGTCTGAGCTCCCAGGGAAGATCAGCCAGACCAACAGCTGAATCGGAACCAAAGTCTGAGGGCCCGAGAGCTGGACCTGCTGGATCAGCGGTGGGGCTGGACGAAGGGGGCTTGAGTCCACGGGGAAGCAGAGGCGCTGGTATTGGGGCTGTCCCCCTGGAGCTTAGGGAAGGGGCCACGGGGAGAGGTCTGGTGCAGGACAGCTGCGGACACCATCCTGGGGCTCCTCAGGTCTGAGAAACTCTGAGCCCAAGCCTCCATTGCACTGAGTCCTCTTCTCAAACAAATGCAAATTATTTCTGCCTCAGGCCCAGGTGTGTGAGCAAAAGAACCAGCCCAGCTGAGGAATCACCTCAGGCCAGGGTAAAGCCCACCATTGATTGAAGGCAAAAGAATTCAATAGCTCCAATTCCCTCCCTCAAGCAAAGGGAGAAGGCCTGGCAACCAAGGTCACAGACACCCCAGATAGGGCAACCAGCTCCTCCTACTGGCCAGCCAGACAAACTGCACTCAGTAAAGCCTTTAGAGATCCCAAGCCCAGGTGAACCAGCCCCACCCAACTCAAGGTCTTAGCATAATGAAGAAGGGTCAGCGGAAAGGTGGATCCATAGAAAAATTCCTGGAAGGGAAAGACCCCAACCCAGAGAGACCTGGAACCTCTGAGGAGAATACAATCTTGTCTCCAGCACAGAAAGACTTCCTTGAAGAAATAAGGAAGGAGTTTAAAAATCAACTGGAAAATTTGGGGGAGACAATTAATACCTTGCAAAATGAGAATAATTCTCTCAGATCCTCAAATGAGCAAAAGCAAAAAGAAATTAATTCTCTCAAAACCTCAATTGGTCAAATGGAAAGCTCTTTCAAAAGTAGAATTGACCAATTGGAAAAGGTTAATGAAGAAAACTCCTCCCCGCAAAAAATAATGGAGTCTACAGAAACTAATGACTCCACAAGACAGCAAGAGTCAGTTGAGCAAAATCAAAAAATAGAAAAAATAGAAGCAAATGTGAAATACCTCATGAACAAAACCACTGACCTCGAAAATAGATCGAGGAGGGGAAAGCTGAAAATTATAGGACTTCCTGAAAACATTGAAGAGAAAAAAAGCCTGGACTTATTATTACAGGATCTAGTGATGGAAAACTGCCCTGACATCAAGGAATCGGAGGGCAAAGTAGTTATTGAAAGAGTACATCGATCTCCACCAGAAAAAGATCCTAAAATGAAAACACCAAGGAATGTTGTGGCCAAACTCCAGAACTATCACACAAAAGAGAAAATCCTGCAAGCAGCCAGAAAGAAACAATTTAAATATCAAGGAGCCACAGTAAGGATCACGCAGGACCTGGCTGCATCAACTTTAAGGAATCGAAGGGCCTGGAATGAGATATTTTGAAGAGCATGGGAGCTTGTAATACAGCCAAGAATCTACTTTCCTGCAAAGCTGAGCCTTCTCTTCCAGGGAAAAAGATGGACATTTAACGAAATAGAAGAATTCCAAAAATTTCTGATGAAAAGACCAGAGCTAAACAGAAAATTTGGATATCAAACAGGAGGTTCAAGAGACACATGAAAAGGTAAAAAAAAGGGGGGGAGGCAGTAAAAGCAAAAAAAAGGCAATCCCACAAGTTGAAACTGGCTATATCCCAGCATGGGGGGGGGGGGGGTAGAGACTCTCATAAATCCTGAGAATCCTGAGAAATGTAACTCTAACAGAATATGCCTAGCCAAAAATGCTGGACATCCATGACCTATCCATGAGACTGATATCTAATGGGATGTAACTGGCTTTAACTCCACTGGGGAGAAAGACTCTAATAACTCTCAGGAATTTGGACTCTATTCAACAGAATTTACTGAACTAGAAGGGACAGACACTCAGAATTTTCTATGACTTAGATAGAATGATCTAAAAAAAAGACACTACCTCCCTAAAAAGGGGGACAGGAAAGAGACGGGAGGAGGGAGGGGATTGAATGGGACAAATATCATTACACTAAGAGGTACAAAAAAACCTATGGTAATAGAGGGGGAAAAGGGAGTAGAGGAGAAACACCTGAATCTTCTTCTCATCAGACTTGGCTTAAAGTCAACCTACACATACTCAGTTAACTTATAAAACAAATAACCTTTCAAGAAGTAAAAGGGGAAAAGGGGAGGGGGGACAGAGAAAAGGAAGGGGAGTGGAGGAAATAAGGGGGAAATAACAAAAGGAAGGTAAGGGAACAGGGAAAGGGGAAAGAAAGGGGAGAGAGTGATATAGGAGGGCAAACACACTGAAGGGGGTGGTATTCAAAAACAAAATACTGGGGAATATGGATAAAAGAGGGGGAAAGGGGGAAAAATAAAAACAGAGGGAAGATAGCACAGAGGGCAATAAAGAATTAGTAATCATAACCTTAAATGTGAATGGGATGAACTCTCCCTTAAAACATAAGCAATTAGCAGAGTGGATTAAAAACCAGAATCCTACAATATGCTGCTTACAAGAAACTCATTTGAAGCAGAGAAATACATATAGAGTAAAAGGTTGGAGCAAAATATATTTTGCTTCAGCTGAAGTAAAAAAAGCAGATGTAGCAATCCTTATCTCAGACAAAGCAGCAGCAAAAATAGATAGCGTTAAAAGAGATAAGGAAGGAAACCTTATCCTCCTAAAAGGTACCATAGACAATAAAGTCATTTCAATATTGAATATATATGCACCCAGTGGGACAGCACCCAAATTCTTAGAGGAGAAGCTGAAAGAATTACAGGAAGACATAGACAGCAAAACTCTACTAGTAGGAGACCTCAACCTCCCACTATCAGATCTAGATGAATCAAATCATAAAACAAACAAGAAAGAAATTAGGGAGGTAAATAGATTGTTAGAAAAATTAGATATGGTAGACTTATGGAGGAAACTGAATGGGGATAGGAAGGAATATACCTTTTTCTCTGCAGTACATGGAACTTATACAAAAATTGACCATGTACTAGGACATAAAAACCTAATGATCAACTGCAGAAAGGCAGAAATAGTGAATATGTCTTTCTCAGATCACAATGCAATAAAAGTCATATGCAATACTGGGCCAAGGAGATATAGATCCAGAGCAAATTGGAAACTGAATAACCTCATCTTAAAAAATGAGTGGACCAAAAAACAAACTGTAGAAAGAATTAACCATTTTGTCCTAGATAATGATAATAATGAAACAACATACCAACCTATGGGATTCATTCAAAGCAACTCTCAGGGGATATATTATAGCTCTAAATGCTTATATGAATAAATTGGAGAAAGAGGAAATCAATGAACTAAACATGCAACTAAAAAAATTAGAGAAAGAACAAATCAAAAATCCCTAATCAAATACCAAATTAGAAATTTTAAATATCAAAGGAGAAATTAATAAAATTGAAAGCAAAAAAACTATTGAATTAATAAATAAAACCAAAAGTTGGTATTATGAAAAAACCAATAAAATTGATAAACCGCTGGTCAATTTGATTAAAAAAAGAAAGAAGAAAACCAAATTTCTACTATTATAAATGAAAAAGGTGAACTCACCACCAATGAGGAGGAAATTAAAGTAATAATTCAAAATTTTTTTTGCCCAACTTTATGCCAATAAATTTGATAATCTAAGTGAAATGGATGAATATTTACAAAAATATAAGTTGCCCAGGTTAAATGAAGAAGAGATTAAATACCTGAACAACCCTATCTCAGAAAAAAGAAATTCAAGAAGCCATTACTGAACTCCCTAAAAAAAAATCTCCAGGGCCTGATGGATTCACAAGTGAATTCTACTAAACATTTAAGGAAGAATTGGTTCCAATCCTATATAAACTCTTTGGAAAAATAGGGAAAGATGGAACTCCGCCTAAATTTTTCTATGAAACCAATATGGTACTGTTACCTAAACCAGGAAGAGTTAAAACAGAGAAAGAAAATTATAGACCTATAAACTGATGAATATAGATGCAAAAATCCTAAATAAAATCTTAGCAAAACAATTACAACAAGTCATCACTAGGATAATAAATTTTATCAAGTAGGATTTATTCCAGGTATAAAGGGTTGGCTCAATATTAGGAAAACTGTTAGTATGCTCAATTATATCAACAACAAACCTATCAGAAACCAATGATAATATCAATAGATGCTGAAAAAGCTTTTGACAAAATACAGCATCCATTCCTATTAAAAACACTAGAGAGTGTAGGAATAAATTGATTGTTCCTTAAAATAATGAGCAGTATCTATCTGAAACCATCAACAAGTATTATACTCAATGGGGAGAGGCTAGAGGCATTCCCAATAAGATCAGGGGTTAAACAAGGGTGCACATTATCACCACTACTATTCAATATTGTATTAGAAATGTTTTCATCAGCAATTAGAAAAGAAAAAGAAATTAAAGGAATTAGAATTGGGAAGGAAGAGACAAAACTCTCACTATTTGCAGATGACATGATGGTCTACCTAGAGAATCCCAAGAAATCATCTAAAAAACTACTGGAAACAATTAGCAATTTTAGCAAAGTTGCAGGTTATAAAATAAACCCCCATAAATCCTCAACTTTCCTATATATGACTAGCAAGAAACAGCAGGAAGAGCTAGAAAGAGAAATTTCATTCGAAATAACCGCAGACAGTGTAAAATACTTGGGAGTCTATTTGCCAAGACAGACTCAGAATCTTTTTGAAAACAATTATAAAACACTTCTCACACAAATTAAATCAGATTTAAATAACTGGGCAAATATCAACTGCTCATGGATAGGTAGAGCTAATATAATAAAAATGACAATTCTACCAAAACTAAACTATCTGTTTAGTGCCCTACCAATCAACATTCCAAAAAATTACTTTAATGAGCTAGAAAAAATTGTAAGTAAACTCATATGGAGAAATAAAAAGTCAAGAATTGCCAGGAGCTTAATGAAAAAAAATGCAAATGAAGGTGGCTTAGCACTACCAGATCTAAAATTATATTATAAAGCATCAGTCATCAAAACTGTTTGGTATTGGCTAAGAAATAGAGTGGTGGACCAGTGGAATAGACTAGGTGTAAAAGCAGGAGAGGATTATAGTAATCTGCTGTTTGATAAACCCAAAGAGTCAGGCCACCAAGATAAAAACTCCCTCTTTGATAAAAATTGCTGGGATAATTGGAAGTTAGTATGGAAGAAACTTAGGTTAGACCAACACCTCACACCCTTTACCAAGATAAGATCCAAATGGTTACAGGACATAGACATAAAAACCAATACTATAAGCAAATTAGAAGATCAAGGACTAGTCTACCTGTCAGATCTATGGAAAGGGGAACAGTTTATGACTAAGGAAGAGTTGGAGAACATCACTAAAAACCAATTAGATGATTTCAATTACATTAAATTAAAAAGTTTTTGCACAGGTAAAACCAACATAATCAAAATCAAAAGAAAAGTAGTAAATTGGGAAACAATCTTTACAACTAATGATTCTGACAAAGGACTCATTTCTAAAATATACAGAGAACTGAGTCATATTTTTAAAACAAAAATCCATTCCCCAACTGACAAATGGTCAATGTATATGCAAAGGCAATTTACAAATGAGGAGATCAAAGCAATCCATAGCCACATGAAAAAATGCTCCAAATCATTAATTATTAGAGAAATGCAAATTAAAGCTTTGTTGAGGTACCACCTCACACCTCTCAGATTGGCCAGTATGACCAGGAAAGATAATGATCATTGTTGGAAGGAATGTGGGAAATCTAGGACACTATTACACTGTTGGTGGAGCTGTGAACTCATCCAACCCTTCTGGAGAGCTATTTGGAACTATGCCCAAAGGGCAACAAAATGTGCATACCCTTTGACCCAGCAATACCACTACTGGGTCTATACCCTGAAGAGATGAGGAAAAAGGGTAAAAACATTACTTGTACAAAAATATTTATAGCAGCCCTGTTTGTGGTGGCAAAGAATTGGAAATCAGTAAATGTCCTTCAATTGGGGAATGGTTTAGCAAACTGTGGTATATGTATGTCATGGAATACTATTGTTCTATTAGAAACCAGGAGGGACGGGATTTCAGGGAAGCCTGGAGGGATTTGCATGAACTGATGCTGAGTGAGATGAGCAGAACCAGAAAAACACTATACACCATAACAGCAACATGGGAGTGATGTTCAACCTTGAAGGACTTGCTCATTCCATCAGCGCAACAATTGGGAACAATTTTTGGCTGTCGGCAAAGGAGAGTACCATCTGTATCCAGATAAGGAGCTGTGGAGTTTGAACAAATTACAAGGACTATTCCCTTTAATTCGGAAAAAAAAAAACCAGATGTCTTATGGTTTGATCTGGTTACCTCTGAGAATTCTGTTCTCTTTAAGGATATGATTTCTCTCTCATCACACCCAATTTGGATCGAGGTACAACATGGAAACAAAGTAAAGACTGACAGAGTGCTATCTGTGGGGTGGGGGTCGGGGGGAGGGAAGCAAGATTGGGGGAAAATTGTAAAACTCAAATAATATCTTTAATAAAAATAAAAAAAACACTAGAAGGCTGGCTAGGTGGCTCAGTGGATAAAGCACAAACCCTGGAGTCAGTAGTACCTGGGTTCAAATTCCATCTCAGACACTTAATAATTACCTAGCTGTGTGTCCTTGGGCAAGCCACTTAACCCTATTTGCCTTGCAAAAAAAACCAAAAGTAAAAACAACAGTAGAAAATTTAGGAATAAATGGGGTTTTCCTTAAAATAATAAATAGTATCTATCTAAAACCTTCAACAAATATATGTAATGGGAATAAACAGAGGATTTCCAATAAAATCAGGGGTGAAGCAAGGATGCCTATTATCACCATTAATATTTAATATAGTATTATAAATGCTAGCTATAGCAGTAAGAGAAGAAAAAGAAATTGAAGGAATCAAAATTGTCATTGAGGAAGCAAAGATTTTACTCTTTGCAGATGATATGATGATATACTTAGAAAACATGAGAAAATCATCTCAAAAACTCCTTGAGGGGGCAGCTAGGTGGTGTAGTGGATAGAGCATCGACCCTGGAGTCAGGAGGACCTGAGTTCAAATTTGGCCTCAGACAATTAATAATTGCCTAGTTGTGTGACTTTGGGCAAGTTGCTCTTAACCCCATTGCCTTAAATAAAAAAAAAGAAAAGAAAAACTCCTTGAAACAAATAACAAATTCAGCAAAGTAATGGGATATAAAATAAACCTACATAAATCATCAGTATTTCTTTACATAAACAACAAAACCCAAGAGCAAGAGATAGAGAAATTCCATTCATAATAACAATAGACAACATTTAATACTTGGGAATCTACCTCTCAAGAGAATCCCAGAAACTGTTATGAACATATTTATAAAGCACTTCCTACCCAAATGAAGTGAGATTTAAATAATTGAAAAAAATGTCAGTTGCTCCTGGCTAGGTCAAGCTAATACAATAAAAATGACAATTCTACCTAAATTAAATTACTTATTCAGTGGCATACCAATCAGACTACCAAATAATTATCCTACTGGACTGGAAAAAAAATAGTAACAAAATTCACCCAGAGCAACAAAAAATCAAGAATAGCAAGAAAACTTTTGAAAAAATATAAAAGAAGGTGGCCTAGCTCTGCCAGTTTTAAAAATTATATTATAAAGCAGCAGTGATCAAAACTGCATAGTATTGATTAAGAAATAGAATAATGGATCAGTGGATGAGGATAGGTTCAAAAGAACCCACAGTAAATGATTACAGCAGTCTACCATTTGACAAACCTAGAGATAGCAGGAGCTTCTGGGATAAGAACTCTCACTATTTGACAAAAAATGGAAAATAGTATGGCAAAAACTAGGCATAGACCCAATATCTCACACTGTATGAAAATATGGTACAGGATTTAGATATAAAGGGTGACAACCATAGATAAATTAATAGACCAAGAAATACTCTATCTAAAGATTTATGGAAAGGGGATAAATTTATAACCAAACAAGAATTAGAGTACATTATAAACTGCAAAATTAAAAAGTTTTTGCACTAATAAAATCATTGCTGCCAAAATTAGAAGGAAAGCAGAAAACTGGGAAACAATCTTCCCAACTAGGAGTTCTGATAAAGGTCTCATTTCTAAAATATGTAGATAATTGCATCAAATTTATATGGTCACAAGTCATTCCCATTTGATAAATGGTCAAAGGATATGAATAGTTTTCAAATGAAGAAATTAAAGCTATATATATAATCATATGAAAAAATGTTCCAGATCAGTTTGACTAAAGAAATGCAAATTCAAACAACAATGAGATATCACCTGACATCTCTCAGATTCCAAGATGAGACAAAGCGAAAAATGATCAATGTTGGAGAGATTGTGGGAGGACTGTTACATTGATTCTTTGCTGGTGGAGTTGTGAAAGGATTCAGACTTTCTGGAGAGCAATATGGATCTATGCCCAAAGAGCAATAAAAATGTTCATTCCCTTTGATCCAGCAATCCCATTCTAGATCTATATCAAGAAGAAATCATAAAAATTATGTTCTAAAATTTTCATAGTAACTTTCTGTAATGACAAACAATTGGAAATTGAGGGGACACACATCAACTGGAGAATGGCTAAACAAGTTACGGTATATGGATACCATAGAATATTATTGTTCTATAAGAAACCATAAATGATCAGACTTTAGAGAAGCATGGAATGACTTACAGGATCTGATGCTGAACAAATGGAGCAGGACCAGGAGAACAAGGCATACATTGACAAAAACACGGTGAGATGATCAGCCTTGATGGAAGCAGCTCTTCTCAGCAGTTCAGAGATCTAAGACAACCACATTAGACTGGCTATGGAAAATGTTATTAGCATCCAGCGATGAAAAACAAAGCAACACACAAACACACACACACACACACACACACACACACACACACACACACACGTGCGTGTGCAAAACCAACCTTTCAGAATCTGATGATCACTTTATAAAAATCCTCTCTTGGGTATCTCTTTCCCTTAATCCTAATTCCTTATACAAAAAAAAGACTAATTTGTATACAAGTATGTACAATGTTTACCTGACTGTTTGATGCTGGGGGGGAGGAAGGATGGAAGGAAATTTTATAATTTAATAATATAGATTTGGATGAAAAAATATATAAAAATAAAAAGTTTTTCATAAAAAATTATTCTGGTTCTTAATCCATTCTGCCATACATTTACATTGAAGGCTAAACTAATTTCATTCACATTTACAGTTATAACTAGCTCTATAATTCCCTCCAGCTTATTTTCCTTTGTTTGTCCTTCTCTCTCTCTTTTATCAATCATCCAGTTTTTGACAATTGTTTAAACTTTTTTTATTTGTTTTTATTTACAGAAGTATTTTATCATAAGAAAATAATAATAAAAAAATCCCAAACACTGGGTTGAGTTGGACCAAAATGATCACAATAAAGAATCATTCCAAGTCTTATTATTCTATTCAGTTATTTCAGAAAGATATTAGTCATGTTCTGATAAGTCATTTCAATTTCTGATTCTGCCCACAATTATTGTTTAGTTATTACAGGAAGACTACCCAAAGGTCTTTCTCTCCTAGTTGGATCTTAAGGTTATCTACCCACAGATGATTCACATATCTGACTGCATGGACAACATACGTTTCTTTGGCAGGAATATTTCTCAATATAAACTTGGATTATTTTGTTCCTGAAGGTATTTTAGTTGTGAGAATAAGGGAAGTCCTATTTTAGGAAAACTGAAGAAAATGGTCTTATTTGACCTAAACTTAAGGAATGTTCTCCTTTTTCCAGATTGCTAACATTTGTTTCATTTGCTTAATGGTGATTGTGAGTTCATCTTTTTCATTGTTAAATGCTTCCTGTTTTTCTAGGAAACGAGCTCTTTCCTCTTCATCTATCTTCAGTTTAGCTTCAATACCTCTAACTCCTCCATTCTTTGTAGCTATCTGGTTAAAATGCTTCCATTGATCTTTCAGTTTTTCAAAGACCACGGAAGACTCCATTTCCCCTTTGATTGTTACTTTCAGGGTTCCCAAGATCTGTTTGCCTGGGTCAATGCTGCCATTCTCCAAAACTGCCAAAAAGTTATCCTGAGATTTCTCCAGCACAAATGTTTTAATTTTGACCACACATCTCCCAATTCATTTTCCTTTCTATGATTGACCTCCTCCCACCAAGCTATCCCTGTTCTTTTTTACTTCCCTATAAAGTAAGATAGACTTCTATATCCAACTGAGTGTATATATTACTATTTCTTTGAATCAATACTGTTGAAGTTTCAATCATTACCTGACATACATATCTCTCCCCCATGTAATAATTCTTTTGGGCCTCTTTCATGTGAGATGGTTTATTCCATTTTTTCCCTTCTCTCAGTAAAATCTTCTTTCTTGTCACCTTGTTTTTGGATATAAATAGTAAACACACCAATACCCTCTCTATATACTTCTAATTGCCTTAATAGTAATAAAGTTCTTGAGTTACAAGTATTATCTTCCCATAAACAGTTTAACCTTATTGAATATCTTTTGTTTTTCTTTCTTTCCTTTTTTACTTTTTAATGCTTTGTTTGAGGCTTATAATTGAAACTCAAATTTTTCTATTCAGCTCTGGTATTTTAATTAGAAAGACTTAAAATACTCTAGATAAATGTCAATTTTTTTTTTGGTCTCTGAAGGATTATACTCAGCTTTCCTGAGCAGGTGATTCTTAGTTGTAATCCAAGCTCTTCTGCCTTTCAGAATATGATATTCAAAGTCCTCCATTCTCTTAATGCAGAACCTGCTAAATCTTTAGTTATACTGACATTGGCTCTGCAATTATTGAATTGTTTCTTTCAGGTTGTTTACAATATTTTCTCCATGACCTGGGAGGTCTGAAATTTGTGTAAAATATTTCTGGGAGTTTTTATTTTGGGTTGTTTTTCAGGAAGTGATCGATAGATTCTTTCAATTTTTATTTTATCCTCTGGTTCTAGGACATAGAAGAGTTTTCTTGATTATTTCTTGAGGTATGACATCCAGGTTCTTTTTTATCATAACTTTTTGTAAGTTCAGTAATTGTTAAAATATCTCTTCTCAATCTATTTTCCAAATAATTAGTTTTAAATGAGAATTTTCGCATTATCTTCTAGTTTTTTAATTCTTTTGATTTTGTATCATAATATCTTGATGTCTCAGAATCATTAACTTCCACTTACTTTAAATTTTTAAGAAGTTTTCAAAAAGGTTTTGCAGGGAGATTGTGTAACTCCTTTATTAGTTTGCCATTTCTACTTTTTAAGGAGTTGTTTTCCTCTGAATTTTTGTGTCTTCATTTCCAATTATCAAACTGTTGACTCTTTTTTTTATGAATGCCTAGTATGTCATTTTCCCCCAATTTTTCTTCTAATTCTTATTTGCATTTTAAAATCTTTTTTGTACTCTTTCAAGAGATCTTTTTTGGAATGAAACTGATTAAAATTTTTATTTGAGGCTTCATATGTAACCATTTTAATATTATTATCCTCTTCTAAGTTTATGCTTTTGTCATTTTTACCACATTAATTTTCTATGATCAGGAAAAAATTTTGTTCATTTTTTTCTACTCTTATGTTATTTTTGTACTCTTATGTTGCAATTGGGTTGTAATCCTGGAGTGGGGAGAGCACTGTCCCAAGTTTCTTGTGCCAGGGCTCTGAACTTTGCTGTTGGTTGCATAGAACCTTGGTGCCTAGTTGCTAGTTTGCACTCAATTGGGGTGGGGGGGGGGCTTTCCTGCTGACTGGTTCTGAAGGCAATGCTTTGCTTCTGATCTGCCTGAGGGGCAAGGGTCTCACTGCTGGCTGACCCCAGGAATAGAGTCTTTCTAATGTTCTGCTTCAGAGGTGGAGAGGTCTTACTGCTGGTTGGTTCAAAGGTGGAATAGTGCCTCACTACAAGCCCACAAAGGGGGCAGAACCTTCCTGGTGGCCTAAACTGGGTCTGTGACCTCATTGTGCTACTGGTCTGAAAGGACACTCTTTGGTGACTTCCCTAGGGATTAGAATATTGCTAAAGGCCCCCTGATACTTCTCTTTCCAGTGTTGCTCCATTCCCACCCCAGTGGAACAGATTTTTTTTGCTAATTCTCCAAGTTCCCCTGGTTGTTAAATTGCTTCCCCATTCCAAAATTTTATCTAAGGTTATTTGGAGAGGAATTTAGGAGGGTTCCTGTAACTTCCTTCTTCACTCTGCCATTTTGAAACCAGAGGTCTTATTTTTAATAGAATTAAATTGTCTCCTTATCATCATTGCCTCCTCTTTTAGGTTTTCATTAACCACAGGAGGAAGCATAGTATGTGTAGTAAACTTTGAAGCCAGCCCCAAATCTGGGTTTGTGTCTTGACTCATATATTCTATGTTACCCTAGAGAAATGACTTAAACTCTTGCTTTTTTAGGCAATTCCCTAAGACTATAAGTTGTAGAGCATGTGTTGATTAATTAATTTAATCTAAATGATTAAAGGAAGTCTCTTCATCTGGGAGTCCACTATATCAACAAATTTCCCAGTTCAGGACTTACCAATAGCCATGTCTTTAAAAGAACATTCTAAAGTTTTGTCAGAAAATTCAAACCCCTTTTCCCATCAAATGAAAATTCTATTATTTTCCAATTTTTGAAAATTGGAGCATTTATTCTTTCCTAATTTTCCATTCTCCCAGTCTTTCAAATATCACTGATTGTGGTTCAGTAACCACATCTACCTGTTTACTCAGTTCACAGGATGCAGTTCATCTAGACATAATGACATGTTTATCAAGGCCAGCTAGGTGCTTTCTTATTATCATCTCTATTTATCTTGGATATCAATTCCCTAATAATCTTTTTGTTCTGTCTTTTTCAATATAAAGGTCATTATCTATGTCAGAAAAAAATTAGTTACTGTTTTTTGGACACAGCTCATTTAATCAGCATGGAGCCCAGAACTCAGCACAAAAACAGACCCTTTGATTGAGTAAAATCTGCTTAATACCTTTTGAATCTTGCCTATAATTCTTAACCTATAATTCTTAATAAAATTAATCTTCTCCCCACCTCAACTCTTCAAGAAATAAACCAAACCAAACCAAACAAAACAGAACAAAAAAAAAAAAAACAGTGACCAGGAGACAGTGTTAATACATTGCCTCCTTAATGAAATGTTATTTTCAGTTTAGATATTTATGAGAATTTTTCCCATACATTTTTGGCAGCAAGCAAGTAGAGCTCATATTACTGGCTTACTCAATTCATATTCATTTATTTCCATTTGCTTTTCAGACAACTGGCATGAATTGCTTGCCTATGAATGAAAGCAGATCTCAGCTGTCTAACTATTAATTTTCTTTTAATGACTTAAAGTCCAACAAAAACATCAGCAGACTTGGGCCACAAATAATCAACTCATTTAATAGGAAGAAGTGGAATCTATTATTTTTAATGATACTTGAAACATCCAGTATAATCTATTTTTTTCCTGACATCAGAGGGAAAAAAGCATGTAAGATTTTAGCCAGAACAGCTTCTTAAATATAACTTAGTTTCACTTTCCTTCTTATTTTACCTTTTGGCCAAGTGCTGATAGCTGAGCAATTGCATAAACTATCACAACAGTTATCTCCTTGACTGTTTTATTGATCTATTTTAAAAACATAATTTTTTATGGCATCAAGGGTCATACTTTCCAATTAACAACAACAAAAATAATGACGTCAAGGAATCAGTTGTAAGTGACTGATGATTTTTGTCAAACAATTGAGTAAAATGAGACTGTACAATTGTAACTTACCTCTGCTATTCATCATTTATACATCAAATTTCTTTCACATTGTATTTTTTTAAAGGTCAACTAACACGTGATTGTGCTCAGAGTTAATTACTGTTGTGGCTATGTAACCTGTGCTTTTTATGAAGGTAGTACATTTAATGACCCTATAATACTAGAATACCAATTCAATTCATATCAGCACCTATATATTAAGCACCTCCTCAATACAAGGCTTAGTGTTGGGTACTGGTTATTTTTTTTTAGGCTTTTGCAAGGCAAATGGGGTTAAGTGGCTTGCTGAAGGCCACACAGCTAGGTAATTATTAAGTGTCTGAAACCAGATTTGAACCCAGGTATTCCTGACTCCCAGGCTGGTACTTTATCCACTACGGCACCTAGCTGCCCCTAGGTACTGGTTATAAACATACTTTTTAAAAAAATCTGAAATGGTTCTCACACTCAGGGAATCTATATTTTACTTAGGAACAATGTAATTCTAATTTACTATTGCAGAATATATTATAGCACTTGAGAGCTTGAAAGACCCTTACAGATTAAATTAGGTTATCTGAAGAGAAAAGGAATACTAAAGACTGAGGGACAGGGAAGGATAGAAAGTTTCACAGAGAAAATGGGCTCTGAATGGAATAATGAAACATTTTGAGAGGTAGAATTGAGGAGTGAATGTGCTCTATACAAGAAAAATTACACAGAAATGAGAGATATGTTGAGTTTAGATACAGTTAGCAAGGTAGTTTGCTTGGAACATAAAAGGTCATTAAAAGTAATATTCAGAAAAAGAATGGTGAAGTAGGTTGGAATTAGAGTATGATAGACTTTGACTGTGAGTTTGAGGAATTTGCATTTTTTATTTAAATTAGCATGCACTGAAGCATTTTGGAGAGAGAGAAAGGGAGACAGACATAGAGACAGAAGTAGGGAGACAGAGAGCAAGATGGGACAGAGATACAAAGAAAGAAATAGACAAAGAGACACAGAGAGAGAGAGAGACAGACAAACAGAGACAGAGACAGAGAAGATTGAAAGGAATACTCCAGATCTAGTGTGAAAACTGTAGGATATAATCTCCCCTTGCCACCACCATTCCTCAATTGGGTTATGGGTAGAGACAGCAAACTATTACATAAGACAAATAATAAAGGCTATTCAGATACAGACACATATTTGAAGGCTGGCCCAAGAAAGATCCATTTCATTACAGAAACAGGTCAGAAATTCATACAGGGAGGGAAAAGATTTTATTATTACTGGTGGGAGAATAGGGTAGAAATCACTAGGTCCACTGATCCTTCCTTCCAATATTGCTTCACAGTGAAATTTTCATGGAGAAAAATGATAATAATTGGAATAAAAACAGGATTTGAAAGATATTTTCTATATAGCAGATTCTAGCAAAGGTGTAGAAAAAGACTGAAGTAATGCCTCTTGATTTTTCTTGCCAGATATAAAATCTGAGATTGAATTTCAAAGAGTTGAGCTAGCCCTTGGGTCTATAGATAGTCCCTTTTCTTTTGGGGGGAGTCTGGATAGATACGATAGACCAAATTGTGATGGCAGAGACCTGTAGAGACTATACTATACACACAATATAAGAACTGGAAAAAGAGTAGTTGAACTTAGAGCTTATCAGTGTCAACAGAGGACAGAAACTACTAGCTTAGTAACTCATCCCAGAAGCCTACATATTGATGGTAGCATCTGAAAAAAAGCTGACATTATTAGTTCTCCAGAGTATATCAAGTCAGAACATGGTAGTCAGAGAGATGTTCCAGCTTGCATACAGTCCTTGAAGCAAAGGATGCTCTAACTAATGGATTTTATCTATATGTACCCCATATAAAGGTATATTCCCTCAACACACATGATTTCTTCATCCCTCTCTTCTGTGCTATCCCTTTTTTACCAATGGTATGAGAATCTTTGGGAAAAATACAATTCTCTTCAGTGGCAAGGAGAGTGTAGAGGAAGTTTCATCATTTGTTTTCTTTTTTGCTTTTTAAATAAATATTTCTACTTTTGAACTGAAAGTACATTTAATTGAAAGTTAATATTGTAAAAACAAAATTATGGGGGTTTATGAACTGTGGTTTTTGAGTATATTAAAACCCAAAGCATGCATGAGAACTAGAGTAACTTTTTTGGGAACTCCTTCATTAGTCAAAGCCCATTCATATAATTTCAAAAGTGGAATATCATGTTAGGAACAGAAGAGACAAAAAAAAGTAAATTATCAAAGGTCAGAATTAGGATTGATGGGGGGAGCTCAGAAACACAATATATGAGTTTAGAAGAATCTTGGGGTCTTACATGTCACTGCAGTCAATTTTTTATTCAGTTCAGGAAAGGTTTTTATATTATCTCTGATAGACTCATATATTTCCTAGAATAAAACATAAAGTGAGACAGGTAGATCATCAGGAAGGAGGAGAATGTTGAAATACCAAAACATTTTTTGTTGTTCAGTCATGTACAACTCTTCATGAAGGTATTTGAACTTTTCTTGACAAAGATACTAGAATGGGTTACCATTTTCTTCTCCAGCTCATTTTTTAGATGAAGAAACTGAGGTCAAGAGAATTGAGCAAATTACTCAGGATCACACAGCTAGTAACTGTCTAAGACTAGAGGATTCTTGACTCCAGGTCCAGTGTTCTTTATTCAGTATCACACAGTTACCCCAGAAGCTACTAAGTTATATCTATTGGTATCACTTTCTCACAGGTTAAAGTCTACATACTTTTCTACTAAGTACTGGTATTCCCCCTAAAGTTCTAGATTAAGTAATTCTAATATGCAATTATTCTTTCCAGGAAGGCATAATGGAATCATAGAGCAAGAATCAAGAAAGATTAAGTGATTTATCCAAGTTCACAACATAGCAAGTAATCTAGAAAATGGATATTGCAAATAACAATTTTACATAAATTATCAGTCAATAGGTATTTATTAAATTTATTAAATGTGTAAGGCACACTGACCTATATGACAAATGAAATTCTCTCTCTCTCTTACTTACAAATATAATATGTAGAGATAGATATCCATATTGATACCAATATGGATCTATATATTATATTTATCTTTACCTAGTGATATGTGAACTTTTCACTTTCATCTGAGTACTTTGATACAATTCATACATGACACATACATATTCACAAATGAATATGTATATATTGTGTGCATGTATACACACATACATACATACATACATAGTCCCTAGGTTGCACAGATAGAGGAGGATAAGGTCCCAGGCCCTCTGCTCTGTACCTAATATCCTTTTTACTCTTCAATTACAGTATGACAAGAAATAAAAATAAATTTACATGTATTTTCAGTTGCCTGACAGGATGTGCCATTTTCTCAAAACAGAATTCTTTCTAATTAAAATTAAAAATAAATATATGGTACATGATTCATTTTTAGGAGAACAGAAGTATTTCCAAATCAAATGATGAAATCACTAATGCAAGTATTAATTAAAATGCTAAACTTGGGGGCAGAGCCAAGATGGCAGAGAGAAGCCAGGAATTTCCTTAAGCTCTCCAAATTTGCCCTCAGAAACAATAATAATCAAATCTCTAAATGGATTCTGGAGCAACAGAACACACAAAAGAACAGAATGGAGCATTTTCCAGGAAGGTCTGTCTCAGGTGAAGCAAGAAGAACTTCCTAGGGCAGGAACTGAAACACACCATGCAGGCAGAGCAGGATATGGTGGGGAGCAGCCAGAGGTTCTCAGCTACAGGAGAAATTTGCAACATAGATCCCTGAAGTCCAGACTCAGCAGGTCAATGGCACAGCAGGTCAGCTAGGACAGTCTAACATAGGTACCCCAGACCTCAGTTCAGCCAGTGCAACTAGTTTGGAGGCTTCAACCCAGACAGCAAGTCACTAGAATTCCCAACTCAGAAGATTTTAGACTACTGAGGAAGCTGCTGATGTTAACATCCCCAATTTAGTGAGCAAGTCACTGGTATTCTCAGTGCAGATGACCCAACCTAGTGAGTAAGCCTCTAGGGTTCTCAACTCAGAAAGTCTGCAAGTAGCCCCCCTCTCCCAAAACAAGTGGTTTATGATAGAGTCCATTAAGAAAACTCAGAATGAGAAACAAATGAAGTCAGACTATAGAAAGTTATCTTGAGGATAAGGCTGACCAAAACATTATCTCACAAGAGGATGGCAGAAAAAGCATTACATGTGAAACAGCAGAGGAGTATGTGAATTGGTCTTCAGTGCAAAAAAGACTTCTTAGAAGAGCTCATAATGGATTTTTAAAATCAAGTAGAAAAATTGGGAAAAGAAATGCAAGAGAAAATTTAATATCTCACAAAGGAAGCACAAGAAATGACTGAGGAAAACAAATACTTAAAAATACAATTGGACAAATAAAAAACAAATGAAAATAGGTAACAGCTCCTTTAAAAATAGAATTGATCAAATGGAAAAGGAGATGCAAAGGCTAAATGAGGAAAATAATTCTTAAAGAAAAGACTGGGCTAGTGGAAGTTAAAAGCATTATGAAACATCAAGAATCAGTCAAGCAAAATAAAAAAATCGAAACATTGAAAAAATATAAAATATCTAATTGGAAAAACAACTAAATTGGAAAATAGAAGCAGTAGAGAATTACTGGACTATCTGAAAACCATGATCAAACAAAACACCTGAGCAACATCTTTGAAGAAATCATCAAGGAAAACTACCCTGACATCCTAGAACCAAAGAGAAAAAAATGATCATTGAAAGATCCCACCTATCATCTCCTGCAAGGGATCCCAAAATAAAAAAAACAAGACATATTGTAGCCAAAATCCAGAATTAGCAAATCAAGTCGAAAATCCCACGGGCAGCCAGAAAGAAGCAATTCAAATACTAAGGAGCCATAATCAGGATTATATAAGATTTAGCATTAGTAGCATTAAAGAATTGAAAAGCCTAGAATATGATATTCCAGAGGTCAAAGGATCTTGGTTTACAACAAAGAATCAACTACCCAAAAAAAGGTGAACATACTCTTTCAGGGGGAAAATAGGTGATTTTGAAATTTTCCTGATGAAAAAAATCAGAGCTGGATAGAAAATTTGATCTTCAAACAGGAGACTAAAGAGATACATAAAAAGGTAAACAAGGGAAAAGAAAAAAGGCTGTTATTCAAGATACTATAGAAGATACTATAACTCTTGAGGACTATAATTCTATTGAACATAAAAGGTATGGACTTGATTCAGATTGAATGGACTAAAAAAATTAAGACAATAAAAACGATATTGTAAGGGAATGGGAGGAAGGGGGAGGCAGAAGGGAGTAAATTAAATCATAAGAAGAGGTATGAAGGACTTATTGCAGTAGAGGAAAAGAAGGTAAAGAGGGGCAATTGATTGAATCTTCCTTTCATCAGATTTGATTCAATTGGATTTAGAAATTTGTTTTAACTTTTAGGCATTAGGAGGGGAAAGGTAAGAAGGGAATCAGGGACAGATAGAAGGGAAGGAAGGAAGGAGGTGAAAAGTAGAAGGGGAAAGGTAAAAGAAAAGGGAGGGGGTACTAATAGAAGAGAGGGGAGATTGAGGGAAGTGTTATTCATCATCAGTAAGTAGGGATAGGGTGAAAGGAGAAAGAAAAGTACAAAGGGAGGGGAGATAGGAATTATAACTGGGAATATGAATGGGATGAACTCTTCCATACAATGGAAATGGATAGCAGAGTGGATTAAAAGTCAGAATCCTACAATATGTTGTATATAAGAAAAACATTTGAATCAGAGAGCTACACATAGAGTAAAAGTAAAAAGCTGGAGCATAATATATTATGCTTCAGCTGGAGTAAAAAAAAAAGCAGGGGTAGTAATCCTGATCTCAGATAAAGCTAAATCAAAAACGGATCTAATTAAAAGACATAAGAAAGGAAACTATATCTTCCTTATAAGTACTATAGACAATGAAGTAATTTCATTACCAAACATATACATCAAGTGGTATAGCATCTAAATTCATAGAGGAGAAAGTAAATGAGTTACAGAAACACATAGACAGCAAAACTATATTGGTGGGGACCTCAACCTTCCCCTCTCAGAATTAGATAAACCAACCAAAAAAAATAAATAAAAAGGAAGTTAAGGAGGTGAATAGAATTTTATAATAGAATTATAGAATATAGAATTATAGAAAATAGAATTAAAGAATATAATAGAATGTAGAATTGTAATAGAATTTAGAAATCCTTTCAATAAATCTCTGGAGAAAACTGAATAGGGATAGAAAGGAATATAACTTCTTTTCAGTCATATATGACTCAGACACAAAAATTGACTGTGTATTATGTCATAAAACTCTCCCAATCAATTGCAGAAAGTGAGAGATATTAAATGCATCATTTTAAGATCATAAGGTTATAAAAATCACATGAAATAAATGGCCATGGAAAGATAGACTAAATATTTGAAGAATTAGTGGAGCAAACCAGAAATCTACAATAATAATAATAATTTCATACAAGCCAATAATAACAATAATGAGAAAGCTTATGAAAACTTGTAGGATGTAACTACTTTTTTAAAGTAGTTATTAGGAACAATTTTATATCTCTAAATGTGTACATGAATAAAATAGAAAAAGAAGTTATCAATGAATTGATCATGCAACTAAAAAAGGTAGAAAAAGAACAAATTAAAAATCCCCAATTAATAGCAATTTAGAAATTCTGAAAATCAAAGGAGAGATTAATAAAATCAAACAATAAGAAAATTATTGAATAAAACTAAGAGTTGATTTTAAGAAAAAAATAATGAAATAGATAAACCTCTGGTTAATTTCATTTAAAAAAAGAAAGACAAAAAGCAAATTATCATTATCAAAAATAAAAAGAATGAATTCACCACTAATGAGGAAGAAATTGAAGTAATAATTCAGAATTATTTTGCCCAAATGTATGCCAATCAATTTGGATAATCTAATTGAAATGGAATACTGGTTACAAAAATATAAATGGCCCAAATCAATAGAAGGTGAAATTAAATTCTTAAATAATTCCATTTTAGAAAAAAATTGAAGTAAATACTTGAAGAAAAGTTTCCTGGTCCAGATAGATTTACAAGTGAATTCTACTAAATGTTTAAGGACCAACTAATTCCAATTATGCATAAACTATTTTAAAAAAAATAACAGTTCTGTCAAGTTCCTTTTATGACATCAATATAGAGTTGTTATCTAAACCAGGAAGAACCCAAACAGATAAAGTTATAGACCAGTTTCCCTAATGAGCATTGATGTAAAAATCTTAAAGTTTTAGCAAAGAGATTGCAACAAATTTTTCCTAGGATTATACATCATGATCAACTAAAATTTATACCAGATAATAAGGGATGGTTCAATATTAGGATAAAAGCATCATAATTGAACATATTAGCAACAAAATCAAAAGAAATAATAAGATTATTTAAATGTATACTGGAAAAGCTTCTCACATAGCACAGCAACCATTCCAATTAAAAACATTAGTGAGAATATAAATACATGGAGTTTACCTCAAAATGATAAACAGTATCTATCTAAAACCATCAGCAAGCAGTATATGTAATAGGGATAAGCTAGAACTATTCCAAATAAGGTCAGGGGTAAAACTTGTGTACCATTATCATCACTTATTCAGTATTGCATCAGAATTGTTAACTTTGGCAATAAGGAAAAAAAAGAAATTGGAAGGGATTAGAAATAGGCAATGAGGAAGCAAAAATCTCACTCTTTGCAGATAATATGATGGTATACTTAGAGAATCCTAGAAAATCAACTAAAAAAACTACATGAAACAATTATCAACTTTAGCAAAGTTGAAAAATATAAAATAAGCCCACAAAAATTATCAACATTTCTATATATTGCCAACAGATCATAGCAGGAAGGAATGGAAATATAAGTTCCACTTAAGTAACTGTAGATAACATAAAATACTTGAGAGTCTACTTGCCAAGACAAACATAGAAACTACATGAAAACAATTACAAATCACTTTTTATTGAATTCAAGTTTCATTCATCATAAAATCCATAGAACTCCTCATCACTGTCAAAACTCCCATTCATTAGCTCATCCTCATCTATGTTTTATAATGAATCACTGACTTAAAAGAGGCTCTCACTACTGTCCTGCCTGTGGTTTAGTCTAGGGTTGACCATAAGCACTCCCTAGGGAAGTCTGGTGTGTGGATGCATACTTAGTCCATTCTGTTTCATGAACCTGAAGGATCAATTGTGTCCTCCTTTGAAATCAGTCAATTATTTTTCATCAGCATTTCTTGCCTCATAAGGAACCATCTTTGTGGACACAGGAATTCCAATAACCCTTTGCTCTTCAGTCTATCTCTTCAATTCCCTTTCTGTATCTCAGGCCATTTTGCTGACTTCCCTTTCATGGCCTGCTTCTGCTGGGGTGTTTTCAGTAGGGTTTCTTCTTCTTCCCATAGCCAGTCTCAGGTTGTTTGTTCAGTTGGAGAAGGACCAAATTGACATTCAGCAGCACAATTTCCATTCACTTTTGCAAACTGGATCACTTTTTGCTTTCAGGGAGGGATATAGATTTATTTATTTTATATTATTACAATAACTTTGTTATAAGAATAAACATAAACCACCCCCTCCGTTCTCCAAGAGGATGAGAAACCTCAAGAATTGTGAGAGAGAAAAAAATGTACTTCAGTCTGTGTTCATATTTCAATGACTCTGTCTTTGGGGTGAGTTGCTTTCTTTATCATAAGTGCACCAGAGAAGTTGCTTCAATATTTTCCCCACAGTTGCTATTACTAGCTGTACCTCCACTCTATTTCTCCCTACTCTCATTTATTCTATTCTCTCTCTCTCCTTTCATCCTGGCCCTGTCCAAAAGTACAGAGTACCCTCTCCCACAGTCTTCCCTCTCTTCTATCACCTATTCCCCCCCCTCCCCTCCCCCCAATCCCCCTTGGCCCATCCCTGTCTTCTCATTTTTCTCTAGGGTAAGATAGACTTCTATACCCTACTAAGTATGTGTGTTATTATGAAGGCTCACACATTGCCCCCTTACCTTCTGCTGTTCCACTCCATGGAAAAAAGCTTTTTCCTGCCTCTTATGTGAAATTTCTTAGCTTCTTATTCATCTCATTTCCCTTCCTCTCAGCACTTTCCTTTGTTACCCATTGACTCCATCTTTTTAACTGTATTATACCATTATTTTCTGTTCCTTCCTGTACCCTGTTTATATATGCTCCTTCTAACAGCTCTTATAAATGAGAAAGTTCATATAAGTTATCCATACGTTCTACCCATCCAGGAATACCAACAGTTCAATATCATTAAGTTCCTCATAGTTAGTCCTTCTCATCCACCACTTCTATGGTTCACCAGAGTCCTGCACTTGGAGATCAAACTTTCTGTTCAGTTCTTGTTCTTTCAATAGGAAAGTTTGAAAGACCCCTATTTCATTGAAAGTCCATCTTTTCCCCAAAAACAGGATGTTCAGTTTTTCCTGGGTAGTTGATTCTTGGTTGTAAATCAAGATCTTTTGCCTTCCAGAATATCATATTCCAATCCCTACGAGCCCTTAATGTAGATGATGTCTCATCCTGTGTAATCCTGACTAAGGAGCATCAGTAGTTGAATTATTTGTTTCTGTCAGCTTTTAGAATTTTCTCTTTGATTTGGGAGTTTTGAAATTTGGCTATAATATTCCTGGAAGTTTTTCTTTTGGAATCTCTTTCAGGAGGTAACCAGTGAATTCCCTCAATTTCTATTATACCCTCTGCTTCTAGGATCTCAGGGTAATTTTGCTGTATTATTTCTTGAAAAATGAAGTCTAGGTTCTTTTCCTGGTCGTTTCTTTCAGGTAGCCCAATAATTTTAAATTATTTCTTCTGGATCTGTTTCTGAGTTCAGTTTTTTCCAATGAGATATTTCACATTTTCTTCTAATTTTTGACCTTTTTGGAAGTTTTATTTCTTCCTGATTTCTTGCAAAGTCATCAGCTTCCTTTAGTTCCATTCTGCATTTGAAGGACTTATTTTCTTCAGAGAGCCTCTTTTCCAGCTGGCCAATTCTGTTTTTTTTAAGGCATTCTTCTCCTCATTTGCCTTTTGTTTTACTTTATTTCCATTTGGCCTAAACTGGTTTTTAACATCTTATTTTCTTCAGTATTTTTTTGTATTTCTTCTACCAAGCTGCTGATTTGGTTTTCATGATTTTTCTGCATCACTCTAATTTCTCCTCCCAATTTTTCCTCCACCTCCCTTAATTGCTTTTCAAAGACTTTTTTGAGCTCATCCATAGTCTGAGCCCATTTTCTATTTCTCTTGGAGGTTTTGGATAGGGAAGCTCCTATTTTGTCATTATCTGAGTATGTGTTTTGATCTTCCATGGGACTAAAGTAATTTTCTATGGTCAGATTCTTCTTTGTTTTTTACTCATTTCCTCAATCCAAGATTAATTTAGAGCACTTCCAAAGCTTTGGTCTTTTTGGAGGGACACCCCACTGGGACCTTTATTCCTCCAAGGTTGTATGCTCTCTTGCCTGTGCCTTGATATGTAGATGACCACCTCAATTCCCTCTGCCCTCGATCTATAAGGAGAGGTCCTGCCTGACTATATTAGTATGGAAACCCAAACTGCAACCTGAATCTGAGTGTGGGCAAACAGAAGAGTCCTGCCACCAGGGAGAGCAAAGAAATTTCTGCAGTCTCCCCTAATTCTCTTACCATCTGTGGGCTGTGCTCTGGAGGTGCAGGCTGGTTTTTCCAATTCTTGCTCCCCTGATCCTCTTACCATCTATGGCCAGTGTTCCTCATTCCACAATCATTCTGGTATAGCAGAATTCTCCCACTGCCCCTTCAAGCTGTTCTGGGGCTATACTGTGACTTGGGCTTTTTCCACCTCCTGTCCTGATGAAACACAACTTTCATTCCCATGGAACTTTTAAGTTATCTTGCACTGGGAAAATGTATCACTCTGTCTTTCTGTGGATTCTGCCCCTCTTGGAGTTTTTTGGGGAAGGAGTTCCTGGGAAATGCTGCCTTCATGCCACCATCTTGGCTCTAGCCCCTAAATCACATTTAAAAAAATTTCTTTTATTTATTTACATATTACTAAAATATTGTTGAAAGAGTAAGCATAATATCCCCTCCCCCCACAAAAATATAAAACCTCATGAGAAAGAAAGTAAAAGAAAGAGAAAAAAAATGTGTTTCAATTTGTGTTCTGATACTATCAACTCTGTCTCATGTATATCATATCTGTATCACAACTCCATCATAGAAGTTACTTCCTAATTTTTCCACAGTTGCTGTTGCTGATTGTAATTCCATCCATTCATTCCTCCCCACTACCATCTATTATATATTCTCTCTATTTTCACTCTGTCTCTCTTCTAAAATGTACTGTAGGACAGCTGATTGGTACAGTGGACAGAGCACAAGCCATAGGGCTAAGAGGCCCCAAGCCTATATCCCACCCCAGAGACTCAGCAACAACCTGGCCTGTGGTCCTGAACAGGCCACCCAATCCTACCACCTTGCAAAAAGTAAAAACAGGAAATGTGTTCTGACTATACTCTCCTAGGACCTACCCTCTCTTCTATCACTCACATCCCCCCCATTCCCTCCCTCTGTCCCCCTTCTCTCCATTTTCTTCTAGATTTCTATACCCAATTGAGTATGTATACTGTTTCCTCTCTCACCCATTTTCGATGAGAATGAAGTCTCCCTCATTTCTCCACACCTTCTACCCTTCCATACCTTTGCAAAAGCTATTTCTTGATTCTTTTATATGAAATATCATAGCCTATTCTACCTCTCCTTCTCTTACTCCCAAAACATGTCCTTTTCACCCATTAACTCCATTTTTGCAATATATTATACCATCAAATTAGGCTCTCTCCCGTGCCTCATCCATAAAGGTTCCTTCTACCTGTCCTATTGAATGAGAAGGTTCATATGCATATGATCAGTATCATCTTTCCATGCAGGAATACACAAAGTTCATCATTAAGTCCCTCATAATTTACCCTTCTTATCCACCCTCTTTATGATTCACTTGAGTCCTGTACTTGAAGATCAAACTTTCTGTTCAACTCTGTTCATTTCAACAGGAACATTTGAAATTCCCCTGTTTCATTGAAAGTCCAACTTATCCCTTGGAAGAGGATGTTCAATTTTGCTGCGTAGTTGATACTTGGTTACATTCCAAGTTCCTTTGCCTTCTGGAATATTATATTCCAAGCTCTACAAGCCCTTAATATAGTTGTTGCTATATCCTATATAATCCTGCATGATATTTGAATTATGTCCTGGCTTCTTGTAGTATTTTCTCTTTGACTTGGCAGTTCTAAAACTTGGCTATAATATTCCTGGGACGGGGTTTTATTGTTTGAATCTCTTTTCAGTGGAGATTGGTGATTCTCTCAATTTCTATTTTACCATTTCCATCTAGGATATAAGGGCAATCTTCCTCTAGAAATTCTTTAAAAATGAGACCAAGGCTCTTTTCCTGATCATGACTTTCAGGTAGATCAATAATTTTTAAATTTTCGTTTTGAGATCTGTTTTCCAGTTCCGTTTTTTTTTTTCCAAAGAGATATTTCACATTTTCTTCTAGTTTTTCATTCTTTTGGTGTTGAATTATGTGTCTTGATTTCTCACAAAGTCATCAGCTTCCTTTAGCTCCATTCTACATTTGAAGGATTGTTTACACAGAGAGTTTTCTTATCTCCTTTTCCATCTGGTCCATTCTGAAATTGTTTTTACGATAACATAGCAGTTTATTTTCTTAAAAAATTGATGGTGAGACTTCTGGCCAAGATAGCAGAGAGAAGACAGACAGAGTTCTAAAGGCTCCTGATCTCTTCCCCATCTATCACATGAAACAAACCTCTTAAAAGAAATCTGACCCACAAGACTCAAAAAGAAAAGCCAGGAGAAAGAACACCTACCTCAGGATTTGTCTCCCACAGCAGCTTTGGCCGAATTTGGTTGGGTGAGTCTGGGCTCAGAGGGAGGATCAGCCCCGGATCAGCCAGATTAACAGCTGAATTGGAACCGGGAGTGTGAGGGCCCAAGAGCCGGACCTGCAGGATCAGCTGTGGGGCTGGACGACAAGGGCTTGGGTCCATGGGGGAGCAGAGGCGCCGGTGTTGGTGCTGTCCCCATGGAGCTTGGGGATGGGGCTGTGGGTAGAGTTCTGGTGCAGGAGAGCAGTGGACATCATCCTGGGCTCCTGTGGTCTGAGTCCCATTACAACTCGGATCTCCTCCAAAACAAACAAATGCAAACTACTTCTGCCTCAGGCCCAGGTGTGTAAGCAGAAGAACCAGCCTAGCTGAGGAATGACCTCAGGCCAGGGTAAAGCTCATCATTGATTGAAGGAAAAAGAATTCAATAGCTCCAACCCCTCCCTTCAAGCAAAGAGAGAAGGCCTCAGCCAAGGTCACAGACACTCCAGAGAAAGCAACCAACACCTCCTACTGGCCAGCCAGAGAAACTGCACTCAGGGAGTAAAGCCTTTAGCGATCCCAAGGTCCGGTGAACCAGCCCGCCCCCACCCCCCACAACTCAAGGTCTTAGCAAAATGAAGAAGGGTCAGCGGAAAGGTGGATCCATAGAAAAATTCCTGGAAGGGAAAGACCCTAACTCAGAGAAACCTGGAACCTCTGAGGAGAATACAGTCTGGTCTCCAGCAGAGAAAGACTTCCTAGAAGAAATAAGGAAGGAGCTTAAAAATTTGGGAGAGACAATTAATAGCTTGCAACAAGAAAACAATACCTTAGAAAGCATAATTGGACAAAAACAAAAGGAGAATAAATCTCTCAGATCATCAATTGGACAATTACAAAATGAGAATAAATCTCTCACAGCATCAGTTGGACCAATACAAAATGAGAATAATTCTCTCAGATCCTCAGTTGGACAAATACAAAATGAGAATAATTTTCTCAGATTCTCAAATGGGCAAATGCAAAAAAGAAATTAATTCTCTCAAAACCTCAATTGGTCAAATGGAAAGCTCTTTCAAAAGTAGAATTGACCAATTGGAAAAGGAGTTGCAAAAGGTTAATGAAGAAAACTCCTCCCCAAAAACAAGAATGGAGTCTACAGAAACTAATGACTCCATGAGACAGCAAGAGTCAGTTAAACAAAAATCAAAAAATAGAAAAAATAGAAGCAAATGTAAAATACCTCATCAACAAAACCACAGACCTCAAGAATAGATTGAGGAGGGGCAACCTGAAAATTATAGAACTTGCTGAAAATATTGAAGAGAACAAAAAAAAGCCTGGATTTAAAATCACAGGATCTAGTGATGGAAAACTGCCCTAATATCATGGAACAAGAGGGCAAAGTAGTTATTGAAAGAGTACATCGATCCTCACCAGAAAAAGATCCTAAAATGAAAACACCAAGGAATGTTGTGGCCCAACTTCAGAACTATCACATAAAAGAGAAAACCCTACAAGCAGCCAGAAAGAAACAATTTAAATATCAAGGAGCCACAGTAACAATCACTCAGGACCTGGCTGCATCAACATTAAGGTATCGAAGGGCCTGGAACAAGATATTTCAAAGAGCAAGGGAGCTTGGAATGCAGCCAAGAATCTACTTTCCTGCAAAATTGAGCCTTCTCTTCCAGGGAAAAAGATGGACATTTAACAAATTGAAAGAATTCCAAAAATTTCTGATGAAAAGACCAGAGCTAAACAGAAAATTTGGACATCAAACAGGAGGTTCAAGAGACACATGAAAAGGTAAAAAGGGGGGGGGGCAGTAAAAGGAAAAAAATGCAATCCAGTAAGTTGAAACTGGCAATATCCCAGCATGGGGGTGGGGGGAAAGATTCTCATAAATCTTGAGAATTGTAACTCTAACAGAGAGAATACACCTAGCCAAAAATGATGGACATTCATGACCTATCCATGAGACTGCTATCTAATGGGATGTAACTGGCTTTAACCCCACTTGGGAGAAAGACTCTAATAACTCTCAGGAATTTTGACTCTATTCGATAGCATATACTGAACTAGAAGGGACAGACATTCAGAATTTTCTATGAATTAGAATGATCTAAAAAAAGACTACCACCTAAAAAAGGGGGACAGGAAAGAGAACAGAGGAGGGCGAGGATTGAATGGGGTAAATCTCATTACACTAAAAGGTACAAAAAACCTATGGTAATAGAGGGGAAGAAGGGAACAGAGGAGAAACACCTGAAACTTCTTCTCATCAGACTTGGCTTAAAGTCTACCTACACATACTCAGTTAACTTATAAAACATCTAACCTTTCAAGTATTAAAAGGGGAAAAGGGGAGGGGGGGGATGGAGGAAGGGAAGTGGGGGAAAAGGGAGAAATAACAAAATGAAGGAAAGGGAAAGGGGAAAGAAAGGGGAGGGTGTGATATAAGAGGGCAAACACACTGAAGGGGGTGGTATTCAGAAACCAAATACTGGGGAACATGGATAAAGGGGGGAAGGGGGAAATACAAACAGAGGGAAGATAGCATGGAGGGCAATAAAGAATTAGCAATCATAACCTTGAATGTGAATGGGATGAACTCTCCCTTAAAATGTAAGCAAATAGCAGAGTGGATTAAAAACCAGAATCCTATGATATGATGCTTACAAGAAACTCATTTGAAGCATAGAGATACATATAGAGTAAAGGTAAAAGGTTGGAGCAAAATATCTTTTGCTTCAGCTGAAGTAAAAAAAGCAGGGGTAGCAATCCTTATCGCAGACAAAGCAGAAGCAAAAAGAGATAAGGAAGGAAACTTTATCGTCCTAAAAGGTACCATAGACAATAAAGTCATTTCAATATTGAATATATATATGCACCCAGTGGGACAGCACCCAAATTTTTAGAGGAGAAGCTGAAAGAACTGCCGGAAGACACAGACAGCAAAACACTACTAGTGGGAGACCTCAACCTCCTGCTTTCATATCTAGATAAACTGAATCATAAAATAAACAAGAAAGAAGTTAAGGAGGTAAAAAGATTGCTAGAAAAATTAGATATGGTAGACTTGTGGAGGAAAATGAATGGGGATACAAAGGAATATCCCTTTTTCTATGCAGTACATGGAACTTATACCAAAACTGACCATGTACTAGGAAATAAAAACCTAATGATCAACTGCAGAAAGGCAGAAATAGTTAATACATCTTTCTCAGATCACAATGCAATAAAAGTCATATGCAATACTGGGCCAAGGAGATATAGATCCAGAACAAATTAGAAACTGAATAACCTCATTTTAAAAATGAGTGAACCAAAAAACAAATTGTAGAAAGTATTAACCATTTTATCCTAGATAATAATAATAATGAAACAACATACCAAAACCCATGGGATTCATCCAAAGAGACTCTCAGTGGATGTATTATAGCTCTAAATGCTTACATGAATAAATTGGAGAAAGAGGAAATCAATGAACTAAACATATGAAAGTAAACAAATTAGAGAAAGAACAAATCAAAAGTCCCCAATTAAATACCAAATTAGAAATTCTAAAAATTAAAGGAGAAATTAATAAAATCAAAAGCATAAAAAACTATTGAATTAATAAATAAAACCAAAAGTTGGTATCATGAAAAAAATAAAATTAATAAACCTCTGGTCAATTTGATTAAAAAAAGAAAGAAGAAAACCAAATTGCTAGTATCATAAAGAAAAAGGTGAACTCACCACCAATGAGGAGGAAATTGAAGTAATAATTCAAAATTATTTTGCCCAACTCTATGCCAATAAATTTGATAATCTAAGTGAAATGGATGAATATTGACAAAAATATAAGTTGCCCAGGTTAAATGAAGAAGACATTAAATACCTAAACAAACTTATCTCAGAAAAAGAAATTCAAGAAGCCATTACTGAACTCCCTAAAAAAAAATCTCCAGGGCCTGATGGATTCACAAGTGAATTCTGCTAAACATTTAAGGAAGAATTGGTTCCAATCCTATATAAACTCTTTGGAAAAATAGGGAAAGATGGAACTCCACCTCACTTTTTCTATGAAACCAATATGGTACTGTTACCTAAACCAGGAAGAGTTAAAACAGAGAAAGAAAATTATAGACCTATAACATGATGAATATAGATGCAAAAATCCTAAATAAAATCTTAGCAAAACAATTACAACAAGTCATCACTAGGATAATAAATTATGATCAAGTAGGATTTATTCCAGGTATGCAGGGTTGGCTCAATATTAGGAAAACTGTTAGTATGCTCAATTATATCAACAACAAACCTATCAGAAACCAATGATAATATCAATAGATGCTGAAAAAGGTTTTGACAAAATACAGCATCCATTCCTATTAAAAACACTAGAGAGTGTAGGAATAAATGGACTGTTCCTTAAAATAATTAGCAGTATCTATTTGAAACCATCAACAAGCATTATATTCAATGGGGAGAGGCTAGAGGCATTCCCAATAAGATCAGGGGTGAAACAAGGGTGCCCATTATCATCACTACTATTCAATATTGTATTAGAAATGTTAGCATCAGCAATTAGAGAAGAAAAAGAAATTGAAGGAATTAGAATTGGGAAGGAAGAGACAAAACTCTCACTCTTTGTAGATGACATTATGATCCTAAGAAATCATCCAAAAAACTACTGCACACAATTAGCAATTTTAGCAAAGTTGCAGGTTATAAAATAAACCCTCATAAATCCTCAACTTTTTTATATATGTCTAGCAAGAAACAGCAGGAAGAGCTAGAAAGAGAAATCCCATTCAAAGTAACCTCAGACAATATAAAATATTTTGGGAATCTATTTGCCAAGAGAGATTCAGAATCTTTTTGAAAACAATTACAAAACACTTCTCACACAAATTAAATCAGATTTAAATAACTGGGCAACTATCAACTGCTCATTGATAGGTAGAGCTAATATAATAAAAATGACAATTCTACAAAACTAAACTATCTGTTTAGTTCCCTACCTACCAATCAAAATTCCAAAAAATTATTTTAATGAGTTAGAAAAAATTGTAAGTAAATTCATATGGAGAAATAAAAAGTCAAGAATTGCCAGGAGCTTAATGAAAAAAAAGTGCAAAAGAGGGTGGCTTAGCCCTACCTGATCTAAAATTATTTTATAAAGCATCAGTCATCAAAACTGTTTGGTATTGGCTAAGAAATAGAGGGGTGGACCAGTGGAATAGACTAGGTGTAAAAGCAGGAGAGGATTATAGTAATCTGCTGTTTGACAAACTCAAAGAGTCCAGCTATTTGGATTAAAACTCTCTCTTTGATAAAAATTGCTGGGGATAATTGGAAGTTAGTATGGAAGAAACTTAGATTACACCAACCCCTCACACCCTTTTCCAAGATAAGATCCAAATGGTTACAGGACATAGACTTAAAAAACAATACTGTAAGCAAATTAGAAGATCAAGGACTAGTCTACCTGTCAGATCTATGGAAAGGGGAACAGTTTATGACTAAGGAAGAGTTGAGAACATCACCAAAAACAATTAGATGATTTTGATTACATTAAATTAAAAAGCTTTTGCACAGATAAAACCAATATAAACAAGATCAAAAGAAATGTAGTAAATTGGATAACAATCTTTACAAATAATGATTCTGACAAAGGACTCATTTCTAAAATATAGAGATAACTGAGTCATATTTTTAAAACAAAAAGCCATTCCCCAATTGACAAATGGTCAAAGGACATGCAAAAGCAATTTATAGATGAGATCAAAGCAATCCATAGCCATATGAAAAAATGCTCCAAATCAGTAATTATTAGAGAAATGCAAATTAAAGCTTCTCTGAGGTACTACCTCACAACGCTCCGATTGGCCAATATGACCAGGAAGGATCATTGTTGGAAGGGTTGTTGAAAATCTGGGACACTATTACACTGTTGGTGGAGCTGTGAACTCATCCAACCCTTCTGGAGAGCTATTTGAAACTATGCCCAAAGGGCAACCAAAATGTGCATACCCTTTGACCCAGCAATACCACTACTGGGTCTATACCCTGAAGAGATGATGAAAAAGGGTAAAAATATTACTTGTACAAAAATATTTATAGCAGCCCTGTTTGTGGTAGCAAAGAATTGGAAATCAAGTAAATGTCCTTCAATTGGGGAATGGCTTAGCATACTGTGGTATATGTATGTCATGGAACACTATTGTTCTATTAGAAACCAGGTGGGATGGGATTTAAGGGAACCCTGGAGGGATTTGCATGAACTGATGCTGAGTGAGATGAGCAGAACCAGAAAAACACTGTACACCCTAACGCCAGCATGGGAGTGATGTTCAACCTTGAAGGACTTGCTCATTCCATCAGTCCAACAATCAGGAACAATATTGTGCTGTTTGCAAAGGAGAGTACGATCTGTATCCAGATAAGGAGCTGCGGAGTTTGAATGAAGTGCAAGGACTATTCCCTTTAATTTAGAAAATAACAGATATCTTATTGTCTGATCTTGTTACCACTTAGACTTCTCTTCTCTTCTTTAAGGATATGATTTCTCTCTCATCACATCCAGTTTGGATCAAGTTACAACATGGAAACAAAGTAAAGACTGACAGAGTGCTTTCCATGGGGGGGGGGGGGGAAAGGAAGCAGGATGGGGGGGATTGTAAAACTCAAATAATATCTTTAATAAAAATAAATTTAAAAAAATTGAAGGTAATAGTCTTTGGTCTTTGTTCAAACTCCACAATTCTTTCTCTCAATACAGATGGTATTCTCCATTGCAGATAGCCCAAAATTGTCCCTGGCTGTTGCACTGATGGAATGAACAAATCCATCAAGTTTGGTCAACATTCTAATGTTGCTCTTAGAATCTACCACGTTTTTCTGGTTCTTCTTATCTCACTCAGCATCAGTTCATGCAAATCCTTCCAGGCTTCCCTGACTTCCCATCCCTCATGGTTTCTAATAGAACAGTTCCATCACACACACACACACACACACACACACACACACACACACACACACCACACTTTGTTAAGCCATTCCCCGATTGAACGACATTCTCTTAATTTCCAATTCTTTGCCACCACAAACAGGGCTGCTATGAATATTTTTGAACTAGTCATGTTTTTACAATTTCTGATAATCTCTTTGGGTATATACCCAGTATTGCTGAATCAAAGTGTATGCACATTTTTGTTGCTTTTTGGGCATAAATCCAAATTGCTCTCCAGAAAGGTTGGATGAGTTCAGAGCACCAGCAACCATGTGTTAGTGTCCCAGATTTCCCATATCCCTTCCAACATTAATCTTTGTCCTTTCTGGTCATATTTGCCAGACTGAGAAGTGTGAGGTGGTATCTCAGAGAGGCTTTAATTTGTATTTTTCTAATAAGTAATGATTTGGAGCAATTTTTCATATGATTGTGGATTACTTTGATTTCCTTAGCTGTAAATTGCCTTTGCATTTCCTTTGACCAATTGTCAATTGGTGAACAGCTTGTTTTTTTGAAAATTTTACTCATTTCTTTGTATATTTTAGAGATGAGTCCTTTGTCAAAAATACTAGCTGTAAATTTTTTTCCCAAATTACTACATTTCTTTTGATCTTGGTTACAGTGGTTTTGTCTGTGCAAAAGTTGTTTTAATTTAATGTAATCAAAATTATCGAGTATGGTTTTAATTATGTTCTCCGTCTCTTCCTTTGTCATAAATTGCTTCCCTTTCCATAGAACTGACAGGTAAACTACTCCTGGATCTTCTAGTTTGTTTATAATATAGTTTTTTATGGCTAAATCCTGTATCCATATTGATCTTATCTTGGTATAGGGTGTGAGGTGTTGATCTAATCTAAGTTTCTTCCATACTAAATTCCAATTTTCCCAACAGTTTTTCTCAAAGAGAGAGCATTTATCCCAATAGCTAAACTCTTTGGGGTTATCAAACAGCAGATTACTATAATCATTTCCTGTGAAAGCACCTAGTCTTTTCCACTGATCCACCACTCTATTTCTTAGCCAATACCAGTCAGTTTTGATGACTGATGCTTTATAATATAATTTTAGTTCTAGTAAGGTTAAGCAACCTCCTTTTGCAAATTCTTCAATTTTTATTTCTCCATATAAATTTGCTTGAAACTTTTTCTAACTCACTAATGTAATTTTTTTTTGTAATTTTGATTGGTAGGGCACTAAACAAGTAGTTTAGTTTTGGTAGAATTGTCATTTTTATTTTATTAGCTCAATTTATCCATGAGCACTTGATGTTTCCCCAGCTATTTCAATCTGATTTTATTTGGTGAGAAGTTTTCTGTAATTGCTTTCAAAAAGTTTTCAAGTCTGCCTTAGCAGGTAGACTCCCAGGTATTTTATATTGTCTGAGGTTACTTTGAATGGGATTTCTCTTTCTAGCTCTTTCCACTGTATCTTGCTAGTTATATATATATAGAAATATTGAGGATTTAGGAGGGGTTTTTTATATCCTGTAACTTTGTCAAAGTTGGTAATTGTTTCTAGTAGTTTTTTACATGGGTTTTTTTTTTGGATTCTCTAGGTATACTATCATGTCATCTACAAAGAGAGGGATCCTTGTCTCTTCATTCCCAATAATAATTCCCTCAATTTCTTTTTCTTTTCTTACTGATGAAGCTAACATTTCTAATATAATATTGAATAGTAGTAGTAATAATGGGCATCCTTGTTTCACCCCTGATCTTATTGGAAATTCCTCTAGCCTACACCCATTGAATATAATGTTTGTTGATGGTTTCAGATAGATACTGCATATTATTCTTAGGAACAATCCATTTAGTCCTACACTCACTAGTGTTTTTAGTAGGAATGGGTGCTGTATTTTTTGTCAAAAGCTTTTTCAGCATCTATTGATATGATCATATTATTTCTGATAGGTTTGTTATTGTTATAATTAATTATACTAACAGTTTTCCTAATATTGAACCAACCCTGAATTCCAGGGATAAATCCAACTTTATCATAATGTGTTCTCCTAATGATGACTTGTTGTAATCATTTTGCTAAGATTTTAAGATTTTGCATCTATATTCATAAGACAGGTCTATAATTTTTTTCTCTGACTTAACTCTTCCTGATTTAGGTATCAGCACCATATTGGTGTCAGAAAGAGTTGGTCAGAGTTCTGCCTTCCCCTATTTTTCAAAAGAGTTTATATAGAATTGGAACCAATTGTTCCTTAAATGTTTCATAGAATTCACTTGTGAATCCATGAGGCCCTGGAGAATTTTTCCTTAAGGAGTTTAATAATGGCTTGTTGAATTTCTTTCTCTGAGATAGGCATGTTTAAGTTTTTAATTTCCTCTTCATTTAATCTGGGCATTTTATATTTTTGTAAATATTCAACCATTTCACTTAGATTGTCAAATTTATTGGTATAGAGATGGGCAAAATAATTCCAAATTATTACTTTAATTTCCTCCTCATTGGTGGTGAGTTGACCGTTATCATTTATGATACTAGCAATCTGGTTTTCTTCTTTCTCTTTTTTAATCAAATTGACCAGAGGTTTATCATTTTATTGGGTTTTTCATAAAACCAGCTCTTGGTTTAATTTGTTCTTTCTCTAATTTTTTTAGTTGCATATTTGGTTCATTGATTTCTTCTTTCTCTAATTTATTCATGTAAGCATTTAAGGATATACTATATACCCTTACAGCTGCCTTGAGTGTATCCCATAGGTTTGGGTATGTTGTTTCATTATTTTTATTATCTAGGATGAAATAATTAATTCTTTCTGTTATTTGAGGCTTGATCCACTCATTCTTTAAAAATGAAGTTATTTAGTTTCCAATTAGTTTTGGGTCTATCTCTCCCTGGCCCACTATTACATATGATTTTTATTGCCTTATGATCTGAGAAAGATGAATTCATTATTTATGTCTTTCTGTAATTGATCATTAGGTTTTTATGCCCTAGTACATGGTCAATTTTTGTGTAGGTGCCATGTACTGCAGAAAAAAAAAATTCCTTTCTATACCTATTCATTTTCCTCCCTAGGTCTATATATCTAGGTTTTCTAACAATCTATTTACCTTCTCAACTTCCTTCTTGTATATTTTATGATTACATTTATCTAAATCTGAGAGCAGGAGGTTGAGCTCTCCCACTAGGAGAGTTTTGCTGTCTGTCTTCCTTTATCTTTTTCAGCTTCTCTAAGAATTTGGATGCTATACCATTGGATGCATACTTATTTAGTATTGAAATTACTTTTTTGTCTATGGTACCTTTTAGGAGGATGTAGTTTCCTTCCTTATATCCTTTAATAATATCTATTTTTACAGCTTCTTTGTCTGAGATAAGGATTGCTACCCCCTGATTTTTTTCAGCTGAAACAAAATATTTTTTGCTCCAACCTTTAGCTTCTACTATATATGTATCTCTCTATTTCAAATGAGTTTCTTGTAAGCAGCATATTGTAGGATTATGTTTTTTTAATCCACTCTGCTATTCACTTACATTTTAATGGAGAGTTTATCCCATTCACATTCAATGTTATAATTACTAACTTTTTTATTGCTCTCCATGCTATCTTCCTTCTGTTTGTATTTCCCCCTTTTTTCCCTTTATTCATATTCCCTAGTGTTTTGTTTCTGAATACTGCCACCTTCAGTGTGTTTGCCCTCCTATAACCAACCCCACCCCTTTCTTTCCCCTTTCCCTTTTTCCCTTCTTCCCTTCTTTCTGTTAGTTGCCTTTTTTCCCTCTCCCTCCCTGTCCCCCTCTTGCCTTTTCCCCTTTTAATGCTTGAAAGTTTAGATAAGTTTTTTTAACTTAATTGAGTCTTTCTAAGTTAACTTTAAGTCAAGTCTGATGAGATGAAGATTTAGGTGGTTCTCACCTTCTCCCTTCTTCCCCTCTATTACAACAGGTCTTTTGTACCTCTTGATGTAATGAGATTTACCCCATTCAAACTCCTCCATTCTCCTATCTGCTTAATGGTCCCCTTTTTAAGTATGTATTGTTTTTAAATAGTTCTATCTGAGTCATGAGTGTCCATCACTTCTGGCTAAGTATATTCTCTCTAATAGAGTTTCAATTCTCAAGAATTATGAGAATCTTCCTCCAAGTGGATATATATCCAGTTTCATTTTATTGGATAGAAGTTTTATTTTCTTTACCCTTTTTTAACCTTTTCATGTGTCTCTTGAGACTTCTCTTTGAAGTTCAAATTTTCTATTTAGCTCTGGTCTTTTCATCATGAAGTATTGAAAGTATCCCATTTCATTAAATGTCCATCTTTTCCCCTGGAAGAGAAGGCTCAACTTTGCTGGAGAGTGGATTCTTTTCTGCATTCCAAGCTCACTTGCTCTTTGGAATATCTCATTCCAGGCCCTTTGATCCCTTAATATTAATGCAGCCAGGTCCTGTGTATTCCTTTGGCTCCTTGTTTTTTTTTTCTTTCTGGCTGCTTGCAGGATTTTGTCTTTTATCTAATAGTTCTGGAATTTGGCTGCAACCTTTCCTTGGTATTTTCATTTTAGGATCTCTTTCCGGAGGAGATTGATGTATTCTTTCAACAACTATTTTGCCCTCTGGTTCCATGATATCAGCACAACTTTCCATCACTAAATCCTGTGATATTAAGTTCAGGCTTTTTTTCTCTTCAGTGTTTTCAGGAAGGCCTATAATTCTCAGGTTGTCCCTTCTTGATATGTTCTCTGGGTCAGTGGCTTTGCTGTTGAGGTATTTTATATTTTCTTCTATTTTTTTCAATCTTTTGGTTTTGTTTAACAGAATCTTGCTGTCTTATGAAGTCATTAGTTTGCACCAATTCCATTCCTTTTTTTGAGAAGAATTTTCCTCATTTATGTTTTGCAACTCCTTTTCCAGTTGGTCAGTTCTAGTTTTTGAAGGAATTTTCCATTTGCCCAAGTGTAGTTTTGAAAGAATCATTTTCATTTTTCATTTACCTGATTGAAGATCTCAGAGAGTTATTCTGATTTTGTATTTTGTCCAATTGTATTTTCCAAAGATTTGTTTTCTTGTTACAAGGTGTTAATTTTCTCTTGAGTTTGTTTTTCCCAATTTTTCCATTTGACTTTTACACTCCTTCCTGATTTCTTCAAGGAAATCTTTCTGGGCTGGAGACCAATTCATATTCTCCTCAGAATTGCTAGATCTCTCTAGGTTATAATCTATCTCTTCTAAGTATTTCTCCATGGGCCCCCTTTTCAATGGCCTTTCTTCATATTTCTAGGATCTTGTTTTGGGGGGGACTGGCTCTCAGAAGTTTGCTTTTGAAAATTCTAGGGGCTTTGTTCACTTGGATTAGTAATTCCAAGGTCTGGCCAGTAGGGGAGTGCTGGTTGCTTTCTCTGAAGTGTTTGGGACCTTCAGCAGCAGGGTTTGAATTGACTTTGCACACTGGGTTGGACCCTGGTGGAGGGAGTTAATCTCTTTCTGTGGAGTGAACTCTGTTGCCCACACCTGATCCTGAGGGAGTGAGGGGTTGTTTATTGTTTGTTCTGAGCAAGGTGCTCTGCTGAAAGTATGGAGCTCAGGTCTCTGGACCAGCTGGTTGTTCTCCAGGCATGCCCTGAAAATCTGTGCTGGAACTAACCTTCCTGTAGCTCCTCCCCACCCCACCCCCCAAAGACTCCACAGCTAAAGTTGGATCTAGCACCTGCCACTCAGTGAAATCTCTTTGGCTCAGGCTAGCCCTCAGGCTTCCCCGAGCTCCTGTCCCCATGTTGACCTTCTGCTCTTGTCTCCAAGTTCACCCATGATCCCCTGAGACAGACCTTCTTGGTAGGTTCTCCTAGCTTTTTTTCCTAGGTTTTGTGGATCAAATTTCTATTAAGAGGTTTCTTTCATGTTGTTTTTGAGGGGAAAGAGGAGCACTTAACACAGTGACTGTCTCTTCTCCACCATCTTGGCCAGAAGTCCCCTACATTCTGCATTTTAAAGTATTCTTCTCCTCATTAAGTTTTTGAACTGTTTTATCCATTTGACTAAAATTAATTTTTTAATATTTTTTTCAGCATTTTTTGGATCCCCTTGACTAAGTTGCTGACTTTGTTTTCATGTTTTTCCTGCATCTTTCTCATTTCTTTTCCCAATTTTTCCTTCTACCTCCCTTACTTGATTGTCAAAATCTTTTTTGAGCTCTGTCATAGCCTGAGACCAACTTCTATATTTCTTGGAGTCTTTAGATTCAGAAGCTTTTGGTCCTCCATGAGACCAAAGCAATTGTGTATGGTCAAGTTCTGGTTTTATTCTATTTACTCATTTCCCCAACCTGTGCCTGGTTTTGAGGTGCTTCCTGAGCTTTTGAGTATTATTGGGATACCCCCACAAGGACCTCAGTTCCTTCAAGATCTTATGAGAGAGTCTAGCTGCTCTCCTGGCCTGTGTTTTGGTCTGTGGATGACCACAAGCTCACTCATCTTCCCTAGGACTGTGAGGAAGGTCCCTGCTCTATGGGAGTGCCAAATTGTAACTGGGGTCTAAATATGGTCAAATCCCCAGAGTCCTTTCCCACAGACAAAGGACAGACCTTGACAGTCTCCCTCCACCCCTTTACCTTCTGTGGACTGAGTGCTCAGGGTGTGCAGCTGCTGAGTGGCTCCCTGCTGGGTGGCTCCACAGGCCTGCTTCCATTTCCTGGAATCTGGGCTGCACTAAAGGCCATGGCTGTACTGAGGAGGGCCACACTGGGCTGGATTTTGTGCTCACTCTAGCAGAGGTCTCCCTGCTGATCTTCTAAGTTGTTCTTAGTGGTCCCTAGGATGGCAGGTCAGAAAACTCTTTCTACTGCCAGGAGCTAGGTCTCCCAGGGACCCAGGCACCCTGGGGCTATTCCCAGACGGCTGAAGCTCCTTCTCTCTGGTGTGCTGCCCACCCTCCAATCCTGTGGAACACAGCTTCCCACTATTTTCCAGGTTACCTTGGGCTGGAGAATTGCCTCACTGGATCTTTCTGTGGGGTTCTGTCTCTCAAAAATTTAGTTAAGAGTCATAATTTTAAGGTTTTTGAAATATTTTGAAGAGAGCTCCTAAGGAAAACTATTCTCCTGCCACCACCTTGTCTCTACCTCAGCTGGATCTACAAATCACTTTTCACACAAATAAAATCAGATCAAAATAAATGGACAAATGTCTATTGCTCATGGGTAAATTGAACTACAATAATAAAAAAATGACAATTCTAACCTATTAAGTTACATATTCAGTGTATACAAATCAAACTACCAAAAAAATTGTTTTATTGAGCTAGAAAAAAATAGCAAAATTCATCTGGAGGAACAAAAGCTCAAAGAATATCAAAGGAATTAATGAAAAATGCAAAGAAAGATGTCTTAGCCATACCAAATCTAAAATTATATATAAAATGGGGGGGGGGGTAACATGTGTTCAAGAAAGACTAGTACCTTTATTGTGAGAATAGCTGAGCCCTTTAAGGCTTCCTTTCCACCTTTGACATCCACCTGAGCCACCTAAGTCTCACCTGTGGCTCTAAGAAGCTGTAGTGTGTACAGTAACTACATCCTGGTAAACCATTTCAGTATGTGGGCTAAACCAGGATGAAGTTAACTTAAGCAGTCTCAAACTCATTGGTGGAGTAGTATGGTCTCTATTCCAAGCATATGAATAGGAATGGTAATAGAATGAGCAGATAAAACATTCCCTTCCAACAGTCATGAAACCAGCTGAAATAGATGTTATGAAGCACTTAAAACATGTTAGACATGAAAGATGCCAAGGTCACCCACTGCATCTAGAGCCATCTTAGTTGTCTTGATTCTGTCTTACCATGCTAGATCATGATGAATTTGTAAGAGAGATTGAGGCGAAAGACTTTGTGAAGTTCTACCTCATTTAATCCCATTTACACATACATCAAAAACTATCATGCATGCTTTACCTTTCCTCAAAGTCACCTGTGGTGACAGGCAGATGACAAAGAAGTAGGTGCAAATACACTGGGAGCTGTAATCACAACCCTGTACATAGGCAGCCCAGGCCATAGAGTCAATTTCCCATTGAAATCAGTAGTGAGATTCAGCAGCCCTTGGGTGACTGAGCAGCCCTTTTAAGGATTGGACTGCTCACCCTCTGATATGAGGATGGGCCTAGAAAAAGTGCCCTAAAAATTACCTGCTCACCCAACCCTGACCTGATTACCATGCAGGTAGGGATCCATACTGTGATCAAGACACAAAAAAATCTACAAAACCTTCTTCAAAGAATATTCCACTCATCATCAATGCATGGAACATGAACATACTCAAAGGCAATACAAGATCCAATAGACCTGAAAGACAAACAACTCTTGTGAGAGAACTCAGCAGGAATGGTATCAAAATTGCAGACCTGAGTGAAACAAGATTAGCAAATGAAGGCCAACTTACTGAAGACAGAGGATACACATTTTCCTAGAGTGATCATAGTGCAGAGGAATGCTGTGAAACTGTGGTAGGTTTTGCAATCCAAACTAATCTAGTCAACATTCTTGAATGTCTACCAAAAGGAGTAAATGACAGGCTCATGACAATGAGATTTCCACTTTCAAAAAAACCCTATGCCACCGTCAATCAGAGCCTATGATCTCACCATGACAAATACTGATGAAGTTAAAGAAAAATTTTATGAAGACCTGGAGACCCTTATCATCACCATAGGAGAACAAGGTTATAATTCTGGGTGATTTTAATGCTAGAGCATGCTCAGATTACAAGTCATGACAGGGAGTCCTTGGGACGAATGAAGTTGGAAACAGCAACAACAATGACCACCTTCCTCTGAAGACTTGCTCATCTCATGACCTCATCACAAAAACTGTCCTCTGTTTACCTAAATGCAATAAACTTCCTGAATGCACCCTCACAGCAAACATTGGAATCTATTAGATTATGTGATTGCAAGGAGAAGAGACAAATAGGATGTGATAGTGGCAAAGGCAGTGAATGGCACAGAGTGCTGGACTGATCACAGACATTCTTTCTAAATATTCATATTCAACCAAAGTGGCAGCCCCAAGGTAAAATGAATACTAGGGGAACTAATATAAAGAGATTAGAATGTCTCTCTGAGTGGGAACTGGGAGGCAAAACTGAGCCAAGACACTTTGGGCAGTAGTGAAGCAGAAAAAGAGTGGGAAGCTTTCAGAGATCTGGTGTATAGCACCGCATTTGCTCATCTGGGCCAGAACAGTTGCAAACATCCAGACTGGCTTGTTGAAAATGATGGGGGGAAATAGAGAAACTGCTAAATGAGAAACAAGAACTTCTCAGGGTTTATCAGCAGGACAGTTCATTCATTTCTTAGAAGACAGCATTTAACTTCATGAAAAGTAAAGTATAAGCAAAACTTAGAAAGATGCAGGACTCAACTCAGTAAGAAGGCAGATGAAATTCAGTTTTATGCTGACTGTAACTAACTGAAATGCTTTTATGCAGCCCTGAATGTTATTTATGGGCCAATTACTGAGTGCTGATGGATCCACATTGATTAACAATATGGACATGATCCTAGAGAGATAGGCTGAACACTTCCATGGTGTTCTTAACAGACCATAATCAATAAATACAGAAGCCACTGACCGTTTACCTCAAGTGGAAGTCAATCAGTCCCTAGCTGAAGTTCCAACTGAAGAAGTTTTGAATGCCATTAGGCACTTTCCAAGTGGCAAAGCTCCTGTGCTGATTGTATTCCAGCTGAGATCCACAAGGTTGGAGGGGGTGTCTAATGCTCATCCAAAAACTGACTGAAGTTTTCCAGGTTATATGGCATGAAGAGGTTATCCCCCAAGAATTCAAGGATGCCTCCATCATCCATCACTATAAAAGTAAAGGGAATAGATAGTCCTATGACAATCACAGAGGTGTTTCGCTTTTTAGTACTTGCTGTTAAGATTCTTTCCAGAGTCCTTCTCAATAGGCTCAATACCTCAAAGAAGGTCAACTCCCTGAGAGCCAGTGTGGCTTCAGAAAGGGTAGAGAAACAGTCAATATGGTGTTTGCAGTTGCCTGACAACTCCAGAAAAATGTCAGGGACAGAACAGAGGTCTGGCACAACATTTGTAGATCTGACCAAGGCCTTTGATACCATCAGTTGTGAGGTTTTAGGGAAAATCATGTCAAAATTTGGTTGACCAGAGAAGTTCTTCAGGATTGTATGTCAATTGTACTCATAATGAATGCATGCCCAAGTTGTAGTTAGTAGACTATGATCTCAAGATTTCTCAGACTCCAATGGAGAGAAACAATGCTGTGTCCTTGCTCCCATGCATTTTAGCATGATTTCTTTTTTCTTTATTTAAAAATAAATTTATTTATTTATTTTTGAATTTTACCATTTTTCCCCAAATCTTGCTCCCCCCCTAAGAAGACAGTCTGTTAGTCCTTACATTGTTTCCATGGCATGATGTTTTCAACCATGTTATTATGCCTTCACTGAGGGTCAACTACCTCACTAATGGCAAATTCTTCAACTTGAAATGGCTACATGCCAAGAGCAAAATAGAAGCATTGCTTATGCATGATCTTCTGTTTGCAGATGACTGTGCATTCAATGCAGCCTCTGAAGCTTAGATGCAACAAAGTATGGATTGATTCTCTGCTACTTTTGTTAAGTATGGTCGAACAATAACACCATGAAAACATAGATGCTCCATCAGTCAATGTCACCTCAGCCATGTGGAATCCATAATTATAGCAATGGGGAAGTTATAAGTACTGTGGTAAGTTCACTTACTTTGGCAGTGTTCTTTCCAAGGAGGTACACATTGACAATAAAGTTGACATATGCATTATTAGAGCTATCCCAGTATTTGGTGGCTCCAAAAGAAAATGTGGGAGAGAAGAGGTATTAGACTAACTACCAAATTTTAGGTCTACAGAGCCAGTGTACTGACCTCATCGCTACATGTCTGTGACAGTCTACTAGTGCAATGTCAAGAAACCAAATTGCTTCTATTTGTGCTTGTACTGGACTGATCAGCCACAGTTAGACACTGTAATTTATCTGAAACATAGTGATGTCATTTTGATCTTCTTTGATAATGAAGGACGAGAACCAATAAACATCAGTCATCAAAACTATTTGGAACTGGCAAAAAAAATAGAATGCTAGATCAGTGGAATAAATATAAATATAAATTAAATATGAAAGAAACAGTTGTAAATGATTATAGGAATTTATTGTTTGATAAACTCCAAGATTCCAATTTCTGGTTTAATAATTAAGTCTTTAGCAAAAACTGCCAGAAGAACTGGGAAATACTATGGCAGAAACTAGATACAGAACCACATCTCACATGCTATACCAAGATAGGGTTACAATGGGTGCAGATCTTGGATTTGAAGATGATTTCATAAACCAATTAGGAGAATAGGAAATACTCTATATGTTGGATCTATGGAAAGGGAAGAAATTTATGACAAAGAAACAGAGAACATTGAACTTTCAAACTGTATGATTTTGACTATATTAAACAAAAAAGTTTTTGTATTAATAAGACCAATGCAACAAAAATTAAAAGAGAAAGCTGGAAAACAATTTTCACAGGTAATGCTTTTGATAAAGGACTCATTTCTAAAATACATAGACAACTGAATAATATTTATAAGATTGCAAGTCATTCCCCAATTGATAAATGGTCAAATGATATGAGGCAGGCAGTTTTCAGATAAAGAAATTAAAGCTTATATAAATGAAAAAAATGCTCCAAATAATAAATTATTAGAGAAATACAAATTATAACAACTATGATGTATCACCTTACACCTGTCACATTGGCTTAAGTGAGAAAATAGGAAAATGATCAATTTTGGAGAAGTAGAAAAATTGTGACATTAATGCATGATTGGTTGAGTTGTGAACTGAACCAGTCATTCTGGAGAGTTATCTGTAACTATACCCAAAGAACAATAAAACTGATTATACCTTTGGACCCAGCAATACCAGCAACAATATAAAAAAGAAATTGTAAAAAAAAAAGTAGGAAAATCAGGGGTGGCTAGGTGGTGCAGTGGATAGAGCACCGGCCCTGGAGTCAGGAGTACCTGAGTTCAAATCCGGCCTCAGACACTTAATAATTACCTAGCTGTGTGGTCTTGGGCAAGTCACTTAACCCCATTGCTTTCTAAAACCTAAAAAAAAAAAAACAGGGAAATCTCACAAGTTCAAAAATATTTATAATAGCTCTTTTTTGTGGTGGCAAAGAATTGGAAATTGAGGGAATGCCAATCAATTGGGGAATGATTGAACCAGTTATGGTATATGAATGTTATGTAGATGTCATAAGAAGTCTTTAAAATCATAAATGAGCAAACCTTAGAGAAGCATGGAAAGAATTACACTAACTGGTTACTGAATGAAAGGAGCAGAACCAAGAGAACATTGTACACATTAACAACAATATTCTTCACTAAGCAAATGATAGAGGTGACCAAAAGATAATTATATAATTTTAATTGTATAACAAAACTTTTGTACAATTATTAATGCAATGAGAGCAAAAAGGGAAATTGTCAACTGGGAAAAAAATAAAAACATTTGTATCATATATTTCCAAGAAGGTCTGATATACAAGATGCATAGGCAACAAAGGAAATGTATAAAACTAATAGCTATCTTTCAATAGATAAATGATCAATAGATGTTAATGAAACAATTCTCAAAAGAAATGCATTAACAATCATGAAAAAAGACAAAAATTCACTATTTGTGAGAGAACTGAAAACCAAAGCAATTTAAAAATTTCATCTCAAATGCAAAAAAGAAAAAGAAAACTGGCAAAGATGACAGAAGATAGGAAGTCAGGAAAACAGGCATATTAATGCAACATCAGTAGAGTTTATTGGTAAAACCGTTTAGGGAAGTTATTTGAAGATTAAAATAGCTGTCTCCTTTGACCAAGAGATCTCACTGCTAGGCATATTCCCCAAAGAAGTCAATTCATTTAGTTGATCAATAAATGAACAAATATTTATCAAGTGCTTAATATGTAACAGGCACTATGCTGGGTACTGTGGGTTACAAATCAATGAGTGAAACATCCTAATGGAGACTTCATATTCTAAAAAGGGAGGCCAGAAGTATATAAACAAGTATAAACAAAATGACAAAATGAAATACTAAAATATTTATACAGCACTTTTTATAGTAGCAATGAATTGGAAGAAAATAGGTGATCATTTCAGGGAGAATGTCTAAATAAGTTGTGGTATGTGATTGTAATATAACTACTCTAAGAAATAATGAAAATAATTGGAGAAGGAAGGCTATATAACCTGATAGAAAGTAAAGAAAAAAAGACATAGGAAATATATATACGAGACAAGAAATAAGTGAAAAACAAAACAAAAATAAAACAATTGAATCTGAATACTTGAAATTTGGATGTTTAAACTTGATCTCAAAGGTGAAATAATTAAAGGAAGATTCCAAAATGTTCTTTTCATACAAGGAGGACTGATTGTGGAATACTATATAGAAATAGACATTTGTCTGTGTTAGTTGGTACTGTTGGACTAGTTTTCTCTCTGTCGAGTTGCTTAACCTTCCTGTTCTCTAGGCATTATCTGGAAATTCCCTATACCAGTGAAATTTTACATCTAATTCATATTTCTAGTCTTCTTTTTATAATATAGGGGATGGCTCTCTGGAACATTATTTTTGGAAAGTTAACAATATTTTTTTAAATGTAGTTTGCATTACTGATTCTTCCTTCCCCTACTTGACTAAACCAATACTAATATACCAACAAGAGATAATTTAACAACTTAATGACAATATATTGATAATTGGAGACTGATTTTCATAGTATAGTGAGATATGAAAAATCTCTGAAGGAAGGAAAACAACATCACAAAGAGAGCAATGTAAGGTGCATGATGGTTATGAGGCAGCTGCAATATCTAACCAATGAGGAATTTCAGAAAAAAGTAGTAAAAAGATAATCAAGGAACTGTATGATTGAGGAAAGTGAATGACCATGTAGGGATCAGGGATGATAAGAAGACAGACAGAGTGTTCCACTGATGACTTTGAGATATCACAAAAAAGTGTGGAAGTCCTTCAGCACATTGGATGAAACTTCTGGTGAAGTCTGAATGAGTTACACAATATGGGTAGGTGTGATCATGTTGCAATGTGTATTTTTGAAAAGAGCTATCAAATCAATGGGATATCAAATCCAGTGAATATCTGAATAATTGGAAATTTATTCCACTGACTCTTCACATATAATCATTTCAACTAGAGCTTTCTGAAAATAAAGTCTTCAATCAAAGAAATGATTGATGTTGAGTATTTTAGATGCAGAAAGAAGTCATTGAAAATTATATTTTGGAAAGATGGAATTTATGATATTTCTCAAGGTATGAAAACATGCTACCTACTCCAAACACAATTTCAACTAGCAGCAGATAATAATTATAGATTTCTTATCAGAGATTTAATGTGTATCAGTGTATGTTAAGATATGTGATTTTTGTGTGAGGAAAGTAGGAAAAGGGGATATTCCTAGGATAGAAGCTCCCTTCATTGAGGCACCTAAAATCCTTCTATAACTTATCATCTTAAAGCAAAGAAAGACAAAGAAAGAAAGGTTATATGACTTATGTAAGAACTTAAGACTAAAAGGCCAATGAGTGCTACAGACAGAACTTGAGTCCAGATCTTCTCAACTCCAAAGCCTTCCTATTTTTCCATTGTTACTTCTCAATTCTTCCATCAGATGCACTTTTACCTTTGAAGATGTACTTTTCTTTTACTTGGAATCACATTTCCTGAACTTTACTTTTCAAATTGAGAAAGCTGAAGTCTGATGTTCACAAAGGGAATTATGGCCTTACCATCATGATAAGTCTAAATGTCTGTTAATGCTTCCTGCTATGACAATTTTATAAGTGTTACTTTTTATTCTTCCCACTTTTCACATTCTTAAACTTCATTTCTGCTGTTTCTGAATCTATTTAGGGTCCAGTAATTTCAAAAATACCTTGCTCTATTAACCCACAATCACCTAACATTACTCTATTAGTATAGCAATGAAGGCTAAGCCAGGTTTTTTATATCTATTGAATTTCTTATATTTCAACTGTAGCAGAATCCCTCTGTAAAGCCTTTAGGTTCTTTAAATAGGTAGTTATGTATAGTGGAAATAGAATCCCTAGATAATATGAAGCAATCTAAAAGGCATAAAAAGTAGTTCCAAGGGGATCCCCTTTCAATTGAGGTTAAACAGATGTTGAATATGTTTTCAATGTTAAATACTGCTGCTGTTGTGTGTTCTATTTTTTTCTACCAATGAGCTAAAAATGAAAAGATCAGACTTTTAGCTTTTTCCTTTTAAACCACTGCAGGTAATTGTTCTGTGATATGAAATTTTTATATTAGAATATCAACTGATTTACTAGATACAATCAATTTTCCCCCTCACATTTCATTTTTTTCCTTTTGATGAATTTCCAAACAGTTGTAAAAATGTTATACTTATAGAAATGTGCTGTATTACCAATTCTTTGTTAAAATCAATTCTATTTAGACTGACTAAAACTATATTACAAAGCAATTTACAATATCAAATACAAAGGCAGCAAGGTCTTTTGACAAGGCAGGGAGTCAAGAGATCTGGGGTTCTATTCTTAATTTCAATAAGCTTATGTTAGAATATGAAGGGATGATTCCTATTGAGTATTCCTTTTGAGAGTGAAAAAATAGATTATTGTCAATCTGATGTCATTCAAAAGAAATATGAAAAAATCTTTGTTGCAAGAGTGAAAGAAAGAGAGAAATGAAGGGAAAAGAATAGATAAAGAGAATGAAAGGAGTGAAGAAAGAGGAAAAAGGAAGAGGGAAAGAAAGAAAAAAGAAAGAAAGAAAGAAAGAAAAGAAAGAAAGAAAGAAAGAAAGAAAGAAAAAGAGAGGAAAGAAAAGATAAAGGAATATTTTTCTAATGTTTCTAATATTTAAATTCCAAAAATTTGTGCATTTCTTTGCATTACTAGAACATCTACAGAATATGAGAACTTTGAGAAGAACTGAAAAAGGTTCTTTATGGGTAGTAATCCCTTATACAACTGCAGGACCAAGAGGTGTAACTTATCATTGGAAGCTGTGAAAAAATCAGATAGTCAAAATCAGAACTTTTTAAAAGTTAACAATTCTATTAATATTTTTGTCCAAAATTTATGAATCATTTTTATTACAAAGATCATTAAGTTTTCACATTTGTCCTCCTAGCAACAGCCTGAAATAAATAGGAGGCTAAATTAGTCCTGCTGCACAAACTCAGGGAGTGGAATGACTTGCAAAGGTACTTAAAGGGAGCATGGAACATTGGAACACTTCACTTGGCTATAAGATTCCTCTATTTAGATTTGGGGGGTAATTGTCAATAAGCCAGTAAAATTTATTCAGTTCCAAGTATATATAATAGAGTTATGATACAGATGCTAATGGGAATACAAAGGGGAAAAAATTATACTCTTGTACATTTAGTGAATTGTAGAAAGTGATCAGGCACACTAGAACAATAGAATATTTACAAAAAATATACTGTATTATCAAACATAAATTCCTATTATAGCATACTTAAATGCTGAGAAAATACATGGTAGAGACTTAAAAATGATAATTTAGTTTCAATTAGAGGTATTTCCTTTTAGAAAAGAGGTGGAGGACTCTATCAGCCACCCCTTTCTTCCCCAAACCCAGTTAAATCATTGAAGCTGTTGTAAAAAAAAAAAAACAGAGAGAGCAGACAGTAAAAAGGAAAAAAAAAGATAAGGAGAAAAACTGGAAAAAGTTAGGTGCAGAAGGGATAAAGGGACTTAAAAAATTAGAGGCAATCAAAACAAAAAATGCAAATGAAACGAACGGAAAAGATGGAAGAAAAGTAGGAAACATCATAGTTACCATAAATTGGTGGCCTAATATAGATATGAATATCTTATTTATGATTTAGAGCAGAACATCTCTTCTGTGGAATCAAGATTGACCAATTAGCACAATTAATCTTTGGTCAATTTCCTTTTAAAATATTTTGTAAGTGCTATAATACTCCTTATAGATTTTTGTGATTTTTCTTCATCCTATAGCAATTCATAAAAATCTGTTATTTCCCAGGATTCTTCATGTTTATTTTCAATGAAATAGTTTTCTATTATATTGAAATATCAAAATTTATTCAGTCAATGCCTAACTGATGGGTGTCCCCTTTGATTCTAGATTTTTTTCTTACAACAATACATATATATATATACACACGCGCACACACACACACACACACACACACAGACACACTTTCTTTTTGTCTTTGATCTCTTGAGGATATATATACTCAATAGTGAAATTTTTGGATAAAGAGGTATGGAACTTAGTCATTTTTTTCTTCAAAATTTCCAGATGTTATTACTTTCTTTTTCCATTTCCAATTTTATGGGAACATCTAAGATTTGATTTCTATTATCATTAGTTACTTGGGGACTTTGTCATAAGGTTATTGATCATATGCATTTATTCTTTTGAAGATTGGTCCTTTGAGCATTTACTAGTGAACTGTTTAAGTCTTTGATTTGCATCAATTCCCTGTGTATAATATTAAATACATAATATATTTGTTTGTTAAATATAAATACAAGATGTTCATGTATTACATTATGTATAATAATATATGTATTCATACTTCATAATATTTCCTATGTAACATATTAAACTTTTATAATATATACTTGTTAAAAAATTTTTTTCTATTCAAATTTCTGTTTTTACTCTAGTTTTAGAGACTTTGTGCAAAACCTTTTTCATTTCATATAATCAAAAGAGTTTATTTTGTCTTTTGAGATATCTTTTATCCCTTGTTTTATTATGAATTTCTTCCCCTCTTCTTCTGCCCCCCAACCAAGCAAAAATCCAGAAGGTATCTCCTTTTTTCCTCTCTCTTCCATTTTTGAAGTATAATTCCCATCATGTATAGTTATTTCAACTTACATTGGTATGGATACTGCCAAAGCCAAGTTCCTCATGATGAGGACAAACAAACACTAGATTTTCTCTTTCTTTCATATCTCTTTTAACTTGCTTGAGTAGATGTTTTTCCATACATTATCTAGTATTTACTTAGTAATTGCTATAACTAGCTCCATGAAATGTTCTATTTCTTTACTATACTTTTGATAATTTATTTTATCATAAGGCAGGACTTTTCTTCGCTTTTTTCTTTTTTCATCCAGTGCTCTGTAATTTGATTTCCCTGAAACTAATACTTACATTAGAGCTTATAGTCATATATATTAAAGAAAAATTATTTTCTTAAGTATCAGGGTGTTAAAATATAAATCAAATGATTTTTTTCCTACTCTGGGGCTAGGAGAGCAAGAATAGCTTTGGAAAGAGGGAGTGAGAAAGATATATGTGAAATGTAATTGAATGGAGCTGTATTTATTTGCCACAAATGGATCATTACCATTTATACTCTCCTCGTTACTTCACTGAAATGCTAAGATGCACATCATTCAGAGCAAGTCTTTAAGATAACTGGTGGGCTGTCCATTCATCCCTATAAGCAGACTTTGCTAGTGAGTTAGGAAATGAATTTATTAATATGGGTCAGAAAATTAAGTAATTACAAAATGGTTCTGAAGCATTGCTAGGAGCTCTTGTATATTTTCAAAGGTAGTATTAGATACTAAAAACTAATATTCCTTCACTAAAAATCTGCTTTGGCTAAGGTGGTTACCTGAAAGTTGGATAGAAAATAGGATCAGAATATCATAATTACAAAGTCATTCAGTTGATTAGGAGGGTCTTTCAATTGACTTATTTTTCCCTACTCAAAGAATAAAAAGGGTGGTCAGTCATTTGAGAAATTCTATTGCCAGTTCACATTAGGGAAAGCAAAACATTGATTTTCATGTCCCAGAATTATAAGACAAAACTATAAATGGCCTTATGTATAATCTACTCCAACCCTCTAAACATTTATATTCTCTCATTTTACAAATGATGAAACTGAGATGCTTGACAATTGAATAATTTGCCCAAAGAAAATATCAGGTGCCAAATTTTGAGTCTTCTGATTTAAAAATCAGAAGACTTTTAAAAATATCATTCTTCTAGCCTTGTAAAATTTTTATTTTGTGATAGATGTCCATGGAGAACTTGAATTCAAATGAACATAAAGAATGTTTTTAAATTAATAATACTAAAGCAGAGGTTTCTACCCTTATTGCATTCATTATGTGGCATAAATGTTGTCTCTCCTTGAGCTACTCCCACTGATCCTAGGCAAAACATGGCCCAAAACACATTTGGATTTTTGTAGAGTCACTTCATAGCCATAAAGAAAATCTACCTAATAGAAACAGGGATAGAAATTAGACAGTAGTTTCCTAGAAATTCTCATGGAAGGAAACTCACTTGATCAGCATAGTCAGCTCTTTATATGCAACTTAATAGATTTTTTAAAAATGCTTGAAGCCTTGAGGGATTGATTAGCCAAGGTCATACAGTTAGAATGTGTCAGAAATGGGCCATGAACTAAGGTCTACTTAATTCCAGACCCATTCTCCAATGTGTATACTGCCTCTTTCTGAGTTAGTCCAGATGGACTTCAAAGCCCCTTCCATTTAATAAATCTACAATATTGGGAGTTTCATAATAATTTTTTATTTAGCACTTCAAAGTTGTAAAGAATTTTATATAACAATCTCTTTTAGACATCCCAACATGTCTATGAGGGAATTATCCTTACTATTTTATAGATGGGGAAACTGAGGTTCAGGAAGGTCAAGCAGCTCATCATTTTCATAACTCACAAGTGTTAAAGGCAGTATTTGAACCAATTCCAAATACCCCTCTACTCTGCTTCTGTCCCTCTCCTATCTCTTCTTGCTGGATTACATGTACATAACACAGGTTATTTTAGGTAAAATGAAGTTAAGAAGAACAATTTTCTTTTACCTCTTTTGCACCTTCCATCACTACCATTATAGCCTTGGCTTGTGTAGTGGGGTGGCAGAGGATAGACTGGAGTAGGGGAATGCCTAGACCTCAAACCCACTTTCTGGGAATTTGTGAGATTCCCTAAGAGAATGCAGAACACAAATTCTCCCTTCACTTGTACTGTTTTTGATGGTACAAACCCCAGGATCCAAACAAGGAGAAGGAGTTACCTCATCACTAGCAATTCTGTAGAATAGCTGTTCTTTAGGGCACCACACTTGGGTGATTTCCCTGGCTCTATCATCTGCTGAAGAGACAAAGTTTCTTGACCTCTCTGGGCAATACTGAAAACTGATTCAATTTGGATCCTTTTTCCCTATTATTTTTTTCCTACCATAATAAAACAAATCACTTAGGAACTGTACTCTAAATTTAGGATATAGTATTATACAGGAAAGAAAAATTAAGACCTTTTAAAATGAGGCAGTATTTACTTTTAAATGAGACAGTGTGTGCATTATTATTATTATTTAATAGCTAATGAAAGCCCCCAATGTGCTAGGTGTTGTACATCACCCACACAAATCATGGTACATATAAAGGGAAGCCTGAGACGCTATAATTATAGGGTCAGGTGGCATATGGGAAAAGGATTATTCCTTAGAGAGGGTAGAGGTACTCCATTAATCATATATACTTTCATATATTTTAGTTCACTTACTGGGGTCTCTTTTTTTCTGATAACATTTATATTGCATGCACACTTTTTCTGTGGGACTTAACTGAATATAAAATATAATCTCTTCAAAAAGAAGTAAGCCTTCGGTGGCGGCTAGGTGCAGTGGATAAAGCACCGGCCCTGGAGTCAGGAGTACCTGGGTTCAAATCTGGTCTCAGACACTTAATAATTACCTAGCTGTGTGGCCTTGGGCAAGCCACTTAACCCCATTGCCTTGCAAAAACCTAAAAAAATAAAAAAGAAGTAAGCCTTCTTTTCATTTTGAAGCCAGTCTGTAATAGAATTTTTGGTCTCTAATCACTTAAAAATGCTTTCCTTTCTAATTGTTGCAGCAGTTTAGGGTGCTGAATGATATATTTAAATGGAGAAGAACTGAAATCATGAATATAGATATATTTTCTTCATGTATAATGCTATTCTGCATCTCGTGCCTTTTTTCTATTCCCTAGTTCCTTGGTATTAGGTGTATTCTTTCAGTGTCATTTCTAATCATGTGTCTCATTTCACCAAACTTCATTGATACCTATAAAATAAAATTTAATCCTTTTATTAGTATCTCTAAATAATTTTACTTATGCTCATTCTTTGAGAATTTATGTATAGAGGAAGTTAAGACCATGGTTTTTATCACTATCATCTTTTCCAGAAATTTGTCTACTCTGAACTTTGGAGTGGCTGTATATCAATTTTTCTTCCTACATTGTAGGGGTTCTCTTTATTGTATTTAACTTGCTGAATATACATAGATATTTTTTCTCCTTTCCTTTACAGTCAAAGACCTTTTCTTAACTTCATAAAGCTCTAGGCTTCTCTGTTCTTATTAGCTTTTATTAGACGTACTTCATCCCTGACCTGGAGTCTGTCATTCTTATAGTTTAAGCCAGGGTCCAGGAATCCAGATCTCATTTTCAGAGACAATTTTATTACTCAGAAGTTCACTTTATAAAACTATTTTTCATCTTTTATGTTCAGAACTTTTGAGCAGTTCTTTTGTATTATTTATCATATTATGATGCTAAATTTATTTGTTTTGCTTTGGTTTTTTGGGGGGGGTTTGCATTGTCATGTTCTTTTGGGAGAACTATGATTCTTTGTTGATTTCTGTTGTTCACTTGTTTCAGTCAAGTTTTACTCTTCTTGACTCCTTTGGAGTTTTCATGGCAAGGAAGCTAGACTGGTTTGCCATTTTCTTCTTCAGTTCATTTTACAAATAAAGAAACTGAGACAAATAGTGTTGAATGACTTGCCCAAGGTCACACAGCTATTTATAGTTTGAGGTCAGATTTGAACTATGCAGTATTTAATCATAGATACCTGAAATCATTTTTTAGATCTTAAAGTTATATTTTCTATGGCTATTAATGATTTTCCTCTTGATTATCTGCTTGTTTTCAGGGTCTTTGAGTTTTCTTCCTGAGATCTGTGTTGTTTTAGTCTTTTTTCATCCCTCATTTTCCCCTATTGTTCCTACAATGAATAGTCTACTTCTTTTATCCAAGTGGTTTGTATGAGGCTAGAACTGGTCCCAGCTAGGTGCTGTGCTCTTAACCTCAGACTTAAGGAAGTGTTGTACAACCCAACTCTCCAACCCTGACGCCAAACACACTGTCCTATACTACGCCTTCTTATCTTCCCTTCTCTAATCTGACACCAGAACTTCAGAGAGCTGTCCTAATGGTGCTGTTGGGTTGGTTTCTGTAGTTTGGGTCTCTGAAGCTCTGGATGGCAGAGGTTTGAGGTCTTTTTCAAGGTCAGACTCAAGCCCTATCTCCTTCCCTCAGTTTCTCTGCCCTTTTCTTGCACAGAATCCTGCTGCAATTGTGTTTGAGCCCCATAAAAGTTGTGTAGCCTGGTGCATGGCCACAATCCTGACTCTGATACAATCCAGGAAAATTTTAGCAGCCTGGAGTCAGAATCTTCATGGAATTGATGGGTACATGTGGGTGGAAACTGGACTATGAAGTTGGGGTTTTTGTGAGCCCATGTGTTAGGTTATTAGGTTTTGTTTTAAGTCTATGGATCAGGACATTTATTGGCTAGAGTATCCTCAAAGCTGATAATATGTGAAGCTGGAAGTGAGCTTAGGATTTATATCACTTTATGATTTTTTAACTTTCTTTTGAATTCCAGATATTTTATACAGTGTAGATAGATGAAGTTGCTTTATCTTTGGTATGTAATTTTGTATCATAATAAGTTTGAGAGGTCTTGAGGATAAGAGAAGATATCTAATTCTCTATCTTATTGGTTGCATGACCTGGAAGCTCCAGCTACTTTTAAGATGATCAGTACACAATAGAATTTCTCCTTAACCTTCTATTTAGATTCTTAATGGTAATTGAGTCTTGGAGGACACATGTATAATGTTATCATATTAGAATGTAAATAGCTTATCCTTCTTTGGTCAATTACTATTCACTTATGTTTACCTTTTTTTTATATTTCTCTTGACAACTGTGCTTGCACTTCAAAGATTCTGCACGGTTCTAGTCTTTTCTTTGGGAATTTCTGGAAGTCTTCTATTCATTAAAAATCAATTTTCCCCTGTAAGATTATATTTAAGTTTATTGTTCCTGGGTCAGAATCATATATTTTTGAACTTGCTTACTCTAGGGACCCAGGACCACTTCATACCCCAGATATTACCTCTGGATACAACCCTTCTCTTGGTCTTGCCCTATAGGACTAAATAGTAAACAAGAGAGCTGTCAATAAGCATGTTTTAGAACCGAACTTGAGATCAGTGTCCAATATAGGTCTGAGTTTTGTTTATCCCAAGTCACATTCTCTGCTTTTAGGAACTCATTCTTGCCCTTTGTCCTCAGTGATACCAAATCTCCCTTCTGACTTTTTATATTTTTGTAGGATGAAATTTCTACATTAGAATTTAGTGTATAACATTTTATAGAGCTATGTGAATGAGGTTTGTGTTCTTTGGGGGGAGCTCACAGTACTTCTTATTGTTTATTTTGGCATTTGGGCTCTCTCTACCTCTAAGATAAAGATTCTGGACTTGGAGACTATAAATCCCCTCAATGAGTCTGTGGATAGATTTGTGGAAGAGGTTAGTAAATTAAAATGGGTAAATTAGAACTTTATTTTCACTTATTATTGTTTTCCTTTGTAGTTCCTTTATTTTATGTTTTAACAACATTATTCTGAAAAAAAGTTTCATTAGACTATCAAAGGAGTTCATAGCACAAAAGGGTTAAGATCCTCTACTCTAAGATCTCCTTCAATAGAGAAAAATTCCCCATTGAAAATTCCCTACCTCGATTAAATCACAGAGCCAAGAGGGAAAACAAAAACTTTCAAAGATCATGTAGTGAGTTGTAGAGAACTTGTCATCAGAGTTGGTAGAGGCAATGACTTCCACCAAATAACAGACCTTTAAGTACCAAAGTAAATGCTCATTCCAACAAGCTCATCATAAACTCTCATTATTCATTGTCCCAGATGTAATCTTCTTTTCCCACGTCCCAATGCCTTAGTGATGAACAGTTTTGAATCTGTTGAAACAGGAAAAAAGAAAGCATTGAGTTACAGCAAAGAAGGGAATTCTGAGAATATAATTCCATCTCATTAAATGTATTCTGATGATTTACACAGAAAGACTAATAGACTCCCCGGTTCCAATATATATTATATCAAAATCAATGATTAGGACTAGTTACTTCTCAACTTCAATTTCTCATTTAGAAAAATCAGGTTATTTGCAAATACTTCAAGAAATTACTATCTGCTTTCACAATATTTGATCATTTGCTTTTGAATGTAAAAAAAATGTTCAACAAGCTGTGTGCAAGGCCCTATTCCTGCTTACAAATTAGAAGGAAGTATAACAAGAACAAAACTAACTGAAATTCAAGATAGTCTGTGATAGGCATCTCATAAAGACATTTGTTTTGGGTTATAAGCATGTCAGAGATATCTCTAGATGGACTCAGGTATCCTGAATCTGTGACCTGTGATCTAACAAAAGATACTTTTAAAAAAGGTCACATCTTAGCTTCAGACCTGTGTCTTCATCATTCTAATGAATGGGTTAAACTAGATGATGGACTTCTGAGGTACACATGAAAATTTAAAGGTCATTTAAAGGTCATTTAGTGTCACTTTTGAAACTGAACAAATGTTTTTCTAGTAGCCCCAACAAATAAGGTAGTGGATTCAAATTCCTTTGCAGTGCAAGTATTTCCTGTGCTCTTATCTGAAAATGAATCTGGGGTTCCAGTTGATGCACATTTGGTCCTAAATTAAGCCTGCATTTTCCCATTATTTTACAGTTTACAAAGCACTTCCCTTTCTTCCCTCATCATCAGATATAAGTAACCCAATTATTAATTATTATCCTTCAATTTATAAATGAATAAGAATTTGGTATAGACCAACTTTGTCACTCATCATCTTTTCCACTCTACACCAGTCTTGATCCTTGTCTTTCAGCTGTGAGATGGGGCCCCAGCTCAGGCAATAGAAGATTATTTAAGTAGGCCATAGAGGGATATGAAAGACATGGCATTCTTAGCGTAAGAGTTGACTTCTTGGGGCAGAAGAGAAAATGTGGGTCAACTTGTTGCCTCCTATGTGATCAGGAGGAGGAAGTAATGTCACCCTCTTCATACCACTAAATTACTTCCTGGGATCATAGGTTGCCAGGTCTTACTTTTGGTTCCAGTCTGATTTACTTGCCTCTTTAGAAACTGACTCTTCAGCTCATTACTTTTATTTTCTTTACCGTATCATTAGTGCCTTTCTTCCATTTTAAAAATAATTTTATTTTCAATTTTAAAAGTCTATTTCTCTCCTTCCCCCTTACTCCCTTCAGATAAATAAAAATAAAAAACAAAATCCCTTTTAAAAATTGACAATCAGGGCAGTTAGGTGGCATAGTGGATAGAGCACTGGCACTGGAGTCAGGAGGACCTGAGTTCAAATCAGACTTCAGACACTTAATAATTGCCTAGCTGTGTGACCCTGGACAAGTCACTTAATACCATTGCCTTAAATAAATAAATAAAAAATTTAAAAATACACAATCAAAAGAAATTTCTTCTTTGACCCTGTCCAATACATACATATATATATATGAACATATATAAATATATATATATATGAACATATATAAACTTCTATGTCTATGTATGTATATATGTGTATGCTTTTGTTTGTGTATGTATCTTCCCCCAGGTTCTATACTTCAGGAGTCCCTTGAAATCATGGTTGGTTATTGCATTAAATAGAGTTCTTAAATCTTTCAGGGTTGTTGGTCTTTACAATTTTATTTTTATTTATTTTTTATTTATTTATTTTTATTGTACAAATATTTCTCCTGGTTCTGATCACTTTACCCTGCATCAATTCATAAAAGTCTTATTCTCAAGATTTTTCAGAAATCATCTCCATCATTTCTTATTGCACAGTATTATTCATTTGCCGTAATTAGCTCAGCCATATCACCAAATATGAATATTACCTTAGTTTCCAATTCTTTGGCACCATTAAAAAGATTATAATATTTTTTGAACACATGGACCTCTTTTCCTTTTTTTTTAGTTTTTTTTTTTCCTAGAATAGGGTAGAAACTTTTGGCATATAGCTCCAAATTATTTTTCAGAAGGCAGATGTAGTTCTACAGTTCTACACATTAGAATAGATGATAAACTAAAGATTGTCCATAAAGAGACAATCCCATGTTAGATAAGGTGCTCAACTTACTGCCTCATGAGGAACTATAGAAGAAATTTAAGTACTTAACATATAGAAAATTTGGGGGGAGGAAGGAACACATGATAACTGTTTTTAAGTATTCAGAGATCTGACATATAGATGAGAGATTAGACTTGTGCTTAGGGCTAGAAAGAATAAATAGAAACAATGAGTAGAAAGAGTGAAAAGTGAAAAGAGAAAAATTTAGGTTTGTCACAAAGGAAAGCTTTCTTTAAAAAAAAAAAGAGCTACCTAAAAGTGGAATAGGCTCTTTGCTGCACTAGGAGATAGTATGCTATTCTTCACTGGAGGTCTTCAAACCTGGATACCTGTCAGATATGGCTTTATTTTTAGGTACACATAGGAATGGATGGTGCTGCTGAAAAATAATTTTTTGTCTTTGCTTTCAAAAAATGAACTATTTTAAAAATTGACTTAAAATTAGATATTACTTTTTCATACATATTGACATAGATAATTTCCATGCTGCAAATTACTTAAGCAAATAAATGCAAGTCCAGACAATCTCTCCTTCTACTCCCCCCCCATTTGAATTAATATTTTGTAATGAAGGGAAGGACAATAAATAGTTTTAAATACCTTTATCTCCTTTTTCAAATTATATTATTTAATTAAGGACATCAGTTATAGACTGAACTCTTGAAATGATCATTGTGTTTTATCCTTGGGAAGGAAAATATATACCAAAAAGATTACTAAAAAGCATTCAAGAGATCACTCAAAGGAAAAAATAAACTTTTCAAGCAGCTGTTTCTCTTTATTCTTTGTAGAAATTGAAGAGGGTAACAAGAGATAATATCCAAAGTTTTTAACTCATTCATTCTGGTGTCCAAATGGTGAAGGTCTTCAATGTCAAACTAGTAGAAACTAGAGATGGATGAATTTCAACAATTTAAGGAACATGAAAGATAAATATCCCTAAGCCCAGATGTTTGTGATTTTTTTTATAGTACAGAAGATATTTCCTACCTTCAAATTAAATTGATTAATGGGACATTGCCTTTTTTATATAAAATCAGTTGGATAAAATCAGTAGTAGCTACTGCAACATACCAGGATAAACAGAAATTAACTGAACTTTTCTGAACCTCAAAGAGATTAAGTTCAAGTTTTGATGAAAAGTTCAAGTTCATTCTTATAAACCTTCAAGCCCGTTCTTTTTCTTTATCTGAGTTCTACCACTCAGTTAAATGTTGTGCTGGGGGTGGAAGAAACCATGGTTAATGCTAAAGAAACAATGTCTTGTTTGAAAGGCATACAGCTGTTACACAAGGCAAATGGGGACTTTGAAAGAAGCTGAAAACCAGCAGGGCATCTGGGGAGTATCCTATTTCATTGCCTTTTCCTACTTGTTATAAGACATAAAAACAGACATTTGCCACCAGGAGAATGTTTCATGAATTGAGTGTTATGATTCCATAAACTGATATGATTGCTTTAGGCAACTGAATGAACTTTTCAGGCAGGCGAGTTGTTATCTTAAAACAGATTCCAGAAGCATTTCAGTATTTAAGTGTAAGGTTGTTACAGGTTAGACCTTTTTACTCCTTTCTGGATAGAAACAGATAATAACAAAGACATTTACATGTCCAGGGCATGTAAAACTAAAAATAATATCTTCAAATCATTAAGGAAAAAAATTTCTTCTGTAGAAATTTTCCACTAGAGGATATTGGAATTAGTTAATCTTTAATCCATAATCTGTCCATTTGAAAGCATAACTTTCTGAAAGCAAAAGACCTATAATATTTTTCCTTCTGCATTTTTGCCCTCCCAGTGCTGCCCTCATGAATTTTTAGAAGAGACAAATTTTTACACAAAGTTATTGTAGTAATAACACATAGATTCTCCCATATGCTATATCCTAACTCTATCCCTTTGCACGTGCTGTGCCTCTTTGAATCCCTTGTATATTTGGCTCTTGTAATCCTCTGTAGGAGTTATCTTTCCTGGTATCTCCAGTTGTTAGAGCCTTTTCATTCAGCTAAACTTTATTTTTATTTTTTTATATGTATTTTTTATTTCCTTCTTTATGTGAATGCAATTTCTATTGAATAGAATATAAGTTTCTTGAGGACAGAGAAGGTTTTATTTATGTCTTTGGGTCTGCAGTCCCTAGAAGAGAGTCTTGTTCATCCTAAACACAATAAATTTAATTGAATCAGTCCCTCACTGTGACACTTCTTTAATGGTATCTGGAACCTACTTTTAGAAAGTAATTTCTTTGATACTTGAAGTTATTTGAGATTTTAATGGCCATCATTAAAAATTGCAGTAATGTTCTGTGTTTGTTTTGCTTAATATATAGGACATGCTTAACAAAGTTTCATTGATTTGGCTGAGTTTTATATAGTGCTTTTAAATTTACAAAGGGCTTCACAGATATTATCTCACTTGATCCTCACAACTATCTTTTGAAGAAGGTGATATCATGATCCCCATTATACAATTGAAGAAACTGAAGCTCAGAGGATTTAAGTGACTTCCCCCAAAATAAGAGTAATTAGGTGTTGGAGGCAAGATTCAAATCCAGGGATTCCCATGCTTCTTGGGGTAATACATTAAATCATTTACAATTAAAATCCTACTAGGAATCAACTGCTAACTTCCTGAGAGTCATACTTTAGAACTCAGGATATAGAAAATGCCAATATGGGAAAGAAGGACACTAGGTAAGAGACAGTATGGTAAAGAATGCCAATGAAAAAGTCTGTCACAATAAATTTTGCTTAAGGTTGACCTTTTTCTTCCCTTTATTAAAGATGATGCCAAATATATCAGAACTTTCATTTTGCTGAAAGGAGTAAAGTGATATGTTGCCTTTTTTTAAAGCCCAGAAGAAAGTTTTGGAGCCATCCAGGTAGGGAAGTCAGTGCCTGTTGTTTTTCATAGAATGAAGGATTAATAATTGTTGGCTAGAAGGAAAAGCAAGCAAGAGTTAACACCATCTGTCTTCACTACCTAACAGTTGTTCAAATCCCCTAACAGTTGTTCAAAGCCCCCCTACTTTGGTTGCTTCAACAGTACTTCACTCTAACCTTCAGAGAGGTCAAAACTTGTCTTTGAAAACCACTAAATTAAATCATTTTAGACAGGTGAGAATCTTTTCTATTTTAAAACAAACCAAAACTTTCAAAGAAAGAGATTCCACAATATACCCTGGAAAATCATTCCAAGTATTTATCAAACATCAAGAGGAAATAAAAATAGCATCAATTCAACATTTCTTTTTATGTTCCAGACCCTCCTGTAAGTCAATTGACCAAGAAGTAATATGTGAAGTGAAAACAGCTATTTTTCCCTAAAGGGAAATTTCTGCTATTTTTGGACAGAATTTCTATGATTTGCCTTGTATTTCCCCAAATTCACATTCCTTTCTCAGAAATGCTTTGGAAATCTTTTATGGATTTTGTGGCCCTATCTAGCTTCTCATGGGTGCTTAGCAGCTGACTTGAAGCACCCTCCCAGCAATTCTGCAGACAGATTTCTCTTCAGATTAAACTATTATCTTTTACAAATAACATGCAAATAAATTCCAATTCTAGTTATCATAGCAAGGTGGTCCAGTAGATAGACTGCTGGGCCTAGAGTAAGGAAGATCTGAGTTCAAATCCAGACTCAGACACATACTAGCAGTGGGACTCTGCCTATATTAGTTCACCTCTGCTTGCCTCAGTGATATCAGGATAGTAGCAGTACTTATCTCAAAGAACTGTTATTAGTATCAAGTGTGACAATTTTAGTTCACAATGCCTGGCTGGCATTGAGCACATAATAGGCACTATATAAGTGTTTATTTCTTTCCCATTCTAGCCCCCACCAAGGGAAAAAAAATCATGCTATAAGAAGGCTATAATGGTATCCTCATAGGAAGAAAGCTCATCATAACTCCTTTATTCATATATATATATATATATATATGTATATCAAATGATTGTTAAAATTAAGGTAAGAGTCTAGTTAATTCAATAATTTCCATTAATTTCTCATTTGTACATTCCTGTTAATTATAATACTCATCTCTAGCCTATGGAAAAAATTGTCTATGTTTATTTTGCTCTAATAATTAAATGGATAATTTGATGGATCCTTTAATCTTGAAATCTCACCTATATGAATAATCCTTCTGATGATACAGATAATAATTTATCCATACTTTCTCATCCTATACAACTCTTGTTTGTCAGTCATTCCAAGGGACCCACTCAATGTTCTGAGTACACTGGGTAGGGACCAGGGTAGGGTCCAAGACTTCCTTTTGACTTCCTTTGGATATATGTAGAGTATGTGGACTGCACAGTGGTCAGTTATCTCTTGTGATCCACTTTTCAAAGTTATACATGTTTCTGATGGTCTTTGGATTGTGGAGTTAGAGCTACAACCTACTATCAAGACCAACTTGTCCATCCCCTTATTTTTCAAATGAGGAATCTTAGGCCAGGAAATGTTAAATGATGACTAAGATCAAAGATAATAATTTTTTTAAAAAAGCAGAATTTGAATATAAAGTTTCTGATGCTGAGTCTAGAGCTCCAGTTTATATTATATTTTCATATTATTTATATTGTGCAATTCCTCTTTTGAAACTTGTTGCCACCTACTCACTCACTGTGTACCTCTGTACTAGGTGCATCTTAACTCTAATTCATTCTATTTGTATACAGAGGGCAGATCTAGGAGCAAATGGAAGAAGGCAAAAAGAAGACTGTCAACCCCCCCTCTTCAAATAAACATTTAAATAATTAGAACTGTTCAAAAATGAAATGGTTCATTCTAAAAGGCATTGTGTTTCCCTTCTTTGGAAGTCTTCAGACAGAATCTGGATGACTGACTACTTATTGGATATGTCATAATGAAGATTCCTTCAGGTACAGGTTGGACAATATGACCTGTCACCATTTCCAACTCATAAATCTGTGATTCTGTGATTAATAGTCACATTACTACACTGTAGCAATTTACTCTAGTTACAAAAGGTAAGTTGCATAATAAAAACATAAAATTCTTCATTACTACTATTATTATTAAAAAAGAATGACTTCTAAACAATTCAGAACAGAATAGTCTCATTCTGATTAAAGGACTTTTAAACCTGGAGGAAGACATAGCTTTCAGTTAAGTTTGGGATATGAAATGAGGAGCAATTATTTGGTTGGTTGCCTTGGTGCCATTGAAAAGAACAATATTGGACTGAAGAACACTTCTTGTGATCTTTAGGGCAGATCAAGCTGAGGAGAGGTAGCTAAGATACTAAGTTAACCAAAATTATCCTCAGTATGTTCTGACAATTCTATTCATTTTAGCATCATGGCATCATTGCTAGAATTTTACATAAAAACATCTTGTGTTAGCAAAAAACAAACCACAAAAATACTCCCACCAAAAAACCTGATCAAGCAAAGTGGGAATCAATTGATTGGGGAAGAACAGAAAGAACTGTGGTACAGAAGTGTAATGGGATGTTATTGTGGCACAAGAAATGACAAATGTGAATAATTGGAGATTATATGGATTGATTCCATTAGAAGAATCAGGAAAACAATTCAGGAAATGAAAAAGTAATATAAAATAAAGTTAAATGATGGATAATTATAATGAACTTTCTTAGCTCCAAAAAGAAAATGAAGCAACAGTTTCCTTTTTTTTTCTATGGAGAAGCAAGGGACTAAGGGCAGAGAATGTTGTATACCCTATCAAAAATATCCAAGATATCATTTGATTTTACTTAAGTGTTTTTCTTTATTAAAGGGAAGGTGTATGTATGAGTGATAATTCTGCATGCACACACATGTGTGTGTGTGTGTGTGTGTGTGTGTGTCTGTATGTGTGTAGGTGTGGAGGGGAGTATACTTGGAAATGTCTGTTAAATTAAAACAAAAGGCATCAATAAAACTCATTTTCATAACATTTTGAGAAAAGTCATTTGGTAGATCACCCTTTCTCTTTTTCCCTCTGTCCCCACTGAGGACTATGCCCACTACAATTGCCTCACTCTAGTTATTCTACATACAGATAAAACTGCTGGCCTCTCCCTACTGTAAATGATTCTCCAATAACACAAAGAGCCAAGGACATTAAACACTGTACATCTCTTCCAAGATTTTAACCTTTCGTTTCAACATAATTTTTCCATCTGAAAAGTAGAATTAAAGATGCATACCTAGCTCTTAGGAACACTATGTAAATTTACTATCTTGGAGCCTGAGGAACAATGTTTGTAAAGCACTTCAAAAGGATAATTACAATGATAGGCACATTTAGCAAGCTCAGAGAATGTTTAATTTCTTTGGGTTATAAAGCTGATCACTGCACATAAAAACCAAGCTTTTGCATGAATGGATAAGCCAGTTAGAAAACCTCCTGGTAGTCAATTCTGTAAGATATTATATTCAGTAATTAATTTTATAATAACTGGTGCACACATAAAAAGTATTCCATTTGCATAAAAAATTACTGCTTAAATGACAAATCAATTATTGCACACAAAGTCAATTATTACACACTTGTTTAAAAACTGAATATCATAATTAAAATTTGAGTAATTTGCTGTTTTTCCTATTCTAACACGAGTGCAGTAATTAGTATTCTGCTTCTATAAGATTAAGTATTTCTGAAAAGTCATTAAAATAAAAATCCCTAAATGTAATGAATAGTAAATGTATGACAATTGTAATATTTTAGGAAAAGTCCTTTTTATAGAAATGCTCATTCAATCCCTTTTTCCTTCTATGAGTAGATGTGAGAAGTTCACTTTTCTTCTTTTGGAAGAGTCAGGGTTAAGAGGGCAGACTGGAACAGACCTATGATTTTATTCAACTACAAGGAGTCTTACAAAATTTCCCAGGAACAATTTGTCCAAGGTAGTACTGTGCCATGGGCATTTGAATTTAGACCTCCTAAGTCCAAAGGTAGCCCACTTACATCCTCTCATGGAAGTCAAAATCCCTGCTGGTCTAGGATTTCATGCCACTAAATGAAATTTTATGAATCTCTCAGTTTAGTATCAAAGCTCAGACTTTGAAGACATTTTTGGTCAACTACTCATTTTAGAAATGAGGAAACTAAGATTCAAGGAACGTAAAGTAACTAGCTTAAAGTCATATCTTAGAACCAGAGTAAGATTTGAATCTAGATCTTTCATGTATCCTACTCTATCTCATAGTGCCTTTTTTTCTAGGCATAAGAAATTGATGGAAAAAAGTGTTAAGGCAGTTTAAACTTAAACTTAAAAAGTGTGTCATGCACCTTTTTTATCCTGAAGAGATAGTTGGTAAACATTTAGAAGTAAATGCAGCTAAGTGGCACAGTGGATAGAGCACCAGCCCTGGAATCAGGAAGACCTGAGTTCAAATCTTGCCTTAGACAGTAGGTAATTATTAATTAGCTAGTTGTTTGACCTTGGGCAAATCAATTGACCCCATTGCCTTGCAAAAAAAAAAAAAGTACATGCCAGAAACACCTGGCCACCACTCCAGATTCCAATCCTTCTATCAATTGACATTCTTTATGAAATCCTATGTCCAAAAATATTTAATAACTATTGGTCTACCTGATGTATGAATCTCTCAAAAATTAACTGGGCTTCTTCTGGGATGATAGCTAAAGACACCCTCACCAACATTAGTTGGTAGTATTCCATTTATATAGTTTTGGAGAACCCAAGGCTACCTTCATGTTACACTGAAATATGTGATGACTCCAATGAAGGACTATTGAGAACATTAAAACATATTTTAGATCACCATATTTTTTAATTTCTCAATGTTTTAAAGTGCTTTAAGAGACTTCCAGCCAAGGTGGTAGAGAGAAGTCAGGCACTATGCAAAAGTCACCTGGCTTTCCCTCAGAATTAATATGAAATGAGCATCTTAACCGAATTCAAATCCACAAAATCGAGAGAAGAACAAAGAGGAGCATCTAGCATCCCCTGTCTCAGGGGAATGTGGCTGAGCTAGGATAGAGAGTAGAGAGCAAGTATGGGGCAGTGGGGTGAAATCCAGGACTAACCTCATAATAGCCTCAGAAGCTTTTGGCTTTGTAATTAAATAGGAGATCTCCAGTGAAGCTGGAGGGAGAACTCTAGTGCAGCAGACATCAATCTGGCTACCAAGGCCCCATATTTTCAGCTGAGTCCACATATTTCCAGTTGAGCCCACCCCATCCCTGTGAAAGAGAGGGACTTCCCAGAACAAATAAAGTAACAACCTTCCCACCCCTCCACCCCACCCCCCAGGCTCAGGTGTGGGCAGCAGATTTTTCACAGTACTGAGTGAATAACAAGATTAACTGCATAGCCTGAGGGCCCAGCCCACATTTTTATTTTCTCTTTGTTTTAAATTTATTTTAAGTTTTACATTATTTCCCCAAATCTTACTTCCCTCCTCCCACCCCCCCACAGAAGGCAATTTGTCAGTCTTTACATTGTTTCCATGCTATACATTGATCCAAATTGAATGTGATCAGAGAGAAATCATATCCTTAAAAGGAAAAAAACATAAAGTATAAGAGATAGCAAGATCAGACAATAAGATATCACTTATTTTTTTTTTCTAAATTAAATGTAATAGTCCTTGGTCTTTGTTCAAGCTCCATAGTTCTTTCTCTGGATACAGATGGTATTCTCCATTGCAGACAGTCCCAAATTGTCCCTGATTGTTGCACTTATGGAATGAGCTAGTCCATCAAGGTTGATCATCACTCCATGTTGCTATTAGTGTATGCAGTATTCTTCTGGCTCTGCTCATCTCACTCAGCATCAGTTCATGCAAATCCTTCCAGGTTTCCCTAAATTCCTATCCCTCCTTGTTTCTAATAGAACAATAGTGTTCCATGACATACATATACCACAGGTTTCTAAGCCATTTTCCAATTGAAGGACATTTATTGATTTCTAATTCTTTGCCACCACAAACAGGGCTGCTATGAATATTTTTGTACAAGTGAGGGTTTTACCCTTTTTCATCATCTCTTCAGGGTACAGACCCAGTAGTGTTATTGCTGGGTCAAAGGGTATGCACATTTTTTTTGCCCTTTGGGCATAGTTCCCAATAGCTCTCCAGAACAGTTGGATGAATTCACGGCTCTACCAACAATGCATTAGTGTCCCAGATTTCCAACAACCCTTCCAAAAATGATTTTTATCTTCTCTGGTCATATTGGCCAGTCTGAGACGTGTGAGGTGGTACCTCAGAGAAGCTTTAATTTGCATTTCTCTAATAAGTAATGATTTAGAGCAATTTTTCATATGACTATGGATTGCTTTGATCTCTTCATCTGTAAATTGCATTTGCATATCCTTTGACCATTTGTCTATTGGGGAATGGCTTTTTTTAAAAATTTGACTCAGAGTGTAGGAATAAATGGATTGTTCCTTAAAATAATTAGCAGTATCTATCTGAAACCATCAACACGCATTATATTCAACAGGGAGAGGCTAGAGGCATTCCCAACAAGATCAGGGGTGAAACAAGGGTGCCCATTATCACCACTATTATTCAATATCGAATTAGAAATGTTAGCTTCAGCAATAAGAAGAGAAAAAGAAATTGGAGAAATTAGAATTGGGAAGGAAGAGACAAAACTCTCTCTCCTTGTAGATGGTATGGTTATACTTAGAGAATCCCAAGAAATCATCCAAAAAAACCTACTGGAAACAATTAGCAATTTTAGCAAAGTTGCAGGTTATAAAATAAATCCTCAACTTTTCTATATATATGTCTATCAAGATACAGCAGGAAGAGCTAGAAAGAGAAATCCCATTCAAAATAACCTCAGACAATATAAAATACTTGGGAGTCTATTTGCCAAGACAGACTCAGAATCTTTTTGAAAACAATTATAAAACACTTCTCACACAAATTAAATCAGATTTAAATAACTGGGCAAATATCAACTGCTCATTGGTAGGTAGAGCTAATATAATAAAAATGACAATTCTATCAAAACTAAACTATCTGTTCAGTGCCCTACCCATCAAAATTAAAAAAAAAATTACTTTGATGAGTTAGAAAAAATTGTAAGTAAATTCATATGGAAAACTAAAAAGGCAAGAATTGACTTTTTACACTTTTTACTAACTCATTACAGTAATTCTTTTGGAATTTTTATGGGTAGGGCATTAAACAAGTAGTTTAGTTTTGGTAGAATTGTCATTTTTTATTATATTAGCTCGCCCTATCCATGGGTAATTAATATTTACCCAGTTATTTAAATCTGATTTTATTTCTGTGAGAAATGTTTTGTAATTGTTTTCAAAAAGTTTTTGAGTCTGTCTTAGCACATAGACTCCCACTGTTTTATATTGTCTGAGGTTACTTTGAATGGGATTTCTCTTTCTAGATCTTCCTGCTGTATCTTGTTAGTCATATATAGAAAAGTTGAGGATTTATGAGGGTTTATTTTATATCCTGAAACTCTGTTAAAATTGTTAATTGTTTCCAGTAGTTTTTTGGATGATTTCTTGGGATTCTCCCTGTATACCATAATGTCATCTTCAAAGAGTGAAAGTTTTGTCTCTTCCTTCCCAATTCTAAATCCTTCAATTTCTTTTTCTTCTCTAAATGCTGAAGCTATAATTTCTAATACGATATTGAATAGTAGTGATGATAATGGGCATCCTTGTTTTCACCCCTGATCTTATTGGGAATGCCCCTAACCTCTCCCCATTGAATATAATGCTTGTTGATGGTTTCAGATAGATACTCATTATTCTAAGGAACAGTCCATTTATTCCTAAATGCTCTAGTCTTTTTAGTAGGAATGGGTGCTGTGTTTTGTCAAAAGCTTTTTCAGCATCTATTGATATAATCATATATTTTTGGATGGGATTATTGATGATATAGTTAATTATTCTAACAGTTTTCCTAATATTGAACCAACCCTGCATTCCTGGAATAAATCTTACTTGGTCAAAATGTATTATCCTAGTTTTAACTTGTAATAATTTTGCTAAGATTTTATTTAAGATTTTTGCATCTATATTCATCAGGGAGATAGGTCTATAATTTTCTTTCTCTGTTTTAACTCTTCCTGATTTAAATATCAACACCATACTGGTGTCATAGAAAAAGTTAGAGTTCTATCTTCCCCCAATTTTCCAAAGAGTTTATATAGAATTGCAACCAATTGTTCTTTAGATGTTTGGTAGAATTCACTTGTGAATCCATCAGGCCCTGGAGATTTTTTCTTAGGGAGTTCAATGATGTCTTGTTGAATTTCTTTTTCTGAGATAGGATTGTTTTGTTTAGATGTTTAATCTCCTCTTCATTTAACCTGGGTAAATTATATTTTTATAAATATTCATCCATTTCACTTAGATTGTCAAATTTATTGGCATAGAGTTGAGCAAAATAATTCCAAACTATTATTTTAATTTCCTCCACATTGGTGGTGGCTTCACCTTTTTCATTTATGATACTAGCAATTTTATTTTCTTCTTTTTTTTTTTAAATCAAATGATCTGAGTTGTATCAATTTTATTAGTTTTTTTCATAAAATCAACTCTTGGTTTTATTTATCAATTCAATAGGTTTTTTGCTTTCAATTTTATTAATTTCTCCTTTAATTTTTAGAATTTCTAATTTGCTATTTAATTGGGGTTTTTAATTTGTTCTTTTCCTAATTTTTTAGTTGTATATTTAGTTCATTGATTTCTTCTTTCTCTAATTTATTCATGTAAGCATTTAAAGATATAATATATCCCCTAACAGCTGCTTTGAGTGAATCCCATAGGTTTTGGTGTCTTGTTTCATTATAGTCTTTACCTAGGATAAAATAATTAATTCTTTCTACAATTTGTTGTTTGATCCACTCAGTCTTAAAAATGAGGTTATTCAGTTTCCAGTTAGTTCTGGGTCTATATCTCCCTGGCCCAATATTGCATATGATTTTTATTGCATTTTGATTTGAAAAAGGTGTATTCACTATTTCTGCCTTTTTGCAATTTGTTATTGCATTTTTATGCCCTAGTACATGGTCAGTTTTTGTATAAGTGCCATGTACTACAGAGAAAAATGTATATTCCCTTCTATGCCCATTCAATTTCCTCCATGTGTCTATCATATCTAGGTTTTCTAACAATCTATTTATCTCCTTAACTTCTTTCTTGTTTATTTTATGATTCAATTTATCTAAATCTGAGAGCAGGAGCTTGAAATCTCCCACTAGGATAATTTTGCTGTCTGTGTCTTCCTGTAGAACTACAGCTTCTCCTCTAAGAATCTGAATGCTATCCCATTGGATGCATACATATTCAGTATTGAATTCACTTTATTGTCCATGGTACCTTTTAGCAGGAAAGTTTCCTTCCCTATCTCATTTAACAATATCTATTTTTGCAGCTGCCTTGTCTGAGATAAGGATTGCTACCCCTGCTTTTTCACTTCAGCTGGAGCAAATTATATTTTGTTTCAACTTTTTAGTTTTACTCTATACATATACATACATATATATATATATATGTGTGTGTGTGTGTGTGTGTGTGTGTGTGTGTGTGTGTGTGCTTCAAAAGAGTTTCTTGAAAGCAGAATATTGTAGGATTCTGATTTTTAATCCAATCTGCTATTCACTTACATTGTAAAGGAGAGTTCAACCCATTCACATTCAAAGTTAAAATAACTAAATCTTTACTGCCCTCCATGCTATCTTCCTTCTGTTTTATTTTTCTCCTTTTTTCCCTTTGTCCATATTTCTCAATGTTTTGTTTCTGAATACCACCCCCTTCAGTGTGTTGGCCCTCCTATATCCACCCCTCCCCTTTCATTCCCTTTCCCTTACCTTCCTTCTGTTAGTTTCCCTTTTTCTCTCCCTCCCTGTCTCCATCCCCCCTTTCCCTTTTCCCTTTTTAATACTTGAAAGGTAAGATTTTTTTAAGTTAATTGAGTGTGTGTGTGTGTGTGTGTGTGTGTGTGTGTGTGTGTGTGTGTGTGTAAGTTAACTTTAAGCCAAGTCTGATGGGAGGAAGATTCAGGTGTATGTCATCTCCTCCCTCCTTCCCCTTTATTACCATAGGTCTTTTGTATATCTTAATGTAATGAGATTTATCCCATTCAATCCCCTCCCTCTTCCTGTCTCCTTCCTGTCCCCCTTTTTCAAGGAGAAAGGGTTTGTAAATCATTCTATCTGAGTCATAGAAAATTCTGGGTATCCAAAACTTCTGGCTAAGTATATATTCTCTCTAATAGAATTTCAATTCTTGAGAATTTTTAGGGACTTTTTTCCAAGTAGGGTTATAGCAAGTTTTATCCCATTGGATAGCAGTCTCATGGATAAGTCATGAGTGTCCATCACTTCTGGCTAGGTATATTCTCTCTGTTAGACTTACAATTCTCAAGAGTTCTGAGAATCTTTTTCCATGCTGTGATATAGCCATTTGCATCTTATTGGAGAGCAGATTTTTTTCTTTACCCTCCTCTTTTTTTTAACTTTTTGATGTGTCTATTGAACTTCCTGTTTGATGTCCAAATTTTCTATTTAGCTCTGGTCTTTTTCATCAGGAATTTTTGGAATTCTTCCATTTCCTTCAATGTCCATCTTTTTCCCCTGAAAAAGAAGGCTAAGCTTTGCGAGATAGTGGATTCTTGACTGCATTTCAAGTTCCCTTGCTCTTCATAATATCTCATCCCAGGCCATTCGATTCCCCAATGTTGATGCAGTAAGGTCCTGCATAATCCTAACTGTGGCTCCTTGGTATTCAAATTTTTTTTTCTTTCTGGCTGCTTGCAGGATTTTCTTTTATCTGATAGTTTTGGAATTTGGCCACAACATTCCTTGGTGTTTTCATTTTAGGATCTCTTTCCAGAGGGGAATGATGTATTCTTTCAGTAACTATTTTGCCCTCTGGTTCCATGATATCAGGGCAATTTTCCATCACTGTAATAGTAAGTCCAGGCTTTTTTCCTCTTCAATGTTTTCAGGAAGACCAATAATTCTCAGGTTGCCCCTCCTCTACCTATTCTTGAGTTCAGTGGTTTTGCTGATGAGGTATTTTACATTTTTTTTCTATTTTTTTTTGGTTTTATTTAACAGACTCTTGCTGTCTCATGAAGTCATTAGTTTCTGCAGACTCCATTCTTTTTTTTATAACTGAAATTATTTTAATATTTTCCAATAAAAAGTTTTTTAAAAAATTCATGTCACTCTCCACAGTGGCCTAATCAAAATGATATAGATTCACAAAATAGTCATTACTTTATAGTCACATCTCTAATACTTTAGGAGAACTGACCTCTTTTGTAATTCATCACAAAAATCAGTTACTACTTGTGCTGACAGAATGATGCTACTGGGTTTACCAAAATACATGGTTTTTTATCCTCAAGTCTAATCTCTGCTATCAATTGTTATTTATTCAATTCTTATTCTTCTATTATGTTGTGTTCTCTTATATACAATTAGCTATACAAGTGCCCCCTCAGTCAGATTCCCAGTAGTTGAAGAGGCTGGGAGACTGAATCAAGAGAGATTTTATTATGCTTTTTCAGATGTCTGTGGAAACCTAAGCTAGATCTATCATTATGCCCATGTGATATGTATAGATAATTCTACTATTATTAGGATACCTTGTTGGGGAAGAAGCTACATCTATGATTTCATTATTATGGTGAACTCTTATTATGAAAATTCTCTCTACAAACTTACAATCTTAGAGAATTAAGGCAAGGAGAAGTTAAGTGACTGGTAAACACTGCTGGTATGGGTCAAGGCAAGACGTGAATCTAGGTCTTTCTGATTCTGGTCTTCTGTGATTACGTCACACTGCTTCTTAATGTCATAATTAGAATCACTACAAAAATTATAATTTCAAAGTAAAAAGCTATCCCCTCAAAACTTTAGAGGATTTTGTTAAGTCATTTTCTAGTCACTTAGCAATTAAAAATTTTCCTTCTGAAATTAATTCACAGAAGATTCAGTGTAAATTTCACAGGATCCTGATGAACATAGAGAACTAGAGATTCTGTTCAGAAAAAGAAAATTTACCTTTCAAAGTAAATGACTCTGAGTTAACTACAAAACAAAATAATAAAAAGCAGGTGGTATTAAACACACAGGATAATTTTCTGCCTCTGTATGTGTAACCAATAGGCAGTTACTGATTAATGTGAAAGCAATTTTAATTTACTCTCTTTCCTAAGTAGAATTAAATAAATTTTGACAAGATTTTCCAAACTAAAAAAAAAAGCAGTTAACCAATTAATCATTACAATTAGGGAAATACTTTTCCTGGATGGAAGTGAAAGATGTAAGATAAATTGCACGGGTCCCATGAGGAACCTGAAGATTTCTATACCTGAAACCTAGTCCCTGAAGTCCAATGAAAAGAAAGCAAAACATGCTAGCCACATATACAGTAATTAAAAGTAAATGTACATAGTAGCTAGAATTTTTTTCTTCTTACAGTTAAATGGTACAGTTCAATACTTTAAGATGTCTGAATGTGGAAATCAGTTTCCATTTATTCTTAATAGTCAATGAGTATGAAAACCAGATGCTTGGTTTAACAGTTTTCCAAAGTCCTTCTCAAACATAATATTAGAAACCTATTTAGTTCTTTTTTCAGATAGCCTAGATGCAGTTGTGCCCGGTGCAGGTACCTCATCAACCTCATAGCAAACGGCCTGCCACAAGGTGAGAAGGAACAGCAGCCCCGAGACCAGGAGGCACCATGGCATGAGCGCGGCTCCATTCTTTTTTTTTTTTGAGAAGAGTTTTCATTATTTACTTTTTGCAACTCCTTTTCCAATTGGTCAATTCTATTTTTGAAAGAGCATTCCATTTGCCCAATTGAGGTTTTGAGAGAATTATTTTCTTTTTTGCATTTGCCCAATTGAGGATCCAAGAGAATTCTTCTCAATTTGTATTTATCCAATTGAGGATCTAAGAGAATTATTCTTTTTGTATTTGTCCAGTTGTATTTTCCAATGATTTGTTTTCTTGTTGCAAAGTGGATTTCTTTTGCCAAATTTTCCAATTGATTTTTTAACTCTTTCCTTATTTCTTCAAGGAAGTCTGTGCTGGAGACCAGATCATATCAACCAGAGGTTCTAGGTCTCTCTGAGTTAGGGTCTTTCCTTCCAAGACTTTTTCTATGGATCTTCCTTTCCACTGGCCTTTCTTCCTTTTGCTAAGACCTTGAGTTGGGGAGGTCCTAGTTCACAGAGATGTGATGTTGGGATCCCTAGAGGCTTTACTCACTGAGTGTAATATCTCCATCTGACCAATAGGGGGTGCTAGTGGTTTTTTGCTCACTGAGTCTAATGTCTCCAGCTGGCCTGTAGGGGGTGCTAGAAATTTTGGTCACTGAGTGTAATTTCTCCCTCTGGCCAGTAGGGGGTGCTGTTTGGCTTTTCTGAAGTACCTGTGGCCTTGATTGAAGCCCTCTCCCTTGGCCTGGAGGGAGTGATTGAAGCTGTTAATTACCTTTGTCTTTAATCAATGGTGGGTTATAACCTAGAGCGAGGTCATCACTCTCCCTATTGTCAGCTGAACTGGTTCTGCTGCTTGGCCTTAGCCTGAGCCAGAAAGTCTGTAATTGTGTTTGTTCTGTAAAGAGGCTTCAGCTGAAATGGAGGCATGGACTTGGTGTTCCTCCTGACCAGAAGAGCCCAAGGATGATGTCCACAGCTCTCCTGCACCGGAACTCTCCCCCTCAGTCCTGTCACCAAGCTCCTGAGGGTCAGCACCAACCCCAATGCCTCTGCTCCCTAGTTGACCTGAGCCCCCTCAGTTGACCAGGCTGTAGCCCCGCAGCTGATCAAGCAGGTCTGGTTCTCCGACCCTCAGACTCCTGGGCTCCAGCCCCACTGGTAATCAGTCTGATCTGCAGCTCATCCAGGCTACTAGACTCTTCCCTGTCCTGTACTCATGGCAGAGTTCACCCTTTGCACCTGGGGTCACCTATGATTGTGGAAGACAAATACTGAGGAAGATGTTATTTTTCCTGGCTTTTCTTTCTGGGTTTTCTTGATCAGATTTCTGTTAAGAGGTTTGTTTCATATCATATATGGGGAAATATCAGGAGATTTTAGAACTTGCCTGTCTTCTCTCCACCATCTTGGCCAGAAGTCCCCCAGCACACATTTTTTCAAGGATAATTCAGACCCTGCTCCTCCCCTCAACCCTCCAGACCTAGGAAGTGGGCAACAAATCAAAGTCATAGACACTCCAGAGAAAGCCACTAGCATCCCCTTGTGGCTGGCCCACTTGGAGCTGCTAAAGCCAGTCAGCAAAGTCTCTAGGCTTTTCAAAACCAAAGGTGTGGGAACCAGTCCCTCCTCTAACACAAGATCCTAGGAAAATGAAGAAAGGTCAATAGAAGGGGGGCCATTGAAAACTACCTTGAAAAAAAGACCTTAACTCAGAGAGAGCTAGAACTTCTGAGGAGAATATAAATTGGTCTACAGTGCAGAAAGACTTCTTAGAAGAGATCAGGAAGGACTTTCAAAACCAATTAGAAAAATTGGGAAAAGAAACCCAAGAGAAATTAACACCTTACAAGAAAAAAATAACATCTTACAATAAGAAAATAATTCTCTCAAAACCACAATTGGGAAAATGGAAAACTCCTTCAAAAAACAGAATTGACCAATTGGAAAAGGAGTTGCAAAAGGTAAATGAAGAAAATCCTTCCCTAAAAAAAATGGAATCTGTGGAAACTAATGACTGTATGAGACAACAAGAATCTGTTAAACAAAACCAAAAAATTGAAAAAAGAAAAGAAAATATAAAATACCTCATTGTCCAAACAACCTACCTAAAGAACAGATTCAGGAGAGACAATTTAAGAATCATTAGGCTTCCTGAACACATTGAGGATAAAAAAAAAAAAAGCCTGGACTCAGTATTTCAAGATCTTTTGAAGGAAAATTGTTCTGATATCATGGAACCAGAGGGCAAAATAGTTATTGAAAGAATACATCAATCCTCTCCTAAAAGGGATCCCAAAATGAAAACACCATGACCAAATTTCAGAACTACCAGATAAAAGAAAATCCTGCTAGTAGCCAGAAAGAAACAATTTAGATATCAAGGAAAAACAGTAATGATTACACAGGACCTGGATGCATCATCCTTAAGGGATTGAAGGTCCTGAAATATAATATTCTGAAGGGCAAGGGAGCTTGTAATGCAGTCAAGAATTCACTATCTTGCAAAACTGAGCCTTCTCTTCCGGGGAAAAGATGGACATTTAATGAAATAAAAGACTTCTAACATTGTCTGATAAAAAAGACCAGAGCTAAATAGAAAATCGGAACTTCAAAGAAGAGACTCAAGATACATGAAAAGATAAAAAGAGAAAAGAAAAAAATTGCTATCCAATAAGATGCAACTGGCTATGTCCCCACCTGGGAGAAAGATTCTCATAACTCTTGAGAATTATAACACTATTAGAGAGAATATACTTAGCCAGAAGTAATGGACACTCATGACTTGTCTGTGACTCAGAATAATTTAAAAACAATATCTCCTCAAAAGGAGGGGGTGACAGTAAAGAGACAGGAGGATGGACAAAATTGGATGGGGTAAATCACACTATATGAGAGGTACAAATGATTTATTGCAATAAAGGGGAAGAAGGGATGAGGTGAAAACTGCCTGAATCTTTCATCAAATTTGACTGGAAGAAGGTTTAACATTCACACATACACAGTTAAGTTAACAAACTCATTAACCTTTCAACTATTAAAAGGGGAAAGGGGGAGGGGAAAGAATATAAGGAAGGGAAGAAAGAAGGGGTAGGCAAAGGGAAAGGGGAAAGATAGGGGAGGGGTAGATATAAGGGGGCAAGCACATTGAAGAAGAAGATGATATTCAAAAGTAATACTGGGGAATATGGAAAAAGTAAAAATTAGGGGGAAAATACAAACAGAGGGAAAATAACATGGAGGTCAATAAAGAGTTAGTAATTATAACTTTGAATGTAATTGGGATGAATTCTCCCATAAAACATAAACAAATAATAGATTGTGTTAAAAAAAATCAGAATTCTACAATATGGTACTTACAAGGAACTCATGTGAAGCAGAGAGATACATATAGAGTGAAGGTAAAAGGTTGGAGCAAAATATACTTGGATTCAGCTGAATAGAAAAAAAGCAGGGGTAGTAATCCTTATCTCAGACAAAGCAGCTGCAAAAATAGGTAGTGTTAAAAGAAGGAAACTATGTCCTCTTAAAAGGGGCGACTAGGTGGTGCAGTGTATAGAGTACCAGCCTTGGAATCAGGAGTACCTGAGTTCAAATCTGGCCTGAGACACTTAATAATTACCTAGCTATGTGGCCTTGGGCAAGTCACTTAACCCCATTTGCCTTGCAAAATGCAAAAAATTAAAATTTTTTTTTAATTTTTAAAAATTTTAAAAAGGTACCATAGACAATAAATCAATTTTAATATTAAATATGTATAAACCAAGTGGTATAATATCCAGATTCTTGAAGGAAAAACTTGGTGAGCTCCAGGAAGACATAGAGAGCAAAGCTCTACTGGTGGGAGGTCTCAACCTCCCTATCTCAGATTTAGATAAATCACACCATAAAATAAACAAGAAGTACTATAAGGGGGTAAGTAGGATATTAGAAATCCTAGACATGATAGACCTTTGGGTGAAATTGAATGGGGATAGGAAGGAATATACTGTTTTTTCCCCCAGAAGTACATGGCACTTACACAAAATTGACCACGTACTAGGGCATAAAAACCTTATAATCAAATGCAGAAAGGAAGAAACACTAAATACTTCCTTCTCAGATCATAATGTAGTAAAAAACACAAGCAATAAAAGACCATGGAGAGACAGACCTAAAACTAATTGGAAACTAAATAACATCATTTCAAAGAATGAGTGGATCAAACAACAAATTATAGAGAGAATTAATGATTTTGTCCTTGATAATGACAATCATGAGACAATATACCAAAACTAATGGGATAAGGACAAGGCCGTTATTAGGGTATATATTATGTCTTTAACTGCTTATATGAATAAAATATAGAATGAGGAAATCAATGAATTAAGCATGCAACTAAAAAATATTAGAGAAAGAACAAATCAAAAACCTCCAATTAAATACCAAATTAGATATTCTAAAAATTGGAGGAGAAATGAATGAAAATTAAAGCAAGAAAACTATTGAACTAATTAATAAAACCAAGAGTTGGTTTTATGAAAAAGATAATAAAATTGATAAACCTTTGGTTAATTTGATTAAAATAAAGAAAGAAGAAATCCAAATTACTAGTATCATAAATAAAAAGGTAAATTCACCACTAATGAGGAGAAAATTAAAGTAATAATTCAGAATTACTTTACCCAACTATATGCCACTAAATTTGATAACCTAAGTGAAATGGATGAATATTCATGAAAATATAAGTTGTCCAGGTTAAATGAAGTGGAAATTAAATATCTAAATAACCCAATCTCAGGATTCAACAAGCTATCATAGAACTCCTTAAGGAAAAAAAAAATCTCCAGATCCAGATGGGCTCACAAGTGAATTCTATCAAACATTTAAGGAACAATTGGTTCCAATTTTATATAAACTCTTTGGAAAAATATGTGAAGACAGAACTCTGCCCAACTCCTTCTGTGACTCCAATGTGGTGCTGATACTTAAACCAGGAAGAGTCAAAACAGAGAAAGAAAATTAAAGATCAATTTCCCTAATGAAATGGATGCAAAGATCTTAAATAAAATCTTAGCAAAATGATTACAGCAAGTTATCACTAGGATAATATACTATGATCAAGAAGGATTTATCCCAGGAATGCAGGGTTGGTTCAATATTAGGAAAACTGTTAGTATAATTAACTATATCAATAACAAACCTTACAGAAATCATATAATTATCTCAATAGATGCTGAAAGAGCCTCTGACAAAATACAGCACCCATTTCTACTAAAAACACTAGAAAGCATAGAAATAAATAGATTGTTTGTTAGAACGATTAGCAATAGCTATCTGAACCCATCAATAAGCATTATATGGTATAGAGATTAGCTAGAGGCATTTCTAAAAAGATCAGGGTTGAAACAAGGATGCCTATTATCACTACTATTCAAAATTGTATTAGAAATGTTAGCTTCAGCAATAAGAGAAGAAAAAGAAATCGAAAGAATTACAATTGGGAAGGAAGAAACGAAACTTTCACTCTTTGCAGATGTCATGATGGTATACCTAGAGAATCCTAAAAAATCATCTAAAAACAACTCTAAACAATTAGCAACTTTAACAAAGTCACAGGATATAAAATGAACCCTCAGTATTACTATCTATTAATAACAAGATACAGCAGGAAAAGCTAGAAAAGAGAAATTCCATTTCAATTAACTTCAGACAATATAAAACATGGGAATCTATCTGCCAAGGCAGACTCAGAAATTCTATGAAAACAACTATAAAACACTCTTCACACAAATAAAATCAGATTTAAATAACTGGGCAAATAGCAACTGCTCATGGATAGGTCAAGCTAATATAATAAAAATCACAATTCTACCTAAATTAATCCACTTATTTTGTGCCTTATCAATTAGACTTCTAAAAAATTACTTTAATGAGCTAGAAGAAATGTAACTGAATTCATATGGAGAAAGAAAAAGTCAAGAACATCCAGGGATTTAATGAAAAAAGTGCAGAAGAAGGAGGATTAGCCTTACCAGATATCAAATTATAATATAAAGCATCAGTCTTCAAAACTGTCTCATATTGGCTAAGAAATAGAGTGGTAGATCAGTGGAATAGATTTGGTGCAAAAGAAACAACAGAAAATGATTACAGTAATCTGCTGTTTGATAAACCCAAAGAGATCAGCTTCTGGGATAAGAACTCTCTCTTCAGTAAAAACTATTGGGAAAATTGGAAGTTAGTGTGCCAGAAACTTGGAGAAGACCAGCATCTCACACCATATACCAATATAAGATGAAAATGGGTACAGGACTTAGACATAAAGGACAATGTTAGAAGCAAACTAGGAGATCAAGGGATACTTATCAGATATATCAAAGGGAAGCAGTTTATGACCAAGGAAGAGATGGAGAATACCATTAAAAACAAATTAGATAATTTTGATTACCTTAAATTTTGCATAAACAAAACCACTGCAACCAAGATCAAAAGAAATGTAGTAAATTGGGAAACAATTTTTACAACTAGTATTTCTGACAAAGGACTCATTTCTAAAATATATGGAGAACTGAGTCAAATTTTTGAAAAAAAATCAAGCCATCCCCCAATTGACAATTGGTCAAAAGATATGCAAAGGCAATTTACAGATGAGGAAATCAAAACTATCCATATTCATATGAAAAATTGCTCTAAATCATTATTGAGTAGAGAAGAGCAAATTAAAACATCTCTGAGGTACCATTTCACACCTATCAGATTGGCCAATATGAACAGAAAGGGCAATATTCAATGTTCAAAGGGATGTAAGATATCTGGGACATTAATACATTGTTGGTGGAGCTGCAAACTCATCCAACCTTTCTGGAGAGCAATCTGGAATTATGGCCAAAAGGCAATAAAAATGTGCATACCTTTGATCTAGCAATACCACTACTAGGTTTATACCCTGAAGAGATCATGCAAAGGCATCACTTGTACAAAAATATTCATAGCAACTCTGTTTGGGTTAGCAAAGAATTGGAAATCAGGTAAATGTTCATCAATTGGGGAATCACTGAACAAATTGTGGTATATGTATGCTAAGGAGCATTTTGTTCTATTAGAAACCAAGAGGGATGAGAATTCAGAGAAGCCTGGAAAGGCTTACATGAACTGATGATGGCAACATGGGGGTGATGAACAATCTTATTGGACTTGCTAATTCTATCAATGCAATAATCAAGGACAATTTTAGAGCACCTACAATGGAGAATACCATCTGTACCCAAAGAAAGAACTGTGAAGTTTAAGCAAAGACCAAAGTCTATTACCTTCAATTTTTTTATGAAAAAGTGTCTTATGTACTATGTAATTTTGCTCTCTGCAATATTTTATTTTCTTGTCAAGGATATGCTTTTTCTCTCCCAACACATTCATTTTTGACCATGTATAGCCTGGAAAACAATATAAAGATTACCAGACTGCCTTCTGTGGGGGGATGGGGGAGGGAAGGGAGGATGGAGGAAAGATTATAAAATTCAAAACCTTATGGAAAATGATGGGTAGAAACTACTGATGTATATAATTAGAAAATAAATAAAATGTTAATTAAAAAAACTTTTCAAAGTTTCTCCAACATATAGAGTTCCCCTTAAAATAATATTACTTTACCTTACTCCCATTTTAGCAATGATAGAATTGAGGCTTAAGAAAATGGAAAGTTATCCAAATTCACATAAGCAACATAAAGTTGGTTCTGGTATCTGCATTTTGAGAGGGAATATCTAAGACCCTCAGTGGTGTTGTGTGTGAAATATTTCCCTGATAGGCAACTGGGTGACTCCTTGAATAAAGTACCAGACCTAGAATCAGGAAGACTTGAGTTCAAATCCCATCTCAGATGTATACTGTATGATACTGGTTAAGTCATTAACCTTGTTGATGTCTTTCTTCATCTGTAAAATGAGCTGGAAAAGGAAGCGGAAAACAGCTACAGTATCTTTGCCAATTTGGGGGGGGGGTTAGAATTGAAAGAAATTTTTGAAGTTATCTAGTCTGATCTCATTTTCTTAATAACTGAGGTCTAGAGAAGCAAAATAATATTCACAGGGTAGTAAATGGGAGGGTCAGGATTTGAATTTAGGATATTGAGTTTTAAATTCAGTGATCTTTCCATTGTACCTCAAAACTCAATGTCTGTGTCACTATTAAATTTGTTGAATAACAGTTGTCTTTTCACCTTTCTCTAAATATTACTAGTCTCTCTAATTAACAAAAATACACAATCCTGTCTTTGTGAATTTGACTATAATACAATTTCAGCAGAAGAAGATAGGTCTGAAGAAGTTTATGTAAATCCAAAAATATCAAAAGTAATTTTAAGGGATGAGAGGTGGCAAAAGATTGTTTCTGAGGTTTGGGTTGTTACCTGTTGTCCAAGTGTTGTCCAAGAAGCTCTACCATGCTCAATGACTACACTCCAATAAAAACCATCTTGACAGATGAATTAATCCAGGTTGAATATTCAACATGTCCAAATGTGATTTTGTCGAGTGTCTGCTCTAAGTATGTGAAGACTTTCCCTGATGGAATGTGTAGAAGAGAACAATTCATTCCAATGATCATGAAGGAGACTGAAGCACTTAGAGTCTATTCATTCACCATATCCCAAGTCATTTCCACTTGTCTTGACTTTTGTCTTGCCTGAAGATTTTAATGACCTTGGAAGACAGAGTGAGTTACATGACTGTTCAACTGTTTCTTGCTTATATCCAACATACAAGGGAGTCGGAACATTACCCAATGCTGCCAATATCAGATAACTAACAGGGTGATGAATTAGACAAAAAAAATGATCCCAATTCATCCGACTTGGTTGTTTTATATGAGTATTTATGTCTTTGTAATCATTTGATCCATTCTTTAGTTTGTTTTTTTCCTTTGCTTTGTTTTTAAGGCTCCTTCAGTTGGGAAGCTCCTGCCATCTTTGTCCTTCATATTGCTTGATATCCAACTTCCTTCATTAAAATATGAGCTCCTTGAAAGAAAGGAGAGTGTTTTTGCCTTTGATTCCTTATTACTTAGCACAGATCATGATGTATAGAAAATGCTTAATAAATTGCTTATTGATTGACCCTGAGCAGCATTTAGCAGAGTGCTATTATGTTAGAGTAAATGGAGAAAGAAATGACCCATTTCTACCAGATTTGCCTCTTATTGCTAAAGTATTTTTTTCATGTCACTACTTTGCTCAAGAATTTTCAATATTACCCAGTGTCAGAGAATATAATCTAATCTGTCAAACTGGAACTCAGAATTCTAGAAAGAGCAGAGTGGATATCTGAAGTCTTTTTAAATATTATTTTATTTTTCCAAATACATGTTATGAAAGTTTTTCAACATTCATCCATATGTCTATGTATATTATTGAGTAACAAAATTTCTCTAGATCATTGTTTCCCACACCCCTACACTCAGCATGTTAAACATGTTTTCTGATTAGTCATATTCAGTATGAGGAATTAGGATTAAGGGAAAGAAATACATAACAGATTTTTTTTTAAAAAGCGTATGTAGTATTCATCAGATTCTTAAGGATTTTTTGTTTCATTTCATCTTGTTTTTCTTCCTCTGGATGGGAATATCATTGTCCAAAATCAGTCTAATAGGGTTGTTCTAGCTCTCTGAAATGCAGAGAGCAGCTGCATTGATCAGGGTTGATAATCTCACAATGTTGTTGTTAATGTGTGCATTGTTCTCTTCGTTCTGCTCCCTTTGCTCAATATCAGTTCCTGTAATTCACTCCATGCTTCTCTAGAGTCTGACCATTTATGGTTCCTTATAGAACCTAGAATTGGAACTGCTGGGTCACAGAGCATTAACAGTTTTATCACTCTTTGGGCATAGTTCTATATTGCTCTCCAGAATGGTTGAATCACTTTGCAACTCCATCAGCAATGCATTAATGTCCCAATCCTCCCACAACCTCTCCAACATTGATAATTTTCCCTTTTTGTCATCTTAGCCAATCTGATAGGAGGGAGGTAATACCTCATTGTTGTTTTCATTGGCATTTCTCTAATCAATCATGATTTGGAGCATTTTTTATATGATTACATATATATATATATATATAGTTTTGTTTGGTTTTTTTTAGGTTTTTGCAAGGCAAATGCCTGTTAAGTGGCTTGCCCGAGGCCACACAGCTAGGTTATTATTAAGTGTCTGAGACCAGATTTGAACCCAGGTACTCCTGACTCCAGGGCCGCTGCTTTATCCACTATGCCACCTAGCTGCCTATATATATATATATATATATATATATATATATATATATACATATATATAGTTTTAATTCTTCTTTTGAAAAACTGACTATTCATTCTTTGACCATTAATCAACTGGAGAATGACTTGCAACTTTATCAATATAATACATTTCTTTATGAATTTTAGAAATGAGACCTTTATCAGAATTCCTAATTGTGAAGATTGTTTCCCAGCTAATTTTGGCAGTATTGATTTTATTAGTGCAAAATTTTTTAAATTTAATATAGTCAAAATCATTCATTTTGCAGTTTATAATGTATTCTCTTTCTTATTTGGTCATAAATTTGTCTCCTTTCCATAGATCTGATAGAGTATTTCTTGGTCTTTTAATTTATCTATGTCTAAATCCTGTACCCATTTTGACCTTATTTTGGTATAGGCTGTGAATTGTGGATCTATGCCTAGTTTTTGCCAGACTATTTTACAGTTTACCCAACAATTTTTGTCAAATAGTGAGTTATTATCCCAGAAGCTAATGTATTTGGATTTGTCAAAGAGTACATTACTGTAGTCATTTACTACTTTTGAACCTGTCCTAATCCACTGATCCATTACTGTATTTCGATGACTGCCACTATATATATATATATATATATATATATATATATATATATACATATATATATATATATATATATGTTATAATTTTAGATCTGGCAGAGCTAAGCTATCTTACTTTACATTTTTGTTTCATTACTTCCCTTGCTATTCTTGACCATTTGTTGCTCCACGTGAATTTTGCTACTATTTTTTCCTAGTTTAGTAAGATAATTATTTAGTAGTTTGATTGGTATGGCACTGAATAAGTAATTTAATCTGGAAGCATTGTCATTTTTATTATATTAGCTCAACTTAACCATGAGCAATTGACATTTTTCCAATTATTTAGACCTGATTTGGGTGAGAAATGCTTTAAAGTTGTGTTCATACAGTTTTGGGGGTTTATTTTGACAGCTAGATTCCCAAGTGCTTAATATTGACTACAGGTACTTTAAATAGAATTTCTTTTTTCTAGCTCTTGCTTTTGGGCTTTGTTGTTCATCTACAGAAATGATGATGTTTTATATGACCATTTTATATCCTGCTCTTTTGCTGAATTTCTTAATACTTTCAAGGAATTTTTTAAAATAATTTTTCTTGGGTTCTCTAAATATGCCTTTATATCATCTGCAAAGAGTGAAAGCTTTGTTACCTTACTGCCAATTCTGATTCATTCAATTTTTTTCTTCTCTTAGCTAGAACTAACATTTCTAAAATTACATTGAATAGTAATGGTGATAATGAGCATCCTTGTTTCACCCCTGATCTTATTGGAAATGCTCTAAGTTTATCCTCATAACATATAATATTTACTAATGGTTTTAGGTAGATACTACTTATTATTTTAAGGAAAATGCCATTGATTCCTAATCTTTCTAGTATTTTTAAGAGGAATGGATGTTATATTTTTATAAAAGGTATTTTTCAGCATCTATTGAGATAATCATAGGATTTCTGTTGGTTTTGCTATTGATATGTTCAATTATGTTGAGAGCTTTCCTAATATTGAACCATCCCTGCCTACCTGGTATAAATCCTACCTGATTTTAGTGTATTATCCTAGTAATAAGTTGCTATAATCTCATTGCTAAAATTTTATTTATGATTTTTGCATCAATATTCATTAGGGAGATTGGTCTATAATTTTTTTATCTGTTTTGGTTCTTCCTGGTTTAGGTATCAGCACCATGTCATAAAAGGAAATTTCCAGAACTTCTCTTATTTTTTAAAATAGTTTATGTAGAAAAGAAATTAACTGTTCCTTAAATGTTTGGTAGGATTCATTTGTAAATCTATCTGGACCTGGAGACTTTTTCTTAGAAAGCTTATTAATGGTTTCTTCAATATCTATATCTGATCTGAAATGGGGTTATTTAAGTAATTTATTTCCTCTTCTGTTAATCTGGGCAGTTTGTATTTTTGTATATATTCATCCAATTCATTCAATTTATAAAATTTATTGTCATACAGTTCTACAAAGTAGCTCTGAATTATGTCATCAATTTCCTTCTCATTGGTAGTTAGTTCACCCTTTTCATTTTTGATACTGGCAATTTGATTATCTTCTTTTTTTAACAGATTAACCAAAGGTTTATCTATTTTATTGACTTTTTCCTAAAACCAGCTCTTAATTTTATTTGTTTTAGATCAATGTTTTTTGTCCTTTCAATTTTATTAATATCTTCCTTGATTTTCAGAATTTCTAATTTAGTGTTTAACTGGGGATCTTTAATTTCTTCTTTTGTGCTCTTTTAGTTACATAATCAATTCAGTGATTTCCTCTTTCTCGATTTTATTCATCTAGACATTTAGAGATAAAAAGCTTCCCCTCAAAACTGCCTTCTGCAACCCAAAAATTTTGATATGATGTCTCATCATTATTATTTTTCTTGGATGTAATTATTTATGATTTCTCTGACTTGTTGCTCGATCCACTTATTATTTAAAATTAATTAATTTAATTTCCAATTAGTTTTTGTGTTCACTTTCCATAATGATCCTTTATTACATGTTATTTTTTATTGCATAATAGTCTGAAAAGTCTGCATTTATCATTTCTACCTTTATGTATTTAATTATATACATGATCAATTTTGGTAGGGATGTCATGTACTGCCAAGAAAAATGTATATTCTTTTCTATCCCCTATTAGTCTTCTCCAGAGGTCTATAATATCTAAGTTTTCTAATATTTCATTCACCTTCTAAACTTCCTTCTTGTTTATTTTGTGTTTAAATTTGTCTAGTTCAGAGAGAAGGAGGTTGGAACCCCCATTATTAAAATTTTCCTGGCTATGTCTCCTTTTTATTCACTCAGTTGTTCCTCTAAGAATTTGTATGCTATAACACTAGGTGCATACATATTTATTAATGATATAGTTTCATTAGCTATGGTGCTGTTTAAGAAGATGTAGTTTCCTTCCATATCCCTTTTAATGAGATCTATTTTTGCTTTTTCTTTATCTGAGATCAGAATTGCTACCCTTGCTTTTTTATGTTTTTGTTCCATCCTTTTACCTTTACCCCATGTGTATCTCTATGCTTCTATACAGCATATTGTGGGATTCTGGCTTTTAATCCATTCTACTAATCACTTCCATTTTATGGGATATTTCATCCCATTCAAATTTACAATTTAAGATTACTAATTCTGTATTCCCCCCATGCTATCTTTTCCCATTTATATTTTTCTCTTTCTTTCTTTTCCTGTTATTCCTCCTCACTAAAGTCTTACTACCTTTCCCCTTTAACTTTTCTTTCAAATTTTCTTTCAACTTATTTTCACTTATACCTTCACCCTCCTTTTTACCCTTATACCTCTCCCTGTAGAGTAGGATAAATTTTGAAACCCAAGTGGGAATGTTCCTATTCCCTCTCTGGGCCAAATCTATTGAATAGTATTTATTCATTGTTCATACCCTCCCTTCTTTCCCTCTAAAATTTTAAATTTTTGTGCTTCTTCACCTGGTGTTATCACTCAATAACTATTAAACAGGTATCATTAATCACAGCTTGATTAATTGATTGCTTGATAAGCTCAAAATCTTATCAAAGTACCATTGCAGATTGATTGATTGATAGTTTAATAATCAGCATTGCCTCACAGTCACTAAATACCCTCCCCTCTTCTGTCTCAGGGAAAGTAAATTTTCAAGAATCTTGAATTACATCAAATTATAATTATTTTTTACCTTATCCCCTTTGCTAATGTCCTCCAAGGGCACACAATCCTCATGAGTCAAAGTATTATTCAAAGCCAAATCTTTTCAGTTGCTATTGGTACCCTTTTCCCCCAAGCAAACTTTCTCCCACATCCTCCCTCACCCACTTCTCACCTTTATTAAGTATAGATTAAGTCCAATCCTGATTTAATTGACTACAAGGATCTCAAAGGGCTCTAAGTACTGGGATACTCTTAAAGTCTCACTTAAGAACTTTAAAACTGATTATAAGTTATGGGAGACACTGACACAAGACCACACAGTTTATGATGACCTCATCAGAGAAAATTCTAAGCTTTGTGAGCACAACAGAGTTAGAGTAGGTCAATGGAAACTGAGACATTGAGTAAACATCCCCTGATTTCCATCAGGGCTTTTTGTCTCAAACATAATGATGTCATATTTGTCCTCTTCCATGGAGAGACAAGATCCAGCCTTACCCATATCCTCTAAATCTAATCTCCTCAATTATGTTCAGCACTTTAGTTATTCTTAGAGAATTATGATTCTTAAGAGATATAATTATTGTTATCTTCCCTTATAGGATAGTATACAATTTGATGGTCTTGACTAATATTTGTTTTGTTTTGTTTTTTCCTTACCCTTTTCATTTATCTTTTTACACATCTCTTGAGTCATGTATTGGTAATTGAATTCTCTGTTCAGTTCTGGTCTTTTTGTCAGGAAATTTTGTAAGTCCTCAGTTTCATTAAGAATTCATCTTTTCTTCTGACAGTATATGCTGAATTTGTAAAGTAGTAAATTCTTGGTTGTAATACCAGGTCATTTGTCCTCCAATATATTGCATTTCAGGTCCTTCAGTCCTTCATTGTTGAGACTGATAAGTCCTGTGTGAATCTGACTGTGCTTTCTTTGTATTTAAATTATTTCTTTTTTGCTGATGGCAGAATTTTCTCCTTTATTTTAGAGTTCTGCAATTTGGCTATAACAACCCTTGCAGGTTTTATCCTGGGATCTCTTTCTGGAGAAGTTCTGTGTATTCCTTCAATGGCTATATTGTCTTCTTGTTCTAATAGATTTGAATAGTTTTCCCCTGATAATTTCCTGCATGATGTTTTCCAGGTTCGTTTTTTTATGTAGGCTTTCTGGTAGTCAGATGATTCATAAACTATCTCTTCTGGATCTATTTTCCTGGTTGTATATTTTTTTCTAAAAGGTACTTTACATTTTTTTCAGTTGTTTTCAGCCTTTAAATTTTGTTTGATGGAATATTATAGTCTTGTAGATTCACTGATTTCCCCTTGTTCAGTTCTAATTTTTAGGGTCTCATTTTCTTCAATTAGCTTTAGTATTTCTTTTTTCCAATTGATTGGGTTTTTTAACAGTGTTGATTTCTTTTGTCTATTTTTCATAATTTTTTATACTAATTTCTTTTTTTCCATTTTTCTCCTTCCTCTCTTTTTAGGTTTTTTAAAATTCTTTTTAAGCTCTTCTATGAGCTTTGGATTTGAGTCCACTTCATGGACTCTTTAAACTTCCCCTGTGAGTAATTTTTTACTGATTTCTTTTCTTCTGACATGGCATTATCATCTTTATCTGCAAAGTAACTTTCTTTAGAGAGTACTCTTTTAGCTTTTTTGCTAAAAAGGGGGTATGGGGAGTAAAGAACAACACTTTTTATGCTGGGGTTGGGGTCTGATCCCTGGCTAGTTGTTGACCAAGCTGTTGCTGATGCAGTCTAGGCCTTGCCTTTGCAGAGGTTTATGTCCTCCTTTATTACCAGGTTCATCCGATGCAGTTCTCTGTTCCCAACCTAGTCCTGAAGTTTGCCCCAGTATTTCCAGGGTCCAGACTTTGTTTGGGGTTGAGACCTCCCCTGCCAGCTTGCAATCTAACTGTCAGGACCTGGACTACATTGTGGCTTAAAGCTTCCCACTGACTTTCTCCTGCTTATAGCCTCACTTGGCTTTACTTTCCCTTTTCCCCCAAAGTGACAGACTTTCACTGAAGATACTCCGTGATTTCTACCATTGAAAACTTCTTTGAATCTTCCCTTTTTCTTGGCAAGATCTTTAGGTTTAAGTCTGTGCAGCAGCTTCATTTATCTTTGGTAGGGAAAACACTGGAAGCATGGTAGCTTCCCGTTGCCCTCTTGATTCATCCATAGAAGTCCAATATCTGAATTCTTAGATTTGAATCTGGACTCTGGCACTTACTAGATGCATATACCTTGGAAATTCATACAACCATTCTGTGCCTCAGTCTCATAAGGAAAATTAAACATTTTACCTATGGAATAGGGCTATTATAACAAAACAGTTTTTAAACTTCCAAGCATTATAGAAATATAAATTTGGTATTTATTATTACCCTGCCTCAACTTACATGTTTAAGCCTTTCTTCTACTTAGACCAAATCTAAACTCTCTGCTCTCTAGAGATTAGACTCCTCACTGTTGGTATGTTGGCTAATTTATACGATGAAGTCTTTTTAAAGCTGCTCTTTGCTCTCCCTATCTTTGCCTCTCCCTCGTACTCCTGTTCTACTTATCCTTCACAATTAACTCAAACCCCACTCCTCCATGAGGTTTTCTTTATTACTCTGGCCTATGCTAGTCTCCCCCTTCTCTAGTCACCTGTGACACCTGGATTTCTGCTACCCCTTATTACTCAGTCACTTAATATGTATATGTCAAAGATCTTCAACTAGACTATAATTTTCTGCAAGGCAGGAGTCAGGGCTTATGCTTCTTTGACTGCTGCTGGGCAAAGAAAGGGTTCTGAATGATTATCTGTTGAATGAATGAAGGTTTTAAAATTCTGGAAAGAACTGACCACAGAGATCTCCTACAAAGCAAGTAACAAAATTAGGACTGCCTGAGACTTTTATATAAGGTAAATTTGTTATTCAGTCCTATTGGGGTCCAAAAAAGGGTGGATTTTGAATCATTCCCATATTGATAGAGGGAAAAGACCCAGGGAGCTGGAAAGAGGAAGATGGAGATTGTTTTAGAAAATCAAAATAAAATTCATTATCTTTGAAGTAATACCAGTAGTGGAGATCAAGGGAAATTGATAATGCAAGGGAAGGAAAGGAGAGAGAAGGAGGGGAAGGAGGGAGGGAGGGAGGGAGAGAGGGAGGGAGGGAGGGAGAGAGAGAGAGAGAGAGAGAGAGAGAAGAGAGAGAGAGAGAGAGAAGAGTAGAGTAGGAAGGAAAGGAAGGAAGGAAGGAAGGAAGGAAGGAAGGAAGGAAGGAAGGAAGGAAGGAAGGAAGGAAGGGAGTAAGCAAGGGAGGGAGAAAAGGAGGAAAGAAGGGAAGAAGCAAGAAAAAGCAATAAATAAGGAAGAAAAAGAAAAATGGAGAGATTCCATTTGTCTCATGCCACAGAAGAAGAGAAGATCATGTGCTTATACCACCTCTGATAATGTGGTCTGTGTCCTGGAGGAACTCAGTGTGTTTATCTGGAGTCCCTGTAATATGTTCAGAAAATTTTTGGTGTCAGGAGCATCTGAGCCTTCTAGACAGATAAATAAGCCATTGCCAGGTTCACTTAGCCTGAGATCAATTCTTCTATTTTACTTCCTTTCTCTCTTTGGCTCTGGAGGCTTGGTCTGGCTACCTCAGTTCAGGTTATTGCTGTTGCTCCCGATAGAACTGTCCTTATGTTTCATATAGCACTTCCCAGTTTTCCAAACACTAGCATAACATTATTTCACTTACTGCACTTAGACCAAAAGTGTTATTTTCTTTGAGCATCTCTTCAATGCTGGTGATAATCAGAGCAGCTCAAATTTATAGACCGCTTTACAGTCATCTATGCTTTATATACTTGAAATGAAATAGAATGCAATGGGAAGACATTCATTAATGACTTACCACACATCAAGCACCTTTCTAAATGCTGGGGATATAAATAGAAAGGAGAGGAAGTATCTGCTCTCAAGAAGCTCACCTTCTAATTAAGGGACATGACACATAAAGGGGAGTACAGCTTAATGGAGATAGAAAGGTCCAGGACCCAGGGTGAGTTGTAAGACCTGATAGACCTTGGAGAACAATAACACAGAATGAGATTCTTGACCTACGACTTTGGGTTTGAAATTTGGAGTGGCGCTTCTGAGTTTTATATCTCAGGAGGAAGTGGAATGGATAGGGGTGGGATACATTGGGCAACAGTGTTTCCATATTAAAAAGAGGCTTCCACGGAGCTGGGCAATAAGAACTAGTACTGAGAAAGAAAATGGCCTCCTGAAGTCAATGCCTGTTGGGCTCTTTGACACCCATTACTATGTGAGGGCTAGGAGAGGAGAAGAGGAAGGTGATCAGCTTCTAATCAGCTCCTAATAGGAACATCTCTTGCTTTACCCTTGGGATACTGTTTGTATTCATATATCTTTCCGTTTGGATCTTATGATAATTCCATGATATAGGTCATTTTGAGGGTGAAGAAAAGGAGTATCTGTGTTTATATTTCTGTAGGGACCTTCTTATGTAAAAACTTCTCCATTTGTCAGTGAAAGTCATCAAAATCGATTTTTTTGTTGTTCTTCAATTATTTTTTGGTCATGTCCTTTTCTGGGCAAAGATACTGAAATAATTTATCAATTCTTTCTTCAGTTCATTTTACTGATGAAGAAAGTGAGGCAGAGTGAAATGACTTGCCCAGAGTCACATATCAGAGATTTCTAATCCAATTCATTTTCACTCTGAAGTGCTGCTTCTTAGGCAATAACAACAATAATATTTGAAATGTATATAGTACTTTAAGATTTGCACAGCAACTGAAAGATTCACCAACCTAGAAAGTAGGTTCCATGGTACAATTATGTCCACTTTGCAAATAAAAAGAGACCTAGCTAGGAAGCACCTGGAGGAGATGAATCCAGATCTTCCTAATAGTCAGTTCTGCTTACTCTCTAGGCAGCACAGCTACATTGCCCCTCTCTTAAAGATGACAGACTGGGGCTCAGACTGGAGAAATATTTTACCAAACATCACATAGCTACTAAGATCTGAATTCAGATCTTCTTATTCTTAAGTAAGGTTGCCAAAATCAAACTTTAAAAAATATTCCAAATTTATGTGGCAATAAGAGGCAACAGGTTACTATAGTAAAATAAGTTAATGAAATACTTACTTTCTGGTTGACAACTCTGAATCTACCACATATTTCTACCACATCTTTCTACCACATTTCGCAGACTCTTCTAGCTGAATTTGTTGGAGTACAAAGAGAACCTAGATTCTAATTCCAAATTGACTATGTGCCTGTGTGAATTAGGTAAGTTCCTTTATTTTCATTCCTTAATTTCTTCATATGTAAAAAAGATAAAGTTAATTATGTGGAGTAAGCTCTATGGTGATTTCTAGATCCAAATCTATTATTTCATGAGTCAATCATTAGATTTAATGTTCACTATTGTTTAGAAAATACTGATGAAGTTGTATAGGAAATAAGAAATGAAATCTACAATCTATAATGTTAGTTTCCAATGAGAACTCATAATGATTCCCATAAAGTAGTCCCATGTATTTAAAGTTATAATTATTATATTTTAATATAATGAAACTATATTATGTTATTACTATAATTATTAATTTATTAATAATACAATGAATACAATATATTTCATATATTATATAAAATATATACTATATCTAAATATTGAATTTTATTTAACTATTGAAAATTATAATTAGATAAAATGTCATTGGTTCTAACCCAATGGAAACATGCAGTTCAAAAAATAATCACCTGCATAGAATTCATTTTTTCCATTTATTAATACCTTGTTATATCTCATAGTGTGGAAAGGTCTAGATATTATACGTGCTAGGTAATCACTCACTTTATTCTGAATTTGACACATAGTTGGTCTTTCTCTTAGTAAGCTCCTTTGTCAAAGGTCTTCTTCATTCAATTTTCTTAATACCTGTCCATCAATGCATCAATCATTTGCAAATCAAGACATCCCCCTCCTAATTTCATTGGTCCTCACTAAGCGTGAAGGAAGAACAACAAACAACAAATCTTTAATTAGTGAATGTGTGTTGTCTCAAACAAACTTGTGATCCACTGCATCTGGGCCATTCATCTCCATTCATCCTGAAGTATGTTTTGCCATTGAACTCAGATGACTGGAGGAAAGAAGGAGGCTAAATTTGTAGAGCCCTGCCTCACTTAAAGCCAATTCATTTGCAAGTCAAGAATCACCATTCTGATAGTCATTGGTCCCTTTCAAGAACAAAGACAAAACAAACAACTGTGTTACAAGAAATGATGAAGAGGATGGTTTCAAAAAAAGCTGTAGAGACTCATTTTAGCTGACTAAAGTGAAGTAATCAGAACTAGGAGTACATTGTATATAGTTAAAAGCAATACTGTCATGTTGATAAACTGTTAAAGACTTAGTAAATGATTAATACAATGATCTACCAAAATTTGAAACACTGTCCACCTCCAAGAGAGGATTGAACTGTATTATATTTTCTGTCACTTTGATAATGTGAAGGTGATAATGTGAAAATATTTTGAATGACTTCAAAAATAAAATGGGTATCATTATTTCTTGCTTCTCAATGGATGGAGAGCAGCTGGAGGGAGGAAGGGAGTTCAGAACTGAAAATAAAACTTAAGAAATAAAAGAGAATTGGGGCGGCTAGGTGGTGCAGTAGATAGAGCACCAGCCCTGGAGTCAGGAGTACCTGAGTTCAAATCCGACCTCAGACACTTAATAATTACCTAGCTGTGTGGTCTTGGGCAAGTCACTTAACCCCATTGCCTTGCAAAAACTAAAAAACTAAAACTAAAAAAAGAAAAAAGAATCTAAATCATGAACTTATCAAAAACGAATTGGAGAGATATGTGTATCCATAAATATGATAAAGCATATAATAAAGATGAATCATGCATAATAAGTAACATAAAAATATCATCAGAGATGTCTATTTTTTAAGTGAATATAAAGATTGAGAAAAAGAAAATGTTCCTCTGAGACAAACTTAACATTACTTGGTGATAATAACGTTAAGACCTAGAAGAAACAATCTAGTACATTAGGTGGATACAAAAACCCAAGTCAGCATTTGCAATCATTAAGCCACTATTTGCTAGGCACTGTGGATACAAAACAAAAGGATAAAGAAACAATTTCTCTACAAAATGAGTCTGAATTCTTTTGGGAAAGATTGAGTAAGCACAAATCTAAGTAAATATCACAATATGAAGAGAGAGAAAACACTAAAAATTGAAAGGATGAGAAAAGTTTTCTCTAGCCTGTGAGAAGGCATAGAGGAAGTTAAGGATTCTAAGAAAGAGAAGGAAGCAGGGAATATACTCTAGACATGAAAGTAGCTTTTTTCTAGACTTAAAGACAGAAGATGAAATGTTGAGTTCTAAGAACCAGTAGTAGCGTACATTACCTGGAGCATAAACTCTGTGAAAGAGAATAGGTGAGTCAACAAGCATTTATTAACCATTAATATACTGCACTAAGAGTTATAGTTACAAAATAAGTGAAAAAAAAATATTGTCCTTGTCCTAAATGAGTTCTTATTCTGATAGACAACATGCAAATAATTCAATTCATTTCAATAAACATTGAATAAAGTTTTTTTTTTATTTCTAATGTGACAGGCATCGCTATGCATATGCAAAATAAACCATATAAATAGAAGGTAATTTCAGAAAAGACACTAAGTCCTGAAAAAAAGCAAGGAGGCCAGGAAATGGAGGTGAGAAACAACATTATGGACATAGAAGAAAGCCAGTAAAACAAAAAGTTTTCTGGCATAAAAACAAAATGTATCCATGAAATTTGTTTTAAAACTATTTTGTATTCTCCACTGAGAATTCTTACAGACTTAAGTTCACGCTTAATCTAACCAGTCTTTACTGCAGTGACCAATAATAAGACAGATTTTAGTAGGTTGAATTCCAATAAAAGGACAGTTTTACTCCAGAAAAAAAAATCGTTTGAGGAGGATTAGCAAGCACATAGATGTTCAAGGAAATTCATTGCTCAGTATAAACATATAATACCAAGATGACTTATATAAATTGAGAATAGAATCCTTAACCATAAACCCAAACACAAAACAAACAAGTTTTCCTGAAAAGAAGGTAAAAAATAGATTACCAATAGTTCAGCTTTGAAGTAGATAAAGGGTATAGTTGAAAAAAAATGTTGAAGTCAGGGGAATGTGGAAGTGCCTCAGTCACTTATTAGGTTTTGGCAAGTCACTTTACTTCTCTCAGTTTCAGTTTTTCTATCTGTAAAATGGAGATGATAATGGCACCTACCTCACAAGGTTGTTTTGAGGATCAAATGAGATGATACATGTAAAGCATGTTGCAAACATTAAAGCACTGCATATATAATTGCAATGATGATGATGATGATAATGATTTTTAGAATCTTCCTTGTCATTTTCATTAAAATTTTATTTATCAGCTGACACCAGATATTTTCTAGTATTTTGTTGTGGAACACAGCAATCTCCTTTTCTCCACTAATCTTCATCCAAGAATGTGGATCCTAATATTTCTTATTGAATAACTTAAAAAGGTATGTTTGTTTATTCATTACTGGAGTTAAAGAAAAGGAAGTGCTTTCACTGACCTTCAGATTTGGCAGATGGGACTCACTGGAAAAAATTCTGCTTTGGGGAAAAATTGAAGGCATAAGAAAAGGAGATGGCAGAAAAAGAGAGGGAGGGATTGTGTCACAGAAGCAACAAACATGTGGATGGACAGACTTCAAAAGATGGTGGAAGATAGAATGGTCTGGCATGCTGTGATCCATGGGGTCACAAGGAGTTAGACGTGATTGAATGACTGAATAACAACAACACTTCACACAAGAGTGAGGGATTGATACAACTTAAATTCCAGAATGTGACTTAACAGGAAGTAGTGGGTGAGGCAATCGAGCATGTATATAAAAACCTAGTTTTCCAGGGAGAAGGAGCTTCAGAAGTTCACTAGTCCTGTAGTCCAACCCTTTCCTGTCCAGATGAGGTCATAGAATCCCTGAAATATTAGGTAACATTTACAAGGTCATGGTTAATAATGAGGAGGTAGACTTGCAGAGGAAATATTTGAGCTCATATTTAACTCCAAATTAACTGCAATTTCCTTTGTGCATCTCTTTAAATGGTCTTGGAGAGATAGTTTAGAAACTTCCAGGTATAGCCAAGGTGGTGGAAGTGAAGCTAACATGCTCACAAAACTTTTCCCTACCAAAGATAAATGAAGCCTTGGCACCAACATTCAAACTATAGATCCCACCAAGAAAAAGAGAATATTCAAACAGTTTTTAAATGGTAGATATCATGGAAGATCTTCAGTGAAATTCTGTCTCTTTGGGAGAAAAGGGGAACTCAGAAGGCAGGAGAATGGGAAAGCCAGAAAACCAGTAGGAGGCTTTTAGTCAGAGTGCAGTCCAGCTCCCAACAACTTGACAAGGGCATAGGTCCTGGCAGCTAGATAACAACTTAGTAGGGAAGGTCCCAATCCCAAACAAATTCTGATCCCTGGGAATACTGAGGAAAAAGACAGGACCTGGTCAAGAATAAACTACTATTAAGTCAGAACCTGGACATAAAGGAGGAAACAAACCTTTGCAAATACAAGGTCTAGACTGCATAAGCAACATCTTGGCCATCAACAAACCAGGGATCAGACCCCAGAACCAGCATAAAAGCTTGGATCTATATTCCCCATATACAAGGGGCAGAACTAAAACAACAAAGATGAGGAAAAAAGCTAAAAAAATACTCCTTATAGAAAACTGCTTTATAGACAAAGATGATAACAATGCCATATCAGGAGAAGAAAAATAATCAGTGAAAAAACTCATGGGGAAAGTCTCAAAAGATTCTATTAATTGGACTCAAATCCAAAAGCTCATAAAAAAAATTTAAAAAAGAATTTAAAAACCAAAGAGAGGAAGAAGAAAAATGTAGAAATGAGAATCACAGGAAAATTATGAAAAATTGACCAGAGAATTCAACATCTTTAAAAAGGAAACACAAAAAGTAATTGAAGAAAACAGAATCCTAAAAATTAGAATTGAACAAATATAAAACAAGGAATCTATGAGACTATAAGATTCCATCAAACAAAATAAAAAGGATGAAAAAACTAAAGACAATGTAAAGTACCTTTTGGGAAAAACAAATGATCTGGAAAATAGTTCCAGGAGAGATAATCTATGAATCATCAGACTACCAGGAAGCCTAGATTTAAAAAAAGAACCTAGAAAACATCATGCAGGAAATTATTAGGGAAAACTGTCCAAATCTGCTAGAACATGAAGACAATATAGCCATTTAAAGAATATATAGAAGTCCTCCAGAAAGAGACTCCAGGATAAAAGTTCAAAGGGCTGTTTTGCCAAATTCTAGAGCTCTCAAATAAAGGAAAGTATACTGCAAATAGCGAAAAGAAAACAATTTAAATACAAAAGAAACACAATCAGACTCACACAGGACCTATTCAACCTCAACATTGAAGGACTGGAATACCAAATATTGGAGGGCAAAGGACCTACAATTACAACGCAGAATTTACTGCCCTGCAAAATTCAGTATATACTGTCAGGGGAAAAGATGGCTGTTCAATGAATTAGAAGACTTCCCGAATTTCCTGATGCAAATACCAAGACTGAACAAAGAATTCAATCACTGAATACACAACTCAAGTATGTAAAAAGGAAAATGAAAAGGGAAAGAAAATGACAAAAGAAAACAAAACAAATTGTTGGTCAAGATCATCAAATTGTATAATAGCCCTAAAAGGGAAGATACAACATTTCTAATTCTTTAAAACTTTACTTCTCTTAGGATAAATAAAGGGTCAAATATAATTGAAGAGGATGGACTTAAAGGATACGGGTATAGTTGGGTCTTGTCTCACCATTGAAGCCGTCCAAGATGACATCACTATGTTTGAGACAAAAAACCTTGATGAAAAGTAGGAGTATTAACTTTAAACTTAAGTGTCTCATCATACATTGGCCCATTTTAATTCTATTATGCTAACAAAGCTTAGTACTTTCTCCGATGATGGCATCATAAATTGGGTGGTCCTGAGTCAGTGTCTCTCATAATTTACAATCATTTGTGAAATTCTCAAGACCTTCAGAGCCTTCCAGTACCTAGAGCCCTTTCAGATTTTTGTACTTAATTAAATCAGAGTTTGATTTAATCCTTACTTCATGTAAGGGGGGGGTGAGGAAAAAATAAGCCTGGAGGTGGGTTCAAATAGCTCAAGAAATGATTTGGGGGCACCTAAATGTTGCAGTGGTACTGGACTTGGAGTCAGGAGGACCTGAGTTCAAATCCAATCTCAGACACTTAATAATTACATAACTATGTGACCTTGGGCAGAACACCTAACCCCATTGCCTTGTAAAAAAAAACCAAAACAAAACAAAACAAAATTGGCTTTGGATGATACTTTGGCTCCTGAGTATTGTGTGTCCTTGTAGGGCACTTGAAAAGGAGGTAAGGTAAAAAATGATTGTAATCATAATTTGATGTAATTTGAGACAATGCTGCTTATCAAGTAATCAATTTGTGATGATACTTTGATAACAATTTGATCTTATCAAGATGTGAAATAATTAAACCATTATTGATGATATCTGATTAATAGTTCTTGAGTGATAAATAGCACTTAAGGGGGGGAAGGGAAAGAGAAAGGGAAGAAGGGATTGAGAAAGGGGAAAGTGAAGGTATAAGTAGAAATAAACCAAAAGTTAAATTTTAAAAGAAAGGTTAAAGGGGAAAGGAAATAAAATTTTGGTGAGGAGGAATAAGAGGAAAGAAAAAATTAAAATGGGGAAAGATAGGACAGAGGGAAATACAGACTTAGTAATCTTAACTGTAAATGTGAATGGGATGAATGTTCCATAAAATGTAATAGGATAGCAGAATGGAGTAAAAACCAGAATCCTACAATATGTTGTTTACAAGAAACACATTTGAAGTAGAGAGATAAACACAGGGTAAAGGTAAAAGGATGGAGCAAAATATATTATGCTTAAGATGAAGTTTAAAAAAAAAATCAGGAGTAGGGATCCTGATCACAGATAAAGTAAAAGCAAAAATCAATCTCATTAAAAGGGATAAGGAAGGAAATTACATTTTCTTAAAAGGCAACATTGGTAACAAAGTTATATCATTATTAAACATATATGCACCTAGTAGTATAGCATCCAAATTCCTAGAGGAAAAGCTGAGTGAATTACAAGGAGACATAGCAAAACTTTAATAGTGGGGACCTCAACACCTCTCTCTCAGAACTAGATAAATCTATCCACAAAATAAACAAGAAGGAAGTTAAGAAGGGAACTGAAATCTTAGAAAACTTAAGATATGATAGACCTCTGTAGGAAATATAATGGGGAATAGCAAAGGGTATACTTTTTCCTTGGCAGTACATGTCACCTATACCAAAATTGACCATATACTAGGGTACAAAAACCTTATAACCAAATGTGAAAGGCAGAAATAGACTATGATGCAATAAAAATTACATGTAATAAAGGGACATGGAAAGATAAACCAAAAAAATTGAAAACTAAATGTCATCCTTAAATAGTGGGAGGATCAAACAGAAATAATAGAAATGATCAATATTTATATACAAAAAAATGATATTAATGAGACATCACAACAGAATTTATGGGATTCAATGAAAGCAGTTTTGAGGGTAAACTTTATATCTCTAAATGCCTATATAAATAAAAATAGAGAAAGAGAAGATCAATGAATTGAGTATGCAACTAAAAAAGCTACAAAAAGAACAAATTAAAGATGCCCAATTAAATGTTAAATTAGATATTCTCAAAATCAAGGGAGAGATTAATAAAATTAAAAGGATAAAACCATTGATCTAATAAATAAAACCAAAATCATTTTATGAAAAAGCCAATAAAATAGACAAGCTTTGGTTAATCAGATTTACAAAAAGAAAAAAGATAACCAAATCATCACTAGCAAATACAAAAACAGTGAACTAACCACCATTGAGGAGGCAAGTAAAGTTGTAATTCAGAACTACTTTGCCAAACTGTATGCCAATAAATTAGATAATTTGAATAAAATGGATAAATATTTACAAAAATACAAAATTTTCAGATTAAGAGAAGAGAAATAAAATACTTAAGTATCCCCATTTCAGAAAAAGAAATTGAGGAACTCATCAATATATTGAAGAAAAATTCTCCAGGTCCAGATGGATTTATAAGTGAATTCTACCAAATATTTAAGGAACAATTATTCCTATTCTACATAAACAATTTTTAAAAGAGAAACTAAGAAGTTAACTGACTTGCTCAGGGTCACACAACTAGTAAGTATTTGAGTCTAAATTTGAACTTAGGCTTTCTTGACTCCAAGTTCAATATTATCTTCACTATGTCACAAACAAAAGGTTACTGGATATTAGTTGAGAGCTACCAAGGATGGCTTGGGGCAGAAGGGTAACAGAGTGGATGAGTGTTAGCCTGCACTTAGGAAGACTCATATCCCTGAGTCACTTAACCCTGTTTGCTTCCATTTGCCTCAACTCTAAAATGAGCTGGAAAAGGGAATGGCAAACCATTTCTGTATTTTTGCCAAGAAATTCTCACATGGAGCCACAAAGAATCAGATATGACTGAAAATGACTGAACAATGATAAGAGCGGATAAATAGAAAGACTCAAAACAATGCTTAAACAAATTGAATTTAAAGTCAAATGCCTTCTGTTCATACCCTGATTTTGCCACTTCTTGGATGTACAAATTTGTAAAATGCAAATGACTTCTTTGATTATTTTCTCATTTGTAAATTCGGGATAATGATTGTCCAATGAGGGAATGTGGTCTAGAGGAATGAGTGGTAGACTTAAAATCTGGAAGGCTTAAATTTGTGTACTGCCTCTAGTATGTTTGACTATAGGCAATCAATTAGGTTCAATGATCCCCAGACTCCTCATTTGCAAAATGGAGATGACAATATACACAAGTTTATTACAAGACTCTGATGAATCATTTGTAGGAAGCACTTTTCAAACTCTAGAAGCACCCTAAAAACATCAACTATTATAGCTTTGTCATGAGTCTCAAAAAAAGTTAAAGTATATAAACACTCTGTTAATAGTAAAAGCTCTGTAAAGTCCTCTGTAAATGGGAGGTATTATTACTAATATTATTATTAGTAATAGTATCATTATTCTTATTGGTTTTATGACAATGTCAGCCAAATCAGTTGAATGGAGTATAAGTGGAAAGCATGATTCACTATCACCTTTGCCTTTCAAAAACTTTTCATCAAAGTTATTCATCAAGTACCAAAGACAAAATCAACTATATAGACCTACCATGTGTAGGACTAATGAAGTTGGAATAAAGAATCTACTGTAGGGAATAAAGTACTTTTAAATCTCATGACAATAAAGAGAGAAAAGTGAACTCAACAGAAATATCTCAGCAAATTAACAACCCAGGACAAGCCATTTAACTGGGAAACACATCCATATTGCTTTCAAAAATAAGTTTCATTTATATCTTTTGATTTTTATGCCATTATAATTTCCCCAATAACCCTCCTCAGGGTAGCTAGATGGTGAAGTGGATAGAGTGTTGGACTTGGGGTCACAAAGACTCATCTTCCTAAGTTCAAAAAGACAGCCTCCTAAGTTCAAAAATGGCCTCAGACACTTACTAGCTATATAACCTTGGGTAAGTCCCTTAACTCTATTTGCCTTGATTTTCTCATCTGTAAAATGAACTGGAGAAGGAAATGGCAAACTCCTCCAACATCTTTGCCAAGAAAATTCCATTTGGGGTCATAAACATGAAGAGTTGGACATGACTGAACAATAGCACCAATCCCTTCACAACCCCCCTTCTAGAGAGCTGTCCCTTAAAGTAAATAATATTTTAGAAAACAAAAGCAAAAAAGACATTTAATACATTTAATCGATGCTCCGCAAAATTCTGAAAATATATGCAATGTACAAGATTTGAGGACCTCCAGCCTCAACAAAGACATGCTTTTTCTTTCTAATTTTTCTACAAATACTTCTAATTCTATTTTTTATCTTTTAGTTACCATTCTTCTGTTGACATTGTTCTCATTGTGTATATGGTTTTCTTAGCTGTGTTTGTTCACTCTATATAATTTCATATAGAACTTTCCTTGCTTGTCTGTGTTCATCACATTTGTCAATTTTTACAACACAATTATGTTCCATTAGATTAATGTATTACAATTTGTGTAACCATTCCCCAATTGATGGACATCCATTTCATTTCCAATTCCTGTCTATCAAAAAATAGTGGTGATGAAATAACATTTGTGCATATGAAAACTTATTGTCAATCCCTACCTAGGGTATAAGCCCATTTCTACATTCCTAGGATCAAAGGATTTTGGATATTTAGTTACTTTATTTGCATAATTTAAAATTGCTTCCCAAAATGGTTGTACAAATTTACAGCTCGACCAATGCTGGTTAGTGTACCCATCTTTCCAAACTCCTCCTGCACTGATTCTTTCCATCATTTGTCATTTTTATGAGTTTGTATCTCTCAAATTGTTTTGACTTATATGTCTCTGATTAAAAATTTAAGGTATTCTTTCAAATGTTCATAATTTTTAGTAGTTTATAATTCCTTAAGAATTGTTTATTCATATTCTTTGACCACTTATCTATTGTCAAATAGTTTTTGTCATATATTTAAATATGTATAGATACATGTTGTTTATATATCTTGGTTATCAAACCTTTTTCAGAGAAATTTGATGCAGATTATTTTCAAATTGACTATTTCCCTTATTCAAGTGCATTAAATTTATTTGCACATAAGCTTTTAAATTTCAGATAATCAAATCTATTATATTTTTCTATAATTACCTATTTGTCTTTACTGGTTCAAAATACTTTTCCTACCCTTAAGGTGGAACAGGAGTGATATAATTTTTCTATTTTTTACAGTATGTTCTTTAATATTAAATTCCTTAATCCATTTAGAATTTATTATTGAATATTGTGTTTTGCCAGATTGTTAAACTCTGTTTCCTCATTATTATCAAATAGTATTTTCCTAATCAATTTATGTTTTCTAGTTTATCATATGCTCTGTTATTGAGATCTGTTTTTCTCCTTATTCTCTCTTTTCTAGTCTGTATCATCAATCCAGCTTTCTATCTTTTAACCAAAATCTGATGCTTTTGATGACTGAAATTTTGTAAAACAGTTTGATGTCCAGAAGCACTATTTCTCTTCATTCCTACCTTTTTTCTGTTAATTTTATTAATATTCTAGGTAATTTATTTTTCTTTTTTCTTTTAGGTTTTTGCAAGGCAAATGGGGTTAAGTGGCTTGCCCAAGGCCACACAGCTAGATAATTATTAAGTGTCTGAGACTGGATTTGAACCCAGGTACTCCTGACTCCAAGGCCAGTGCTTTAAGCACTACGCCACCTAGCCGCCCCCAGTAATTTATTTTTCAAGTTAATTTTATCATTTACCAAATTTTGTGAAAAATGCCTTTTGTTAAGGTGATTGGCTTACACTAAAACTATAAATTAACACTGGTAGTAATATCATTGTATTGGTATGGTACAGCCATGACCACTGAACATTCCTCCTGTCCTCCTAGTTTTTGTTTACATATTCAAAGGATGCTTTGCAATTTTATCTACTCACTACAGCTGAGATTCTCTGGTAGATTTATTCATAAGTATTTTCTGCATTTTGTATTTGTTTGAAACAGGATTTTTCTTTCTATTGTGTTTCAGATTTTGATGTTATTATTTGGAGATGCCGTTGATTTGGGGGCTTTATTTTGTAACTTGTAACTTATTGAATAAAGTAAAATTATTAATTGTCTCAGTATATTTTCTGATTCATTATGATTTTTAAATAAATTATCATGTCATTAGAAAATGGAAATATGTAATTTCCTTTTTATCTATATGCCTCTAATTTATTTTATCTTATTGCTGTTGTTAGTATTTCCAAAGCTATATGCAATAATAAAAAAGAATGGGTATCCTTATTTTATTACTTTATTTATTGGAAAAACTTCAAGATTTTCAACATTGCATATGATACTTGCTTTTAGTTTTAGATTGATTTTTAAGACATTAAAAATTTTTCTATGTAGGTTTGTAGGTTTTAGCATTAAAGGGTCTTGTAATTAAAGTATTTTTCTTTATTTTATTGAGATAATAATATTTGGATGTTTTTGTTTTTAATATGATTATCTATATTTATTGTTTTCCAAATCTTAAACCTCTCTTGCACCCTTGTCATCAATTCAATTCTATCATGATGATTTCTTAAAATCAATATAGTTTCAAAGAAATTTATTTTAAAATTTTGAGTATTCTTTGATAATATATCAGACTATAATTCTCCATGTTTTATAGTTTAGTGTTTTAAATATTAAGACTATATTGCTTCATTATCTGATTCTGGCAAGAACATTTTCTTCTAAATATTTACTGATAATTTGTGTAGTATTGTTACTAATTTTTCTTTAAAAGTGCAAAATAAATATGCTGAATCCATCAGATTCAGCAAGTATTTTTTCTCTTTTTTTTAGGTTCTTCACAACTAGTTCTACTTTTATAAGAGTGGAATACTTTGGTTCTTTCTCTAGTCTTGTGTCAATTTTATATTTTTGAAGGTATTCTTTTTTTTCTGTTCTTTGTTTTGCTAACACATAACTATGCAGAGTAGTTTCTGACCATTCCTTTTAGGGTTTTTGGTGATTTTATCTTGTTCATTTTGTATTTTATTGATTTGATTTTCTATCTTCTTTTTAGAAATCAGATTAATTAATAATAATAATAATAAAGTTTTATTAATTATATTAGTTTTCCAAAGAATGAGCTTTTTAGTTTTGTTCTTTTCTGTTTCCAGTTTATTCTCCTCTAATTATTATCTCCTTTTGTATTTATTTTAGTTTTGTTATTTGTTTGCTCTTTAATTTTTTAAATGTATTTCCATTTTATTCCTTTTTTTCTTTTTTAGTGAATGTATGTGTATAGGAGCTTTTTTATTTTCCTTTGAGGACTGTTTTTGATTCATTCTAGAAGCTTTGATATGTTATCTCATCATTATCATTTTCTCTTTCACAATTATTATTGTAGTTATTTTTTCTCTGAACTGCTCATTATTAAGGATTTTATCATTAAATTTGCATTTTGTTCTGTTGCTTTTGTTTGTGTTCCCTGAACCAATTACTATTCTTATTGTGTTGTGTCTGTAAAGATGTGTTCACTATTTCTTCCTTATACATTGTTTGTAATATCTCTACACCCTAAAACTTGCATGATTATTATTTTTAAAGTTTCATACAGTGCTAAAAATTATATATGTGTGTGTGTGTGTTCTTTAGCAGTGCCACAAAGAAGATGGCATAAACTCTTGTTTCTACAGTAATTTATTCCATTCTATATTTTCCTATTTATTATTTTATAAGACTTGTCCAAAACTGAATGAGGGACAATAAATCCTTATGACATTGCTGTATTTTCATCCAAGTCTTCTTATAATTCAGTTAATTTTCCTTTATGAATTTGGGTTCTAAAACTTTTAGAGCATATAAGTTTAATTATGATATTAGTATATTGCCTGTATTCCTTTAAGAACAATGTATTTTGCTTGTTTATTTCTCTTTGCATTGTGAATGTTTGTTTTTACTTTGTCTGACAGAATGATTGCAGCTCCTACTTTTTTGGATTCACTCACTGCAAATTATTTTTCTTTTTTCCTAATTTTTCATTGTTATTCTGTAAATGTTTTAAAATGCTTTGGGGAGTGGAAGGGTAAGCAACATGTGTAGGGCTTTATTTTTTATCTATTTAGAAATTATTGCTGAAACATTTAAGTTTATTCATATTGAAAATTATGAGTTAGCTTATAATTTGCTTTATTTATCTCATTATTTTCCCAAAAATTTAGATTTCCATTCCCTTAAGTTTGATCTGTCATTTCAGTCATTTCATGATACCATATGGGGTTTTCTTGGAAAAAAATACTGGAGTGATTTGTAATTTCCTTTTCCAGTTTATCTTACACTGAGGAAACTGAGTGACTTAACCAGGATCACATAGTTAGTAAATGTCTGACATTCTATAAACACTTATTTTCTCAGTTCTTTTAGCCTATTCAACTTTAAAGACAACCTAAATTCAGCTGATTCTTCTCTCTACCTTAGAACACTTCACCTATTTCTTACAATTTATCCTAGTGTTTGTCATTTTGCTCAACTTATTCATTCTGTTTTCCTTTTTAAATTGTAGTTGATCATCTAATTCTTCCCCACTTTTTTTCACTTTCGAGGAAGCATTCAATAAAATCCCCTTACTCTATTTCCTTTCAAATTGTTTTATTCATTGGTTTTTTTAAAAATTAATTTCTTGTGTCTTTTTTTTCTAAAAAAGAATTCTTTCTCTTGTTTTCTTTATAATTTGTCTCCCCTTTCTAACTATTCTAGGCTTTTAATGTTTGATTCATGGTCCTTATATTGTCCTTTAATTTTTTTATAACATTCCTCATGTAATTAAAACTTCTAAGTTACCTATTTTGAAATTAAAGCTATCTATAATCTCATAAAAATGCTCCAAATCATTATTGATTAGAGAAATGTAAGTTAAAATAACTCTGATAAACCACATCACACCTATCAAATTGGCTAATTTGACAGAAAAGGAAAATGACAAATTCTAGAGGGAATGTAGGAAAATTGGGACACTAATGTACTGTGTTGGCAGACTACACATCCCGTCTCAGGAGAATAGGGATCAAAGTTCCTGTGAATAAATGAAACCCAGAGGGGTAAGAAGGAATGGATCCAGTGATGAATAATGTTGAGGTAGGGGTGACAAAATGACCAAGGAATAGACAAATGTTGACAAAGAATTGCACTGAGTCATAGGAAAATGGTTTTGTTGGTAGTTATAAAATGATCTAAATAGTCTAGACAATATTTGGATTTAGACCCAAAGAGCTATAAAACTGTGCATATCCTTTGTTTCTACAATATTATTACTAGATTTGTATCCAAAGAGATCAAAGAAAAGGGAAAAGAACCTATTTGTACAAAAATATTTATAGCAGCTCTTTTTGTGATGGCAAAGAACTGGAAATCAAGGGGATACCCATGGGAATACCCATGAATTAGTTTTAGTATATGATTATGATAGAATTATGATATAAGACCTAATAGTTTTAGATGATTTTTAGAAAAACCTGGAAAGGCACATAAAATAATAAAAATTGAAGTGAGCAGATCTAGTAATAACAATATTGTGTAATAATCAATTGGGAAAGATCAATTGTTTCAATGATCCAAACCAATTCCAAAAAACTCATGATGAAAAATGTAAAACACCTTTCAAGAACTGATAAACTCTTAAGTATGATTTGGAGTATTATTTTTCTTCTTTTTTCTTTTTCATTTTTTTGCAATATAATTAATATGGAAATATATTTTGCATGATTTCATGTGTTCAATTCACATCATATTGCTTCTTTCTCAATGGGTGGTAGAGGAATTTAAGAATTTGATACAATTTTTAAAAATTGAATATTAAAATGAATAAATAAAAATGAATTTAAAATCAATATGAAAGGAAGAAAAATTAAGAGAATGAAAGTAAGCCATTAATACAAAAAAGATGCCTATTTTTGATCCTTTCTTCTATATCATTTCTTTATCATTTCCTACTAATGAGAGAGAATTTATTTTCCATGGTAGGAATTTTCTGATGATTCTGGTTATGCAGTTCTTTGTCAAACATTTGTTGACTCCATTGACATTTTGTCATCTTCACCTTTCCAGTTTCCATGTCTAGAGCTTAGTTTTCCTACCCCTCTGGGTTTCATTTGTTTCCAGGTATTCTGTTTCCTCTTGTCCTGAGGCAAGATGAGTGGTCTATATGAACTTCAAATCCCTATAGATTACATTAACTGGAAGAGCCCAATTTATAGAATATTCTTACATGAGAGCATTGTTTAGTGGGATCTTCTCTCACTCTGATTAAGATTTCCCACTTCTCTCTCCCTGTCCCCCTACTATTTTTATTATCATGCATTCTCCTATAGACCTTCTTCCTAAGAGATGACACAAATGATTTTCTTTTAATTGCTAACCCCTAGCTCTATTAAGGTGCAATACATTTTCCTCTCTATTTTCTTCTTTCTCTGTTCCCTTTTATGTAACTTCCCAATCTACTACTTTTTCCCACAAAAATCAATTTGTTTGTTGGTATGGTATTGTGAGTCTTAGTCTGCCATGCTTTAAGAAAGAAACATAACACCCTCTCTCATTCATTCCATTCATGCTAACTACCATACTATATATCTCTTTTGCCCTTTGTGATTAAACTCCTTGAAAATGTAATCAAAGATAGGTGCCATCACTTTCTTCTCATTCTCTTTTTACTACTTACAGTTTGATTTCTAGATATCATTCCACCAAAACTGCTTTCTCCAAAGTTACCACTGTTCTCTTAAATGTCAAATCTTAATGTCCTTTTAGCAATCATTATTCCCCTAATCTCTATATAGTCATTGGCATCCTTCATCTTGGCAGGTTTTTGCTTTTCCTCCTACCTAACTAACCTTTCTTTCTCATTCTTCCTTGCATAATTCTCATCTAGAGCTTGACCTCTAAGCATGCATGTCTCTCACAATTCTGCCTTGACTTTCTTCTCTCACTTTGTGGTGTCTAGAACTCCCATGAATTTAATTACCAATTCTATCCTGTGGATTCTGAGATCTAACTCTCTTGCCCTAACCTCTTTGATGACCTCCAATCTTGTTATCTTCAGCTGCATTTCAGATATCTGGAACTGGATGTCAAATAAACATATCCAAAATTATTACTCTTTGGAAAAATTGCTCTCCAGAATTATTGGATCAGTTCACAACCCCACCATCAATATATTAATATTTCAATCCTACCACAATCTTTCCAACATTGATCATTTTCCCTTTTTGTCATTGTAACCAAGCTGATGGGTGTGAGGTAAAACCTCATAATTATTTTATTTTGTATTTCTCTAATCAGGAATTATTTGAAATATTTTTCCATATGATTAAATATAGTTTTAATTTCTTCATTTGAAAACTGTTCATATCTTTGTCCATTTACCATTTGGAAAATAACTTGTAACCGTATAAATTTGATTCAATTCTCTCTATATTTTAGAAATGAAATCTTTATTAGAACACCTAGATGTGAAAATTGTTTCCCAACTTTCTGTTTTCCTTTTAATTTTGGCAGCATTTATTCTATTAGTACAAAACTTTTTAAATTTAATATAGTCAAGATCGTTCATTTTGCAGTTTGTAATGTACTCTATTTTTTGCTTGGTCATAAATTTCTCCCCTTTCCATAGATCTGAAAGATAGAGTATTTCCTGATATATTAATTGGTCTATGGTATCACCCTTTATGTTTAAATCCCATATCCATTTTGACCTTATTTTGTATAGGATGTAAGATGTGGGTCTATGCCTAGTTTTTGCCATACTATTTTCCAGTTTTCTCAACAATTCTTGTCAAATAGAGAGATTTTAACCCAGAAGCCAATGTCTTTGGGTTTTTCAAGAAGCAGATTACTGTAATAATTTTCTTGTTTCTTTTGAACCTCTCCTAATCTACTGATCCATTACTATAATTTTTAACCAGTATCAAACAGTTTTGATGACTGTTACTTTGTAGCATAGTTTTAAACTAGAGTTAGGCCACCTTCCTTTACATTGTTTTTTTCCATCAGTTCCCTTACTATTCTTTACCTTTTGTTGCTCTGGTTGAATTTTGTAACTATTCTTTCTAGCTTGGTAAAATAGTTATTTTGTAGTTTAATTGGTATGGCACTGAATAAGTAATTTAATTTGCGTAGAATTGTCATTTTTGTTATATTACTTCAACCTAACCGTGAACAATTGACGTTTTTCCAAATGTTTACATCTGACTTTATTTGTGTGAGTTGTGCTTCACAATGTGTTCATAATCAATCTGGATTAGGTACAGATTTGCAGGATCTATCACTCTGGCTTTCATCTAGAGATTCCTTGCACTTTGGAAAACATTATTCTATTCTCTCTCCGTATTTCTGATGGGTACACATTAGACTCACACCATTCAAATTCCATTTCATTGGGGGTTTTTTGTGATTTGCAAATATTATTTTGTAATTGAAATTGTTCAATTTAACAACTATGTATCAAAGTTTGGAGCATAAGATTTTCTTTTTTTTTTTAGAGGTAATAAAAGGATTATTTAATTCTGAGCAATTTTCTCTCTCTTTTTTGCATTGTGTTATTCATGTTTTTTGACATGTAAGAGACTCATAATTCTTGAATTCCTTCCATCTATACTTGGTTTTGAGATCAATGTATTTTTTTTATTAACATCATTCCTTCTTTCAACATTATTGCTTTTACCTTCTCTTTTTTCCAATTTTTCCTTCATTTACATGTATTTACATTCTTAATCAATTATTCCCTCTTTTGTTACTTTGGTGAGACTTGCCACTCTGGATTTATATTTTTCTATTCTGCTCATTATTGCTACTTCAGAGGTCTTAAATTCCCTTTTTGCAATACTTATATCTTTTTAGTCATTCAGATGCATTCTTCTATGGTTCCCTGTTTTCTTAGGAATAGGATACTCTGCCTTATCAAGTGCTTGTGCATGTTCCTTTGGCTTACAATAATTTTTAGAGTTGGTTGGATTCATTTAAATGATCTGGAAACCATTGTCCCTTGCATTGTCAATCTTTTCCTCATTTGTTTATCTGCTTATTTCCAAGGTCCTTAATTTGAGTTTTCTTTCTCTTGAGATCATTGATAATATCAGTTTTTTGCCTTTATACTCCTCAATTGATTACTTATTCCTTCTTTCCCTTGGGAGGTCAAGAGGTAAAAGCTATTTTATACTCCTTCTGCTCTGGACTATTAATGTTTCACTAATTTCAATCTCTGTCTCATTACTTTTGTGGGATGGGAGGGGCAAAAACTGGCTCCTGCTATTTGCTAGGCCCCTAGTTTCATGGAGAACTAGTGTTATCATTGTATACTCTGGGCTTCTGTCCCAATTTCCTATGATCCTCAAACGTCTGACTGAAAACACTTGCAAGAAAAAGTTTGTACTCTCAAGCCAGAGTAAGTGTCAGAGTTTTTTGATTAGTTTGTTTTGTTTTGTTTTTCTCTATTTATTTATTTTTCAAATTATTTTATTTTATTTTACCAATTACATGTTAAGAAAATTTTTCAACATTCGTCCTCATGCATATTTGTAAATTATGTAATTTCTTTCCACCCTCCCTTCCTATTACTATCCCCTCAGTGGCAAATAGTCTAGTGAACATTCTACATATACACTAGTGCTTAGGATGTTTACAGATTAGTCATTTTCTATATGAGGCATTAGAACAAAGGGAAATAAAGAAAACCATGAGATAGGAAGGAAAAACATAAGAGAAATTTTTAAAAAGTTAACACTTCATTCATATTCTGTAGTTTTTAAATTTTTTTGTTTTGTTTTTATTTTACTTTTCTTCATCTGGATGGGGATAGCATTGTCTTTAACAGGTCTCCCAGGATTTCAGTTCTTTGAATTGCTGAGAGGAACTGTAGCCACCAAAGTTGATCAACTCACAATGTTATTGTTAATTTTCACAGTGTTCTCTTGTTTCTGCTCCCTTCACTCAACATCAGTTCCTGTATTTAGTTCCATGCTTTTCTAGAGTCCAGCCATTCATGATTTCTTATGCAACAATAGTACTTCATAACATTCATATACCATAATTTGTTCAGTCATTCCCCAATTGATGGCCATCCCCTCAATTTCCAGTTCTTTGTGACTATAAATAGAACTGCTATGAATATTTTGGAACACGTAGGGATTTTCCCATTTTTATGATTTCTTATGGATGTAGGCCTAGTATTGATATTGCAGGGATCAGAGAATATGACCAGCTTTATTGCTCTTTGGGCATAGTTCCATATTGCTCTCCAGAATGGTTGGATCAGATCACAACTCCATCAACAATGCATTAATGTCCCAAACCTCCCACAACTTCTCTAACATTTATCTTTTTCCCATTTTGTCTTATAGGTGTACAATGGTACCACATAGTTGGTTTAATTTGCATTTCACTAATCAGTACTGATTTGGAACATTTTTCATATGACTATGAACAAACTTTCCTTTCTTTAGAAAACTGCCTGTTCATATCATTTGACCATTTATCAGCTGGGGAATGACTTGTAATCTTACAAATTTGATTCAATTCTCTATATATTTTTGAAATGAAACTTTTTTCAGAACCCCTAGCTGTAAAAATTATTTCCCAGTTTGTTCCCTCTAATCTATGCAATGACTTTATTAGTGCAAAAATCTTTTTAATTTAATATAGTCAAAACCACCTATTTTGAAATTTATAATGTACTCTTTCTTGCTTGGTCATAAATTTCTTCCCTTTCCATAGATCTTACAGATAGAGTATTTCTTGATATGTTAGTTGGTCTATGTTAATGCCTTTTATTTCTAAATTGTATATCCATTTTGGTGTAGTATGCTATCCCTGATTTTTTACTGCTGAAACATTTTTACAGCTGAAACATATTTTGTTCTAGCCTTTTACCTTTATTTTGTGTGTACCTCTCTGCTTAAAATGTATTTCTGAAAACAGCACACTGTAGGATTCTGGTTTTTAATCTATTCTACTATATGCTTCTGTTTTATGGGATAGTTCATCCCATTCACATTTACAGTTAAGATTACTATTGCTTTATTTCTCTCCATGTTATCATTCTAATATGTACTTTTCTCTTTTCTTTCCTCTTATTCTTCCTCACCTATATTTTGCTCCCTGTCCCCTTTAACTTTTAATTTTAACTTTAAGTTTACTTTCACTTAAACTTTCACCTTCCCTTTCATCCGTCCCTTCTTCCCTTTTCTTTCCCTCCCCGCACCCCTGCACTCTTCCCCTGTTGAATAGAATAGATTTTTAAACCCAATTTGGAATGTACATTATTCCCTCTTTGGGTGAAATGTCCTGGGTAGAATTTATTCAGTGTTCCTACCCTCCCTTCTTTCCCTCTATTATAATAAGTCTTTATGCCTCCTCATCTGGTGTTATTTATCCATTAATGCCTAACCTTCTCCTAATATAGTCAATCTTTTATGTTTTTATTGTTTTAACCTTCTCTTGTACTTTCATCCTCATTTTCTAAATATAATATTTTATCTGACTTGATAGAACTACTATCATTCATAGTACTATCAATCAAAGTACAATCAACCAAAGGTTGATTGCTTGCTTGATTGATTGATAAGCAGCATTACCACATAGTCACTAAGTATCCTCCCCTCTTCTGTCTCATTAGATATACACTTCTCAAGAGTCATTAATCAGGACAAAGTGAAGAAGTCTGAGGTCCTTTCCATAACATAGCAGGGACCTTCCTCACACTTCCAAGGAAAAGAAGAGTGCCTGTGGTCATCTATAGAACAGAACAGAGGTCAGGAGAGCAGACAGAGTCTCTCAAATGACATTTAAGGAACTGAAGTCCTTGTAGGGTGTCCCAATAACACACAAAGGCTTGAGAAGTACCTCAATACCAGGACATAGACTGGGAAAATGAGTAAACAGGAAAAAAGAATCTGATCCTAGATAATTACTTTGGTCCCATGGAAGATCAAAACACATACTCAAAAGGTGATAGAGTGCAAGCTTCTGGACCCCAAGCCTCCAAAAAAATAGGAACTGTTCATAGGTTATGGAAGAGCTCAAAAAAGATTTTGAAAATCAAATTATGGAGGTAGAGGAAAAGAAATGAGAGAAATTCAGGAAAATTAGGAAAACCAAGACAGCAACTTGGTTAAGGAGATACAAAAAAAAAAAAAAAAACAAAGAAAATAACTTGTTAAAAACAACTTTGGGTCAACTGGAAAAAGCAATTCAAAATGTTAATAAAAAGAAGAATGCCTTAAAAAGCAGAATTGACCAGAAGAAAAAGGAAATAAGAAAGCTCTCAGAAGAAAGCAACTCCTTCAAATGTGGAATGAATTCAAGGGAAGCTGATGACTTTGTGAGGAATCAAGAAACAATAAAACAGAGCCAAAAGAATGAAAAGCTAGAAGAAAATGTGAAATATCTTATTGGAAAAAACTGATCCAGAAAGCAAATCCAGGAGAGACAATTTAAAAATCATTGGATTGGAGTGGCTAGGTGTCTTAGTGGATAGAGCACCAGCACTGGAGTCAGGAGTACCTGAGTTCAAATCTGACACTTAATAATTACCTAGCTGTGTGACCTTGGGCAAGCCACTTAACCCCATTTGCAAAACTCATGACTCAGAAAAGAACTTTGATTTCATTTTTAAGGAATTTCTCTAGGAAGCAGAGGGCAAAATAGAAATTGAGGAAATACATTGATTATTTCCTGAAAGAGACTCAAAAAAACCCTCCCAGGAATATTATAAGTCAAATTTCAGCACTCCCAATTCAAAGAGAAAATATTATAAGCAGCAGGAAAGAAACAATTCAAATATTGTGGCATCACAGGATTAGACAGGACTTAGCAGAGTCTACATAGAGGGCTCATAGGATTTGGAATATGATATTCTGGAAGGCAAAAGAACTTGGATTACAACCAAGAAACAACCACCCAGCAAAACTGAACATCTTCTTCAAAGGTTAAAAATGGACATTCAATGAAATAGGGGAATTTCAGACTTTCCTATTGAAATGACCAGAGCTGAACAGAAAGTTTGGTTTCCAAGTTTAGGACTCAGGCAAAGCCTAGAGAGGGTGGATGGGAAGAGTAAATTATGAGGGATTTAATGATGTTGAACTGCTTGCATTCCTGCATGGGAAGATGATTCTGATAGCTCATATGAACCATCTCAATTAATAGAGCAGCTAGAAGGAGCATAGGAGAGAGCAGAATATGAAGATACAATATAAAGATGGAGTCAATGGGTGAAAAGGAATGTGCTAGAAGAAAGGGAAAGTCAAGGCAAAATAGGCTGATATTTCATATAAAAGAGTCAAGAAAAAGCTTTTGCAATGGAGTAGAAGCAGAGAAGGTTAGGGGGAATGAGTGAGCCTTCATTCTCATTGGAAATGACTAAGAGAGGAAACAACATACACACTTATTAAGGTATAGAAATCTATCTTACCCTGGAGGAAAAAGGAGAGGAAGGGAATGGGAAAAAGGGGATGGTGGTGAGAGTGGAGGGGGATAGAGGAGAGGGAAGATTGTGGAGAGGGTAGCCAGATACAACACCCATTTATGTTTTTTTGCAAGGTGGTGGGGTTGGGTGGCCTGCCCAGGATCATGAGGCTGGGTATCTAGGACAGGATTTAGACTTTGGTCCTCCTGACTCCAGGACTGGTGCTGACTCCTCTATACCACTCAACTGCCCCATAATACACTTTTGAGGAGGGACAAAATGAAAGAAGAGAGGCAATAGAATAGATGGGAGTAGGGATGAATGGATGGAAGGAAATACAATTAGCAATAGCAGCTGTGGTAAAAAAATATGGAAGTAACTTCTCTAGTGAATTTATGATAAAAAAAAATGCAATCCATCCCAGAGACAGAGTTGAGGCTATTTGAACACAGACTGAAGTACAATTATTTTTCTTTTTCTCTCACTTTATTTTTCCTATTTTTGAGTAGGGAGGGGGAATTATGCTGACTCTTTCAACAAGACTATTTTAGTAATGTCTAAATAGATATGAATAAACAAACAAAAAAAGAGTCATTAATCACATCAAATTATAATCACTTTATACCCAACCCCCTTTTCAAGTTTCCTCCAAGGAAGCATAATCCTCATGATCCAAAGCATCATGCATAGAGAAATCATTTCATGAACCATTTGTAACCACACCTCCCCCCAAGCATATGTCCTTCAATTGTAGCCAAAACTTCAAGCAAAGCACATTTCTTCATGATATTTTCGTGTCCAGTCCCTCTCTTTTCCTCTCTATGGTACTCTAATCATAGCTCTACAACCCTGCAACTTTCCCCAACCAAAGTGTTGGGGACACTCTCTCCCACTGTCTCTTTTGTACCCAATCATGATCCTAAAACCATCATTAACTAAAGTATGAATTAAGGTAAAATCACTTTCTAATCTCTTTTTGTCCAACCCTTTTAAGTAGGATCCCACCCTCTGCTCCTTTTTAACTATAAACCTCTAAGTATCTATTAAGTCACTTCTGATTTAAATATGTAAAGAGCCTCTAAGTACTCTAAGTATTGGAACACCCTAAAGATCTTAAGAACTCTAGTATTGATTGTAAGGCATGAGAGATGCTAACACAGGACCACCCAGCATAGGGTGCTCTCATCAGAGAATGTGCTGAGATCTAACAGCAAAGGGGAATTCAAGTAATTCAATAGAAATGTGAGATACATAAGTTTTAGAGTAAACACTTCAGGTGTTTACCTGAACTATTTGTATTTGCAAGGCAATAGGATTAAGTGACTTGCCCAAGGTCACCCAGCTAGGTAATTTTTAAGTATCTGAGGCTGGATTTGAACTCAGGTCCTCCTAACTCTAGGGCTGATGCTCTATCTGCTACACCACCTAGTTGCCCCTTACCTGGATTATTTGTATATAATCTGTAGTAGAGCATTCTGAGCTCATATTGGTCTGATCAGGCACAGAGATACACACTCTAATTTGTCTCAATCATAGTGATGTCATTTTGATCATCTTCAATAATGAAGAAGTACCAACTATATCATATCCTTTAAATGCAATCTCTTCAATCATATTCAACACTTTCACTATCCTAAGAGACATATAATTCTTATGTGTTACAAGTATTATCTTTCCTTTTAGTGTTGTATGAAATATAATGTTCTTGATTAACCTTTTTCCCCCTTTCCCATTCACCTTTTTGTGAATCTCTTGAGTCTAGTATTTGAAGTTTGATGTTTCTAATGTTTTGATGTTTCTAATCAGGAAATTTTGGAAGTCCTCTATTTCATTGAACATACATCCTTTTCTTTGACAGAATATGCCAAATTTTGCAGGGTAGTAAATTCTTAATTATAATGCAAGGTCCTTTGCCCTCCAAATATCCAAATATCATATTCCAAGCCTTCTGATTCTTCAGTGTTGAAGCTAAGTTTTGTGTAATTCTGGTTGTCCTTCCTTGGTATTTAAATTGCTTCTTTTTAACTACCTTCAGTATTTTCTTCTTTATTTGAGAATTCTAGAATTTAACTCTGATAGTCCTTGGATTTTTTATCCTGGGGTATCTTTCTGGAGAAGTTATTTGTATTTTTTAAGGGGTTATTATGTCTTCTTCATCTAGTATTTTTAGATATTTTCCCTGATAATTTCCTGAAAGATATTTTTCAGGCTCTTTTTTTTAATCTAGGTTTTCTGGTAGACCAATACTTTATAAATTATCTCCTGGATCTACTTTCCAGGTCTTGGGGCATCTGGGTGACAGAGTGAATGGAGCACTGGTCCTGGAGTCAGGAGGACCTGAGTTCAAATCTGAACTCAGATACTTAATCACCTAGCTGTGTGACCTTGGGCAAGTCACTTAATCCCATTTCTTTATAAAAAACAAACAAAAAAATTCTTAAGGGGCAGCCAGGTGGTGTAGTGGATAGAGCACTGGCTCTGGAGTCAGGAGGACCTGAGTACTTTCCAGGTCTTTTGTTTTTCCTAAAAGGTACTTTGTTTTCTTCAATTTTTTGCTTAATTCAATCTTGGTGTCTCATAAATTCATTGGCTTCTATTTGCCCAATTCTAATTTTTAGGATTTTATTTTTTTTTCAGTTAGCTTTTGTGTTTCCTTTTCCTGTTAGTTAATTTTTTGTTTTGTTGAGTTGCATTCCCTTTCCAGTTGATCAAGTTGAATGTTATAATTGTATTCCCTTTGCAGTTGGTAAATTTTATTTTTTGAATAGTTATATTCTATTTCCAGTTTTTTTTTTTTACTTTTAAAGTAAAACTGATTTCTTTGGTCAATTTTTCCTAATTTTCCTGCATGGTTCTCATTTCTTTTTTTCCCATTTCTCTTCTTCCTTTCTTCTTTGATTTTCTTTTATACTCATCTTTGAGGTTTGGGATTTCAGTCCAATTCATTAGATTCCTTTAAGACCAGTCATGTACGTAATTTGTCACTGTTTTCTTCTTCTGAGATGACATCTTTATTATCTCTATCTGCATAGAAACTTTCTATAATTAGGGTTCTTTTAGCTATTTTGCTCATTTTGATTCTTTAAGTTCTGTTCACAGGGTCTAGGGAGTATAGACCCAATCTTATTGTGACAGGGCTTGGTGTGATCCCAGCTTATTGCTAGCCAAGATGTTGCCTGTGTAGTCCAGGCATTGCCTATACAGGGGTTTAATTTCCTCCTTTATGTCCAGGCTCTTCTTATGCAGTGGTTTTGTTCTCAACTTAGTTCTGTTTTTTTGCCCCAGTCTTCCCAGATTCTGTCTGGGGCTGGAAATCTCTCTGTTGAATTGCTATCTAGGTGCTGGGACCTGTGCTGTGATCTAGCTGCCAGGACCTTGACTGCACTATGGCTAAAAAACTCCTTTTTTTGGACCAAAGAGACAGGCCTTTACTGAAGATCCTCCATGATGTCTGCAGTTGAAAATTTGTCTTGCTCTTTTCTTTTTTTTTTAGTGGGTTCTGTAGATTTAATATGGAGGCTTCATTTAAAATTGTATAGGGAAATGCTCCAAGAGCATGCTAGTTTCAAATTGCCATCTTGTCTCTGCCCCAGAAGTCCTCAGCTTCTGATTTTTCTGTGGCACCACTATGGGGAGTAGAGTTCAGTTGTACTAAACCCATGGCTTGGCTTGAGAAGACTTACCAGATGGTGGTAGGCAGTGGCGTTTGGAGTTCTGAATGAGCAATTAACGATGAAAGATTAGATTTCTCTATTGTCAGTTCCTTTTTTATAAACCTTGTTAAGGTTCTTGGTATCCTGGATGTGGAGACTGCCAAAATTGTTTTATCTCTTGCACATAATTCCTATTTTGTAGATGTTTGAGAGGTTGTACACAATGGAGATAATATTTAGTTTTCCATCTTGAGACTGGTTTTAATGTTCACTTATGATTTCACAAATGAGTTATTCTTGGAAACCATTATCCTTACCTCTACAAGAGACTATTGAATAAATGACAAGTCTAGACACCAAAAAACTACATTTTTTCTCTTTGACCTGAATCTACCTTTCTCTTTTTGTCTTTTCTCTTCTATTACAGTTAAATACAAATCTCAGTGTAGCTTTAAACTAAAGTTTCAAATTGCACTAAAACTTTAAGGTTACTTTGTATAAATGACTTGGACTTCTGGTGTTTTGTCAAAAAAAAAAAACGAAAAGAAAATGTCAGGCCAGTATGCTACTTTAACTCAGTGGTGATCATCATAACTATACAATGTCTCCTTGGGATTTAGAATTGGAAAGGACTTTAAGGATTACCTAGTCCAGGGATTTTTTAAACATTTTACATCATGGACTCCTTTACCAGTCTGTAAATAAGGCTGATAGATCTCTTTTCAGAATAATATTTTTAAATACCTAAAATAAAATACATATAAACCAAAAGATAACCATTGTATTGAAATAAATATGTCCACATCTTTTAAATAAAACATTAATGCACTCCAAGTTAGAAAACCTTGATTAAGTCTAACAAGCTTTTCTCTCCCTCCCTCTCATTTCAAAAGTCATTGTATTTAGATACTGGAAAGGAGGAAATAGGAAATAGAGTATCCTACATTTTAAGACTCATTAATGAAATTTTTAAAATACCTTTTAACCTTTAATAAACCATAGTTCATCTCTGCTCAAAGGATAAGGAAACTAAGCTATAGAAGATAACTAGATCTATCCTTTCCTTCATCATCCTTACTCTGATTAACATTATCATTTTTCCTATCATTGGAATGTGGACTTAAAGTTGTAAATGTCTTGAGAGGTCACCTAGTTCAACATTCTTATTTAACATAGGAGATAACTGAAGCACAGGAAGAATTACCATTTGTGACACAGGTTGTAATAATTTGAATCCCAAATAAAATTTGAACAAAGATCCATTAACATCACTTTCAATATTCTCCCCACTGTCTCAGAATGACTCCCATCAATATCTTTAATTTTCATTAATACCAATAGCTCACATTTTCTTAGTTCTTTTATGTCCACACTTGGAAGTCAAAGTGAGCCTGACAATGCATTGGGTATATACAAAGTGCTCTCACTTGTATTAAAATATTGCATAAATACAAACCTTTTTGTTATGATGTTGGTAAGTGGGATTCCATAAGTGCATGCCCCTATCTTGTGATACTCATTAACAAGATTTTACTTTTAACCTGTAATAACCTCCAGTGCAGCTCTGCTCAGTTAAGTTGATAAAAATTACTGAATCTCAGCACACTAAACAAATACATCTGTCTCAAGCCTTCTCTTTCTCTCCATTACTAATGTATTAGGATAAGCTTTCTTAATATTGGTGCTACTGTGCAAACAGGACTGTCACTTGGAGCAATGCTCACCTTTGTAAACAAATGATTCAATTAATAAGCTTCACCAGGGAATAGTACTTTTGACTTAAAGGTTGCCTTTACCAGATTGCTTTATAAAGCAGCCTTCACTTTCCAGGAGCCTATGACCTATGAGTATTCAGGATTTGCTAATGAAGTTCACTGGCACACTGATGTTGAATAAATATAGAAGACCATTTCTCTCTGCTACTCTCACACCTCTTAATTGGAGGCACTACCAATTGGTTTGATTCAGCCTGCTTTTCTCTGTAATGAATGTGATCATAAGAGCCTGGTGCAGGACACATCAGACAGGAAATATCAATTTGGAGGACCATAGGGTTGCTTTAAATTGTACTGGACAAGGATTAATAGGTCACAAGTGACATGATGGATTGGCTTGAGAATTACATCACAACCAAAGCAAGTTTTAAATTGCAAGAAACTGTGAAAGAAGACAACATTTTGCAACAGGGATGTCTGTCTGAATTTCCAAAGTCACTTTTCTCAATAGAGGGTTCAAAGTTGTATCCCCAAGGATGTCAAAGAATTAGGAAATGGTTATAGCTTGTTGGGACGTCTCTCTTCCAACTTCTTAATTATCCCTCAGCTTAATTTCCTACTAGTATTATATTCAAGGAATGCTAACCTTTAACCCCAGGCCAAACCATCACATTTTTTCTCTTTGGGATTAAAAATGTGATTCTTTTCCCTCTCCTCTACCATCATCTCAACTTCTTAGACTCAGGGTAATAGTGCAGAGTTTATAACCTTAACTTTTTAGATTCCTTCTCAACACAGGTTCTGGGATTCCAGCCATACTGGAACAGTTGATATATAATTGTTGCTCCTTGCAACCAATAAAGCCTTTATGAAAATCTGCTCTTTCTCTCTCACCTGGCAAATAAACAAGAAACACTAACTTGCCCTTCCCCCACCCTTTAACACAATTAGTGGCCAGACTAAGGGCCTCTAAAGAATGCAAGTTTTACTTAATCCAATACAATATGGTGTTTTCTTTCTGGTCTTGTCAAAGATGTCAGTGAGATACTGCAGCATTAATCATGGTAGTCTGGATCAATGTTTAGGTTTTTTTTTTAAAGTATAAGTACATAGCCATAATCTTTTAATAAATAATCATACTAAACAGAAGACTATGCATGCATGATCACATTTAGAGTTATCACAAAGGACTCATTTAACAAATGATAGGCAATGTTCATTTAGCTGAGCCTTATTCTTGAGCATTATGGGTTGTAATAATGCAGCAATATTGAAAATTTCTGTGATATCATCCAGAGTTCCAGTAGAAATTAGAAATTCTCTTGTTATCAAAAAGCTAATTGTTTCCTAACTCTGACACATATAGGTGACAAGTTGTTTTTTTTTAAGTAGTAGCTCTAGCTCAGATGCATTTATCAAATTAGTCTTTTCCTCAAACTTTAATCACTTGGTTTACATCTATTCAGGTGCTCCTCATTATTGTGTGATGAGGGGTGGTGTGGTTGTGTGAGTATACGAGTGTGGAGTGTGATGGACCCCTTTAGCCATTGCAAAAAATCTTTTTTGTAAATTCATAATCAAAGGAAATGCTAAATTTCATTAATGAAAATTATGGGTCAAATGAAGAAAAATGAGAGGACACTCCGCTTTATGGAAATGAGAGGCCCAGAGATATTGTACATTACATGTTTACAAACCTTTTAATGTACTAATTGGTTGCACTGATTTTTCCTCTTTCTATTTTTTGGCATTGCAAACTACTACTTGTTATATGGGATGGCTCTTCTGAGAGTGGGAGAAGAAAGATACAGTGGAAAACTATGATCTTGTGAAAAATAAAATACATCAATAAAAACATTTTTAAAAAGAAGTTAATGAAAATAAAAATGCATTCTCTCCAATCCAAAGACATATAATCCTTAAAACCCATTTCATGGTGAATTCCCTTTTCTCCCTCTCCCATAAGGGTAAATCAGTACCAACAGCTCTGATTCTTATCCTTGGAACTTGATCAAAATGTAGTACTTGATAATCCATTCAAGGTTCTTTGTTATTCTCCTGCTTTCTAGGAAGTCACTTACTTCCCTGCCTGTTGCTACTTACTGCCTCCTCTGCATGAGGTTCATCTGGTTGGCTTCAATAGCCAACACAGTCATTAGTTCAATTCAAACATTCACCAAAAATCCCTCCCTTCTCAAAAAAAAAAAAAAAACAAACCCAAAAACAAGTGAGGAAAGGAGGTAACTTGTTAGACTAGAAGTTTTGTATATATGGCCTCTAGCAACATCTACTATTAATGATATAACTCTTAATGAAAAATATTTCTTATAATTGATCATATTCCTTTTCAGAGTCAAAGAAAGTCCTTATTTTCCCACCTTGGCTTAAATTTTCTAGTATCTATCATGTTATGGCATAAACCTTAAAGGTTTTTCCTGATGTCAAATATGATGTCATCCCACATTCAATAAAGCTAAAAAATCTGTATCTGGACTTTTCATACCTATGATTCTCTCTGAAGTTAACCTCCCTTTTATACTCTTATATCTCTACACAGCTATCATTCTATCTTTTGGTATTATAAACTATTGTTTGTTATATGGAATGACACCCTGGGAGTGGAAGAAGAAAGATATAGGGGAAACTGTAATGATATGAAAAATAAAATACATCAAAAAATATTTTAAAAAGTTAATAAAAATAAAGATATATTTTCTTTAATCCAATGAAATATAATCGTTCAAATTCCCCAAGCTCCTCAATCCTACATTTAGTAATCAATGTCTATACACATGTATAGAAAGACATATCTATATATGTATGTGATTATAGTTATAGATGACACAAATTTACAGCTATGGAAACAGATATAGATACAATAGCCTACTCCATAGCCTTCCTACCTAGAGGAATATCCTAGGTATTAAATTGCTTAACTTAAAAGCAAATTTAATCGATGAGATGGTAGGTGCTCAAACTATCATAATCACTTCTAGATAAGATGAATTGAATGAAAAGAGAGTATAGTGTAACTGAACCAAGATCAGTAACCTGTGATAAAGAGGACACAATAGAGATGGGATCCTTGACATGTAGGGTAAGGGGATAAGTATATAGCTAAGTGATCTTTACAAATATCATCTCATTTGATCCTCATTATAACCCTGTGAGATAGATATTATTATCTCTCTTTTAACAGTTGAAGAAACTGAGGCAAAAAGAGGTTAGGTGACTTGCCCAGACTCATACAGCTTATAAGTGTCAGGCTGGATTTGAACTCAGGGCTTCTTGATTTCAGAACCAGTGTTCTATTCACTGCACTATTAGTTTTCTCTGATAGTCTTATTGTGGAAGATGGAGGGTAGGTAAGATAAAGGAAGAGATCTAGTTGATTGTAAGTACAAAATTATATTCCTAATTTATTTTATTTTATTAATATAACAAAATCAAGGACAATTATGGGAGAAGCAATGAGAATGCAGTTCATTAATAAAAGATATTCAGAGTAGAGATGGTCAAAGCACTATTTCCCTGTATCTAATTTGCCCATGTCTGATATGAAGTGGAGATTGATAGGAGGAAAACTTTAGTACTTAGAACTATGAGAAAACCCTATAATACTCAGTTATGACTTGGTTAGTCATATGTGGATTTTGGTTCCATGAAGTAGCAGTGATTCATTTCACACAAGATATTCTGCTTTGAAATAGAAGGGTTAGTTAAGACAAGACCTTCTAGTGAATATCCCTGAGAGTTGAGGCTGAAAAGAATATTTAGAAGTAGACCAGAAGAAACTTCTCATGGCACCTTTTAATAGACTGAAGAGCTTTTGCTTCCCCTCATGTTTAGAAGAACTGACTGGAGAAAGAAAAAGGTTAATCACTTTTTGCTTAGAAGTGATCTGAGCTTAGGGGTCAGAAAGTAAACTGGCAATGGATCTCAGGTCTTGTTCTTCCACCTCTTGAGAGGTAGGAGCGTAGCAGAGGCAGCCAGCAAAGCAGCTATCCCAACCAACAGAAAAAACAAAATGCTCAGAAGATGGCAGCCCCTGTCTCAGCAATGAATTCTTGTGATTTTTGTCCCCAAGAAAGAACGATAACATCAAGGATTATAACCTAGAGTTGGCATTTGTCTCAGTCACATGTGTCTATTACACATATGCCTTTATGTTATGGTTCTTCAAATTTGTACCATCCTTCCCAATGGACATTAAATGCATTCCAATGGGAAGTGTGGCCCTGGAGTCAGTAGGACCTGAATTCAAATTGCGTCTCAGACACTTAATACCTACTTAGCTGTATGACCCTGGACAAGTAACTTAATCCCATTACATTAAATAAATAAAATTTTTAAAAAGACTTAATGGTATCATACCATTAAGGTATGCCTAGGTTTATTTATTTGATAATAAAATATTATTTGCATATATATTTTATTTTCTTTGCTTTCTATTTACTTAGTGTTTTGGATTAAGACTTAATGATATCAGGAGCAGCTAGGTGGTACAGTGGACAGAACATCAGCCTTGGAGTCAGGAGGACCTGAGTTCAAATCACATCTCAGACACTTTATACCTACTTAGCTGTGTGACCTTGGGCATGTCATTTAACCCCATTGCCTTAAATAAATAACATTTTTAAAAAAAGACTTAATGGAAAATCTTGCCTGATTTGTTAAATAGAAGTCAGAGAGGTGGGGACTTAGAAGTTGATATTATTAGTAGTTAAAATAGAACTCGAAAGCATCAAGTTTACCTCAGAATTCTCAGTTAATTTTATTAGGATAATAAATTCCTTTTCAATGAAATAATATGGGGGGAGGGAAGGAGAGAGAGAGAGGAGAGAAGAGAGAATGTGTTTAGTTTAGGGGGATGTATGTTCATAAATGGGAGGGTACTCAAAAGAAAAGTCTATAGCCAGCAGAAACCAGTGTTAATTTCTTTACCTCCAATAGTGCTTTAAAAAATGTATCCTGGGGTGGCTAGGTGGTACAGTGGATAGAGCACTGGCCCTGGAGTCAGGAGTACCTGAGTTTAAATACGACCTCAGACATTTAATAATTACCTACCTGTGTGGCCTTGGGCAATCCACTTAACCCCATTGCATTGCAAAAATCTTAATATATATATATATATATATATATGTATATAAACATAAGCTTTGGGATATATATAATATGTTCATTTTATACAATCACAATCATCTTAAATTTTAATAAAATGGTAAATATAAAAGCATTATTTAATCATATGGGAGAAAAAGAAAGATCAGGATTAGATGTTAAAGGAGGGAAAAATAGAATGAAGAAATGAAAATAATTGAATTGTTTTCATTTTCATTTTCTATCCTTTTTTTTTTAGGTTTTTGCAAGGCAAATGGGGTTAAGTGGCTTGCCCAAGGCCCCACAGCTAGGTAATTATTAAGTGTCTGAGACTGGATTTGAACCCAAGTACTCCTGGCTCCAGGGCCAGTGCTCTATCCACTGTGCCACCTAACCGCCCCTTTCTTTCATTTTTTTTTTTAGTGTTTTCTATCTTTTAAAAACAGTAAAATAATAATCCTTTTCATGCCCCATACATTTATTTATTTATCTGGAAAGCAGGACTTCAGAAAAAATGAGAAGTTATGAGAGAAAATGGGCTTAAGCTAGACAAATTGAATAGGCAAATCAAGTTTGTCTTCCAGGGATCCTGGGACAGTATGAATGGAGGAAATAGACAACATCCAAACACAGTGTACTTTACTCATAAATCTTTTAGAACCAGACACTTAATCTCAGCAACTATTCTGTAAAATTTTGCTTTTTCCAAGGCATAGCACTTCTTAAACCAGACAACTCTATCCTGGTTTCTCCAACTTTAGGAACCACCATTAATGGGACTTAAAAATCTATGATGCTCTGGAATAAGACCTTTGTAGATAGTGCTTTACAAATCTTAAAAAGCAACATAAATGCTGTTTCTCTTGTTCTTGTTAATTGGTCATACTCTGAATAAAGTACATCAGGGTCAAAAAAAAAAGAAATCTCTCCTATTATTTTTGGATTTACTTACACACACACACACACACACACACACACACACACACACACACACACACACCTTCAGAAATTCATTTATCCAACAAGTATTTGCTATATTAAGTACTGACTGGTGATATACAATGGACCAAAACAGCCCTTGCTGTCAATTAATTTATATTTTAGGGATGTACACTTCATGTGGACAAGTTAGTAGATACTTTACAAAATGCATATCCAATAAATACAAAGTTAGGTGTGAGAGTAAGAAATAAAAAGACGATGTAGATTTCCTCAGTTTTCAAATCTTTATTATTACGAAAAGAATTACTCTAAAGACTTTGCACGTATGAGTACTTTGAAATTTGATTTCTAATCTTTAAAGTCAGAAAATATAGAAAAGTAGTGACATAAAGAATTTTGGGCTAGGGAGAGGTAAAGGATCAGAGGGTGGAATCAGAAAGACACATGCCATATAGCAGACAGATATTAAGATGGTGGAAGAAGTTTGCTGGATAGGGCATGGTCACAAGATATTATTCAATAATTGGTCTAATTTGCACTCATATGGTTCCCAAATGAGTTGCATCCTACATCAGGAAACTTTGAAGGCAGGGAGATTATCTTTCCCAAGACCTGGAAAACTGGATTTAGGAAAAAATATAGGTAGGGAGACTCAGGTGTCAGATTCGATATGCAGGATGAGAGCACCTGGTAAGATAGCCTAAATGGTCAGCTAGATGTATGTGAAGCTAAGGCATGGTCTGGTCTCTAGGGCAGGCAAGAATATATAAACTTGATTTCTAAGATCCTATTTGGCTCTAAAAAAACCAAAATACTTTGATCACATCATTCACTTTAAATTTTTTATTTTTTTTATTTTACAATTTCTCTCCTAATCTCACTTCCCTCCCCCCCACCCCACCAGAAGGCAGTCTAATACTCTTCACATTTCCATTCTATACATTGATCAAAATTGAATGTGTTGGTAGAGAAATTATATCCTTAAGGAAAAAAATCAAATATAAGAGATAGTAATAACTTTTTTTTGAAAATTATAGATAATAGTCTTTAGCCTTTGTCTAAATTCCACAATGGTCTAAATTCCACAATGGTATTCTCCATCACAGATACCCTAAAATTGTCCCTGATTGTTGCACTGATGAAATGAACAAATCCATGAGATTGATCATGAACCCCATGTTGCTGTTGGGATATAGCATTCTTCTAGTTCTGCTTAACTCACTCTGCATCAGGTCAGGCAAATCCTTGCAGGCTTCTCTGAATTTCCATCCCTCCTGGCTTCCAATAGGACAATGGTGTTCCATAACACACATATGCCACAATTTGTTCAGCCATTCCCTGATTGATGGACATTCTCTCAATTTCCAATTCTTTACCACCACAAACAGGGCTGCTAACATTATTCTCTTTAAAAGTATTATAATTTTTCTTGGTCTTTCATGTGTAGTAGAACTATTTCCTCTATCTAGATCTTCTAAAGACAGTACGACAGGTTGGATGTAACATGGCCACAGGATGCAGAGGAAAGTATCAGTTCCCTAGTTCTATACCCTATTCCTATCTCTGAATGAATTCTAAAACCTCATTATCTTTTTTGACTGACATACCCTATTGGACATAAAATGGCTTTGCAATTCATAAGTTCAACCTTTAGGTTCAAGTAACTATATCTTTGAGACTCAGTTTCCCACACAGGAAAGTAGAATAAGACTGCCAACCTTACAGGATTGTCAGAAGATCAAATCTGCAAACCTAAAGTATTAGATGATTATCAGCTCTAAGTGTTAAGCATTTTCCCATCTTCTCCTTCCTACTTCATATTACCCTGTAGTCAATGTCATTTAAAGTGTTTGGTATACCATCAAGGATACCAAAAAAATTTTAAAAAAAAGGAATGGGACAAAAAAAAAACACGTTGATTTTCATCAAACAATGGACCTGGGGTTTGAAGGTCTTGATAATACATGAAAATGGTGGCAGAATCAGTAAGCAATCTTTTTTTTTCTAATGAATGAAATATAATGGCATCATGATATGTTGCCCCTGATCATACTACAGTACATCTGAATATGGAATGAGTAAATATAAATAGCTGATATTTACTAATTGCTTTAAAATTTGATAAGTGCTTAATCTAACTCATTTGATTTTCCTAAAATCCCTGTGAGACAGATGCTATCTTTAGACCAAGTCTACATGTGATAAAACCAGGATCAAAATGTGAAATAAATTTCTCTGGAATCCATAGCTAATAGGTGCTAAATATTGATCTCCAATCATAGTCTGTTAATGTCAAGTTGTTGAATACTCTTTCCACTCTACTTGCTTGAAACTAAAGTTTTATCCTTGTCATTTATGAACCATCAAGAATTTGAATTAGCACAAACTGGGTTCACCAATAAGGTCCTGAAATGGAATACTACTATGAACTACTTTTGACTGCATTGTTTCCTCTACAGAACAACTGGATTATATTACAGGTGAAGAATAGATGACAGTTGGGTATCCAAGCAGGTATAGATAACCATGAAGAAATTTTCCATGGCCCTGAGGCTCGCAAAGAAATTCTTTGGTTTGGAAGTGTTGTCTTGATACAATTTTAACAATATCCTTTTCTTTTTTACTGCTCTTTATGTTCATATTACTGTTAAAAACTCAAAATTATCTATATATTTACTTCCCCCATAGATTCCCAGAAACAAAAAAAGGCAACTACAGAAAAAAAGACTGTACAATTAACATTTCTCTCAAATTTACTGTTTCATTTCTCTTAAAGTTTATGATATTTTCCTTCAGGTCTGAGTGGGATATGTGGACATATGCTAATTTTCATGGTAGTTATAAGAAAACAGATATTCTACTGTCCTAATACCCAAAGCTAAAACAATATTTGGCTATATTAATAGAAGTTTAGCAGTGTTATAGAATTTTAAAACTGGAAGGAAACTCAAGAAGTCATCTGTTCTAAACCAAAAGTGCAATCCTCCATACAACACATCTGACAAGAGGATATCCAGACATAGTCTGAAGATCCTCAAGGGAGATCCTCTGATCTGGAGGCAGAGAGTTTTTTTTTTACCTTTGGAGAGCTTGAATTTGGAAGATTATTGTTGCTTTTTCTTTCTTATATCAAGTCTAAGTTTGTCTCTTCCTATCTTCCAATCATTGCTTCTGGTTCTACCTTCAAGAGTAAATCAAAGGGGCAACTAGGTGGTGCAGTGGATAGAGCACCCACCCTGAAGTCAGGAGTACCTGAGTTCAAATCCGACCTCAGACACTTAATAATTACCTAGCTGTGTGGCCTTGGGCAAGCCACTCAACCCCATTGCCTGGCAAAAACTAAAAAAAAAAAGTAAATCAAGCATATTGAGTTTAATACTGTCTCAGTGACACAGCTGTTCAAATGCTATAGGACACATTATGACTCTTCTCTTATCCAAGCCAAGTGCCACATTTCTTTCAAGCAATTTTCATTCATCATTAACTTGAAGCCTCATTACCTTGTTCACTTTCTCCTGAATACCCTTTGGACTATCAGTCTACCCTAAAACATTGTACCTAAAATGAATAAATGAATGAATGAAAGTAAATGGAAAAAAAAGCCTTTTTTTCAAGACATTAATGTGTGGTTAAGTGGGGATTTAAAAAAAATTAAAGGAGAATTCCTGTCCTTAGGGAATTTTATTTTTATTTTTGTTCCAAATTTCCTCCCTTCATATACCCCTCCCTCATCTATTGAGAAGAAACCTTATATTCATTACACCTATGAAGGACATTTCATATATGTATACAAATATATTTGTATACATATGATGAAGTAGTTATAAACATATTGCCATATTAGCTATGTTGTGAAATCTTCACTAAGAATTCATCAGTTCTCTCTGGTTGTAGAAAGGATTTTTAATCATGAACCCTTTGGAATTATCATGGATCTCTATATTGATTTGAGTAGCTAAGTCTTTCAAAATTGATCATCATTACAATATTGTTCATTTTATACAATGTCCTCCTAGCTCTCTTCATTTTACTTTGCATCAATTCATAAAATAATTTTCAGGTTTTTCTGAAATCCTTCCCTTCATCATTTTATAGTACAATAGTATTCATTTATCACAATTTTATACCACAACTTGTCAGCCATTCCCCAGTTAATAAATGTCTCCTCAGTTTTCAAATCTTTATAATTACAAAAAGAACTACTCTAAAGACTTTGCACATATGGGTACTTTGAAATTTGATTTCTAATCTTTAAAGTAAGAAAATATAGAAAAGTAGTGACCAAAAGAATTTTGTGCTAGGGAGATGTAAAGGATCAGAGGTGGAATCAGAAAGACATATGCCATATAGCAGACAGATATTAAGATGGTGGAAGAAGTTTGCTGGATAGGGCATGGTCACAAGATATTATACAATAATTGATCTAATTTGCACTTATATGGTTCCCAAATGAGTTGCATCCTACATCAAGAAACTTTGAAGGCAGGGAGATTATCTTTCCCAAGACCTGGAAAACTGGATTTAGGAAAAAATATAGGTAGGGAGACTCAGGTGTCAGATTCGAAATGCAGGATGAGAGCACCTGGTAAAATAGCCTAAGTGGTCAGCTAGATGTATGTGAAGCTAAGGCATGGTCTGGTCTCTAGGGCAGGCAAGAATATATAAACTTGATTTCTAAGATCCTATTTGGCTCTAAAAAAAACAAAATACCTTGATCACATCATTCACTTTACATTTTTTTATTTTTTTCAATTTTACAATTTCTCTCCTAATCTCACTTCCCTCCCCCCCACCCCACCAGAAGGCAGTCTGATAGTCTTCACATTGTTTCTATTCTATACATTGATCAAAATTGAATGTGTTGGTAGAGAAATTATATCCTTAAGGAAAAATCAAATATAAGAGATAGTAATAACATTTTTTTTAAAATTATAGATAATAGTCTTTAGCCTTTGTCTAAATTCCACAATGGTCTAAATTCCACAATGGTATTCTCCATCACAGATACCCTAAAATTGTCCCTGATTGTTGCACTGATGAAATGAACAAATCCATGAGATTGATCATGAACCCCATGTTGCTGTTGGGACATAGCATTCTTCTGGTTCTGCTTATCTCACTCTGTATCAGGTCAGGCAAATCCTTGCAGGCTTCTCTGAATTTCCATCCTCCTGGCTTCCAATAGAACAATGGTGTTCCATAACACACATATGCCACAATTTGTTCAGGCATTCCCTGATTGATGGACATTCTCTCAATTTCCAATTCTTTACCACCACAAACAGGGCTGCTAACATTATTCTCTTTAAAAGTATTATAATTTCTCTTGGTCTTTCATGTGTAGTAGAAATATTTCCTCTAGATCTTCTAAAGACAGTACGACAGGTTGGATGTAACATGGCCACAGGATACAGAGGAAACTATCATTTCCCTAGTTCCCTAATTCTAAAACTTCATTATCTTTTTTGACTGACATATATCCTATTGGACAAAAAATAACTTTGCAATTCATAAAAATTCTTAAATCTCTTATAAATTTCTATTTAATCATATCTAGCCTTCTTGTGAAGTTGATTTTCGAAGCAAATTTTAAGACATTTATCCCTCATACATGTTAACCAATTAAATTTGACCCAGTAGTTTAGCCTGATAAGACTTTGAACTCTACAATTCTGAATTAGTTATCCCTCAAAGTTTTTTCCATTCAGTTTCATTCATTCATTTTAGGTACAACATTTTAGGAAAGATAGTGATAAGCCAAAGGACATTCAGAAGAAAGTGAACTGAAGCTTATCACCTGGAAATTTAATAAATTTAGTCTTTATTTATTTTTTCTTTTTTTTACAATTATTTTTTATTGGCATCATTTGTTTTTACATCATCAATATTTGCCAATGTAACTATCTCCTTATACTCTGTTGGTAGTGTAATTTCCCTTGGTAATTCTAATAAATATCCTCACCCTGAACATCCCTCTGAAAATATTTTCCTGTGTGTGAATGCTTCCTTGGGTCTACATTCCTTCTCCTGCTTTCTGTCTCCTTTCTTCCTTCCTTCCCTCCTTCTCTCCATCTGTCCTTCCTTCTTTCCTTCCTTCCTAAAATCATACCTTAATAGATTAGAAAAAATGAGGGTAGGGGGAACTAATTCATGCAAATTAATTGGCATACAGAAAAAATAACATTATATATAGTTTTCTACACTCATAGACCCTCACCTCTTCAAAGAAATGGGGGTAATTGCTTTCTCAGATGTATAACTTGAGGTCAAGGTTGTGACAAGTCACATTACTGATAAAGTTATATTATTTCTTTGTGATAACTACTATCCTTCCACTAAACTCTACTTTTTAAAAAAGGCAATGGAGTTAAGTGGCTTGTCCAAGGTCACACAGCTAGGAAATCAGGTCCTCCTAATTCCAGGGCCAGTGCTCACCCAGCTGCCCCTGTTAAACTCTACTTTGACTGGTTTTTTCAAAGATTTTGCTCTATGAGCAAAGTAAAATATCAGTAGCTCAAAAGAAATTGGAGATGCACTGAGAGATATCTGCACTCCAAATATTCATATGAACTATTTGTACCTCACCTGTAGAGCTTCCAGCTTACATTGGTCTAATTAGACACAGTGGAATTCGATGTACTTTTAACCCTACATAATGATGCAGGTTTCACCCCCTTCAAGAATGAAGCATAGCCACCAATCAAATAAAAATATGCACTGCATTGTGTGGGGGACACTAAGAAATATCACATATGCTCTCTCTGCTCTTGAAATCAACTTAATGAATTATTTGTAATCAGGCAGATGATGTACTTTACTTTTCCAAAGTCTATTGGTTAATAATGTACTTTATTTTTAAATTAATTATTTAGTGCATAATTATAACTTTTGAATATCTATTAAAAGATACATGTTGAAGCTCCTCAAAGAGATTCTTCTCAGTTAAATATAGGATTCCTTATATTCCTTGCTATTCTCCATTGTTGGCTCTCACCAGGGAGCCATTGAAAACTTTATAAATAGCTTAGTAGTTTGTTTTATATTCTTTTCAAATGCAGATATAGGTCTGAGTGATGAACTTGTAAAAAGCCAATGCTACTTTTAGGAACCTCTACACACCAGACCTGAAGAGATTTAGGAATGACATTGTCATAGTGAAGTTGCCTTGAGTTACCAATATAATCACTGTAATGAATACCTTAGAATTAACAACTCATTGCCATTAGTACAGTATGACACTAAATAGATTGAATTATGTACTTCAAGAGATGAATTGAGGGCAATTGGCAAGACTGGCAGAGGAAGCTATATTGAACAAAACTAATGATAATAATAAATATTCCAAGACAGCAGTAGTTTTGCAAGATCATTTTTACCCTTATGGGATATTTCATTTCAATAATAAAGACCCTGGAATGCTAGTTATCCTACAAATGACCACATCTGCACTTTGTTTTAACTACCTTCTAATGTCTAACTATTTGAGTAATTTCTCATCATATGTGACAAAGTGATACTTGTCTTCTTGCTTTAAGAATTTGCACCCCTTCTCCTCACCAAGTGGAGTAATCTAGTTCTTTCTTGATAAATAAAAGCTAAAGAAAGAGTTAAAAGTACTGAGGAAATATGCTATTTAGGGTTTCCAAAGAGCTGCTTAAAATATCCTTCGTGTAAAATGGAACATCAATTTAATTCTAAGTGTGGAGAGGGGGCATGGCAAATCCAATGTAGCTGCAAGGCAGTTTACATTGTATCTTACCAATGTTCAATTTAAGAGAAGATTGAAGAACATCAGGCTGCTATAAAAACAATTTGCACAGAATAAATTTGGCACTTGCCAACAATTTCTCTGAGAATGCAGTTCTCTCTAGGAGCCAGGATGTCATGCAAGATGCTCTAGTTTTACTCAGGCACAATGGTTATTAAGCATGAAATTACCTCAAAAATAGATTTACAAATTTCCTAAATGTTGGAATCAGAGAAATATCTGCCAGTTAAAGGGTAGTTGAATTCTGTTGAGCTGGAATGGATGCCATACTTTCATAATCCGAGATTGTGTGTGTGTGTGTGTGTGTGTGTGTGTGTGTGTGTGTAAGTTAGGTAGCAGTTATCCACAGGCAAAGAGCTAAAATATAAAATCAACAAAGATCTTTTAAGCATCTACATATGTTTTAAGAATTTATAAAATAACTTACCAGTGCTATGAGAATTCAGAGGAGCAAAGAATCATTGCAAACTTAGATAGCTGAGAAGGTTTCATGGGACAGCATGCTATAGAGTTAGAAAGAACTTAGGAGTCTAACCCCCCCTTTTTTTTTACCAATAAGGAAAATGGTGCAAGGAGGTGATTTCTAATTACAAGTAATTGTGGGACAAAATCAAGAATGGAACTCAAGTCCTTCATCTTCAAACCTAACCACTTTGCATTTCAGCAAACTGTACAACATAAATGTCTGGATTTAAAAAAATGTACAGTTATAAGCCACTATATGGCAACTGAAATTAATTTTCATTAATAATTTTTATTGATCATAGGAACATGACCAGTTTATAAAATTCCTGTCCAACATTTATTGATAAAAATGTAGGGCTAAATTTTTCAATTTCATATTAATTTAAATAGGAGCATCTAGATGGGATGGGGAATAGAATGCCTAGTCTAAAGTAAAGAAAACCTGAGTTTAAATCCAACCTTAGAAACTTACTAGCTGTGTCACCCTGGGAAAATCATTTTATCAGATTCCTCAGCTGTAAAATAAAGGATAATAATAGCACTTCCCATTCAGAATTTTTGTAAAGATTAAATGAGCTAATATTTGTAAATTCTTTGGAAAGCTTAAAGCACTAAATAAATGCTAGTTATTTATTTATTATTATTATTATTATTATCATTATTATTTGATCAGGAAACAACATATAAGATAATATTTTAGGAAAAGAGGGGGACATTAGCAACTGAGAGGATTAAGAAAACTGTCTCATGTAGAAGATGATACAATAACCTGAGTTTTGAGTTACTTAAAAATTTTCTCTTTGGATTTTTAATTTTAAAATAATAATTTATTTATTTTTAACATTGTTTTCTTTTTTTTAAATTTTGAATTCCAGGTTCTCTTCCTCCTTCCCACTCCCCCAAACACCCACGGAGAACACAAGCAATATGCCAAATATACATGTGAAATAATATAAAATATTCTATGTTACCCATACTACAAAATAAAGCAAGAAAATTATGCTTCAATTTGTATTCAGAGTTCATTAGTTCTCTATCCTTTGGAATTGTCTTATCTCATTTCATTGATCAGAGTAGTAAACTCTTTCACAGTTATCTTCATTACAACATTGCTACTGGTGTTTTACAATACTTTACTAGTTCTCAATTCACTTTGCATCAGTTAATATAGGTCTTGCCATGTCGTGTTTTGCTTTTTTATTTGAAACCACCCTATTTGTCATTTCCTAACACAACTATATTCCATTACAATCATATGCTACAATTTGTTTAGTCATTCCTTAAATGATGAGTATACTCTCAATTTCCAATTCTTTGCCATCATAAAAAACACCATAAATATTTTTGTACATATATGTCCTTTTCCCATTTTGAAAGCATCTAGACTTAATAGTGGCACTGCTGGAAAAGTTTTATAGCCCTTTTGAGCATAGTTCCAGATTGCTCTACAGTTCCACCAACAGTTCATAAATTTATTTATTTTTCCCTCATTTCCTCCAGCTCTTTTCATTTCTGATAGGTTTGAGGTGGAACCTCAGAATTGTTTTGCATTTCTCTACTCATAGTAAGAATATTTTTTTCATAAAACTATAGATAGCTTTTATTTCTTCTAAAAAACTTCTAAAAACTGCCTGTTCATATCTTTTGACTATCAATTGGAGAATAGGGTTAAATTTTTATTAATTTGACTCAATTTCCCTATTTTAGAAATAAGACATTTATCAGAGAAATGTGCTTTGATTTTTTTACATTACTTCATAATCTCTGATACCTTTTAGCAAAATGTATTTACCTGTATATCTTTCATTTAGGTTTTGCTTTTGCTTTATCTGAGATCATGATTATCAGTCCTGATCTCTTCACTTCCACTGAAGCAATATAGACTCTGCTTTATCCTTTCATTTCAATATGTGTGTCTTTTTGTTTCTAAGGGTATCTCTTGTATGAACTTAGGTTGAATTCTGGTTCCCAATTCATTCTGCTTCCTTTCAATGGAAACATTCACATTCACATTCACATTTATGCTCATTAACTGTGTATTTCCCTCCATCCCATTTCTTTTGTTTATCCTTCTCTTTCTTTTTATCATGTCCCTCCTTAGAAGTCTTTTGTTTCAAACCTTTGCCTCCTTTAATCCCCCCCCCCTTCCTCTCATTATCTCTCTTTCCATATCTCTTATATACTTCCCATTCTATCTTCCCATTGGGTTAAGATTTCTATATACAATAGTGTGTGGGTGTGTGTATGTGCTTACTTCTCTCTTTGAATCAATTCCAATGAAAGTGGGTTTTGAGTATTCCCTTCATTTTTCCACTTCATTTTCCACTCTACTATAAAAGCTCTTCCTTGTGCCCTTCCTTTATGTGAGAAAATTTGCCCCATTATACTTCCTCTCCCCCTTCTCCCAGTGTAAACCTCTGTCTCACCCTTGAATTTTATGTCATACTCTCTATGGTTCCCCAATATCTGAATGGTTTTTTGTTCTGACTGCTTGCAATATTTTCTCTCTGACTTGGAAGCTCTGGAATTTGACTATAATATTCCTGTGAGTTTTCATTTTGTGATCTTTTTTCAGGAGGTGATCAGTCTTTTCTTTCGATTTCTATTTTACTTTCCAGATCTAAGATAATGGAGAAGTTTTTCTTTAGGATTTCTTGAAATAAATTTCAGGCTCTTTTTGATCATGCTCTCATATAGTCCAATAATTCTTAAATTATTATTCCTTGATTTATTTTCCAGGGAAATTGTTTATTCCCAGGAAATATTTCACATTTTCTTCTACTTTTCATTCTTCCTTGTTTTATCTTTTCTTGATGTCACATGGTTTTGAGTGGGATTAATCAACTTTCAATCACTCAGTTATAATTTTTAAAGGATTATTTTTTTCAGTGAATTTTTGTGCCGTTTTTAGCATTTGACTAATTTTTAAGGTGTTACTTTCTTCAGAAATTTTTTTGCCACTTTTACCAAGTTCATAATTCTCTTTCATAACTTTGTTGAATGCCTCCCAACTCTTTCCCCAAGTTTCCCCTCTGCTATTCATTTCTTTTTTTTTAACTCCAGAACTTTTTATTGAGCTAGAATCCAAATAGCATTTTTCCTTTGAGGCTTGTCCTGTAGCAGTTTTCAAATTGGTGTCTTCTTCTAAGTTTATGTCTTGGTTTTCCCTGGTATCATAGTAATTTTTATGGTCAAATTCTTTTTTTTTCTTGGTTCTGTTACTCCAAAATTTGATTTGAGGCATTATTTTTAAATATATTTAGTGGTGAATATTGAGAGAGGTTAGCTGAGTCTCAGCCTGTATTTTGGCATCTTGACTCTGCTAAGTTTTGAATTTCTAAGAGTTTATTTAAGGTAAGGAGAAAATGTGCACCACTCAAGGACCCCCGAAAAGAGCAGAAGTGGAAAATAAATTGTCTTGTGTGTTTAACAATAAGAAAGCTAGTTTGGATAGATGAAAAATTTGTGAAGGGAAATAATATATAATAAGGCTAGAAGATTGGGTATTGAAGAAGTGTAAATATCAACAGAGGAGCTTATATTTTATTCCAGAGACAAATTTCTAGAGGTAAGAATCCACATTTATAGAGACAGGACAATGTTAGCTAAATCTAAATTATATTCTGGCAAAGTAAAATAACTAAAACCTCTACTTTAAACTTCTTTATCATCTATAACTTAAGCACAAAGTCTTTAGTCTTTACACAACTAAAGACAGAGAGCAGGGCAGCAGAAGAAAGTCCAAGATAAATTTTTTTTCATAGCCACCTTTCAGTTTTTTCCCAGGCCATCATTATTTCACTGGCTAAATTCTCTTCCCTTCTATATCTTGAATTCCCCTTGATGAATCAGTTTAACTCTGCACTTCAATCTTATTCTTTTCTCTTTATTCATTTACCAATCATGTTTTATCAAGATATAACCTTGAATTACTTTCACCATCTATAACTTTTGCTTTTATTATTTTTGAAAAAAAACACCCCATTTCCTTAATTCACAATTATATGTAAAAATGTTATTAACATTCATTAAAAAAAAACTTTGAATTCCAAATTCTTTCCCATTCTTCTGTTTTTCTCCTCTCCCTGAGAAGGCCAGCAATTCAATTTTAGATATACATGTATAGTCATCCAAAACTTTTTTCAATATTAGTCATGTTGCAAAAGAAAACACAGATAAGAAAAATAAAGTTTAAAAATATGCTTCAAACTACATGCAGAATTATCAGTTTTTTTCATCATGGTTCCTTAGGAATTAAGTGGGATCATTGTCTTGATCAGAGTAGCGAAGTGTTTTACAGATGATAATCCTTACAATATTGCTTTTTTACAATATGTACATTGCACAGCCCAACATTAAAATGTGTACAAGTTCTTCTGGTTCAACTCATTTCACTTTTTGTCAGTTAATATCTTCCTAGATTTTTTCTGAAAGCATACTGATCATCATTTCTTATAGCACAATAGTATTTCATCACAGATGAAATTGGTCAATCAAGATTGGTCAGTCATTTCCCAATGGTGTCTTCTTGATTTCCAATTCTTCTTTATCCCTTCTTTATCCCTTCTTTATCCCTCATCTTGTGCTACCGAATGGTGATAAAGAAAATTGAAAAACCTTGCCTAGATCCACTACAAAGTTATGTTACAAAATCTCAACTGGACCTTCACTGTAACAATACAATTCTATTATACATCCTGAATCAATTCACTATTACACTCACCACAGAAGTTTTTCTAAAACTTTCATTCCTCTTCAAAACCACTGTCTCTCCTTCTCTCTATGCTCTTAGGCAAGGACCTTGCCTCATATTTCACTGAAAAAAATCAAGACCATATGATGAGATTTTCCTCTTCTCCTTTCATCATCTCATATCAGTCACTTATTTATTTTTTTTCCTATGACATGTCAATTAATGACCTCCATACCTGTAATGTTCTTCATCCTGCTTTTTTTGACTATCTTGGCTTATTTTAAATATTACCTCAAAACCCACCATATGTAAGAGTCCTTTCTCTCCCCCCCCTTAATGCTAGTGTTTTCTCGGTAAGATTACCTCCAATTTGCTCTGTATGTATCTTGTGTGTGTGAATATATACATAAATATATGTAATCATGTGTATACATACATGTTATACTACTACTACTACTAATAATAATCAATATTCATCATTCAATATCAAAGAGGACCACTCCACCAAGTAAGTGATGAAATTATTTGCACAATTATGTCTATTATAGTGAGGGGCATGTTGTGCAAGGCATCCTTCTCACTTGCCTTCTCCAGAACCATTCTACCCCATGGCCTGATCTAATAGGAAAGAGGATTATTGGTGATAGTCTGGATGCTGGAGGCTGCATATATAGTTATATAGTTATACTACTTATAAGTATATGTGTATATAAAATATATATTAAAATACATGTGTATGTATATGTAATATATTATAACATGTATATGTGTGTGTATGTCTCTCCCATCAGAATGTGAACTTCTTGAGGGTAGGGATTATTTTGCCTTTAATTTATATATATACATTGTTTAATGTGGGTCCTGACAAATAGTCAGTGCTTAATAAAATTTGTTGACTTAACTATATTATCCAAATAAACACGAAATTTCTTTGAAGAGGCATAATTTTAGTAGCAGGCTCATTGCCATTTTTTCTTTTGTTCTTTGTTTCTTACCAACCCAAAGTAAAAATGCAAAGAGATCAGATCTCAAAGAATATTTAAATAATAATGAATGTCACTTGTTTTTGCCAATTAAGTTTAGATAATAATGGCCATCATAATAGCAACTTGGATCATTGTTTTCATTTACTTATACTTCCCCTTTCAATAATCAAAGAACCATCGCTCTCTCATGAAGATGAGGGTTAATAAATTTGAGACTTGAGCCAATTAACATATTGTCAACATTTAAAATTAATTAAATTGATAAAGCAGCAAACATAACTAAGAAAGTTTACCCCAGGAACAAATGGAACAATCCCAAGCTATGATCAGTGGTAGGAAATATTGTTCCTTCAGCTTAGTTGGGGAGTAAGCAGAGGTTCTATTATGCCAAGAGCACACTTCCAGGGAAAGATGGGAACAAGTAGATACAGTAGAAAGAAATTTCAGCTAATTTTTCTTAATTAATTTATAACATTAATTGTTTCTATATAACTGAAGGAATGATGGTGTTTTCAGTACCCCTATAAATTTTCAACACTTGTAATAAAATTTCAGTCACCTTATACCAGTTATAGTCTACATCCATTAACAATTGCCTGTTTCATAATACCAAAAATAAATTTGGGAAAAATCACATAATCATTTAAGCACCATATAAATGTTAGATTTTTATTCTTATCATCACTATTTTGTTATTCTCATCCTTTCCAAAGGTTTTCATATAGAAATGATCCTCTTCAAATCATTATATTGATATTTACTTTTATATTTAATGCTCTTTAGAGTTCTACAAACAGATCTGAAAAATAATGGTTTTTAGCAATTGAAAAACAATAATAATTCTTCTTATTATGGGATCATCTTTTTACTATTTTTTCTAAAACATGACCTCCCCCCCATTAAGAGAACTGTAAACAGACTTTAACTCTTTGACTGAACTCCCTGAGACTTGAAGAAACATTCCAGGGAATGACTAAACAAGTTTAATTTGCTGTTTTTTGTATTCAAAGATGATACTACAAATTCATCATTAACATAACAAGCCTTTGATTTGTTGATTATAGTAATCTTGATGGATAAGGATGCTCTTCTTATCCCTTTCAATCAATGGTACAAATTTGTAAGATAACTGGTTGAGCTCAGAAAGATTATGGAACCATGGAACAGAGCAAAGGTAACTGGATCAGATGCTGATCAAATCCATGTCCTTGAACTTATTACATAAATGAGCTAATCATCACAGGGGGATAAAGCTGTATTTCTAATAATTCTCATATGTTTTGTTATGCTTTGTTTTATTATCCCTCACTGTCGCTGGATATTATAGTTTCTGTATATAAATGAGAATGAGAGATAACTGACAACTGTCATGCTTCATTGCTCCCCTAGATAATCCTGACATGGAAAAAAACCCCTCTATTTATGGAATTAATGTCATTGGATGGATTTATAGGAAGACACAAATAAAAGTTTTAAAGATGGAAAGATGAGATAGTTTTACAGGATTATAGATTTAATTCTGGAGGGGACCTAGAAGTCATCTAATTCCTTAATTTACAGTGAGGAAAATGATGGACAGAGAGGTTATGACTTTTCCAATGAGATTCAATAATAATGAGGATGGAGATAATAACTAACATTTAGATAGTGTTTTGAGGCTTAAAAAGTGTCATAAATATCATCTTTTTTTAATCCTCACAACAGGTTTGTGCAATTATTATATTTTCTAGATGAGGAAATGAGGCTAAGAAGTTAAATTACTTGCCCATGACCTCACAGATATTGTTTGAAATAGAAATTGATTCAGGTTGTCTTGATTCAAAGTCAAGGTCTCCACTTACTGAAATTCTAATCCTATTTACATCATACTAAATTTTCAGTGAGAGAATTTGTATTTATTATCTGTGTCTCTGTTATTTGGTAATAATAATAACTGTGCGGCGCTGGGTAAGACATATACTTTTCTGAGCTACAACTCACTTTTTTGAAAGATTAAAGAGTTGAACTGGAAGTTATCTCAGCTATCTTTCAACTCTAAATCCTATGTAAACAATAAGTAAAATCAACACTAAATCTCACATTAAAAATAAAAACATAAGTTCTATGTGAGAAAATATTATTCAAAGGATACTAGTAGAATTCACCTCCAATTAACCTTCTCTTCTTCACAGGCAGTTTATTTTAGAATAGATTTTTGTTGACATCTTTTGTTTTTATAAAACCTACATTTCTCTCCTAGGGAATCAACAAAGAATACTTTTTTAAAGTCAGAAAATAAAAAAATTCATAAAGTCAATCAACACATCAAAGAAAAATAATGTAATATATGATGTTCTCCTTACATTCCCTCTCATCCCCTTCACAAAAGGTATATTGCTTTCTTGTATGTGGGTAAGGGGTGGCAGCTAAGCTAATTCTTTATATTTCACAACATTGATTTTAGGTTATTTAATAGTTTCATTTGCACTGATGTAGGCATTTTATATATTGTTTTTCTAATTCTGATTGTTTCATTTTGCATAAGATTATGTAAATATTTCCATGCTTTTCTTTACCCATCATTTCCATTATTACATAAAGCACAAAAACATCATATTATATTCATGTGGTTTGTTTACACATTCAAAACATAAATTTAAAAAAATCAATATGAGAACATTATGAGTTATATAATCCTCTTATAAGTAAACAACAGCATCTTAAAAGCAATAACCACTTGTGAAAGAAGAAATGGCATTTTAAAATATTTGTACTCAGACTGCATTTACTCCTTGTCCTTGTGATACCCCACGAACTACAGTTACATAATAACACATCTTATTGTGTCTTTTTTCCCCTAATATACTGAAATGCACCAGCAAGGCCAAAACAGAATTAGGTCTTCAATTTAGAAGCATTAGTCAGGCAGGAAGTTAATTATATTGACTACAAATGTAAGCCTAGACCTACTTCAGTGGGACAGTATTTGCTTATTCTTTTTTCCATTATTATGAAAGCATAATTAATAAAACAAATCAAGGTGGACAGACTTGGAGATAATAACACATAAAAACATAACAGTGTTTTAGTTGATACTTTTCTATTGCAATTATTTTAACTCAGGGCATCAAATTTTTTTACAAAGAGGAATGATTTTGATCCTAGCTGGAAGCTTTGAGATTAACTTGAGAAGGTAGTTGCAAGCTCCTAGTACATCAACAGGAAGAGCAGGGGTAGGAGTAAATAAGAGGAAGAAAGAATGAGTTCACAATAACCCTTTTCCCTAGATTGTGAATTACTTGAAGATAGGAAGCCTATATAAAAAATACTTTGCCTTTTCATGTGCTTAGCCCAAAACAGTTTCCTAATACATTTTAAATGATTGACTATAGGAGGAGCAGAGAGACCATAATCCCTACCCCTGCCTCCTGGTCATCCTCATGATGCTCTCTCCTACCATATTGTCATTTAAATGAAAGTAATACCTGGAAGTGGCAACTTCTAATCATACTTCCCTCTTCACAATTCAGTTTAAAATATTGGTAGGTTGCAAGGAAGATGCTGTGGTGGTTGACTTTCAGAACATAGCATTAAGCCTTATGATCATCTAGAAGTAATGAGGGCCACTGTTTTAAATATGGATAAATACAATCAACTGGAAGTGATAAGCAAGAACACGATTTAGATATTGGTAGCCATGCCAGGAAGACTTTTTGAGAAGGTTTTTGTTCAGGAAAAACAAAATATTTGTGGAAGGAAAAAAATAAAAGTAGACTTCAGTCTAACAAATTCAACTCAATAAATATTCATTACATACCTATTATATGCAAGGCAGTGTGCTAGGCTCTAGAAATAGAAATATAATAATCAAATAGCATTCAAAGATTTTGCATTCTATTTGAGACATACAAGCAAATACAAATAAGTAAATACTATCTAGAATAATTCAAATAATAGCTACAGGGGAAAGTATAATTTGAAGATCAAGAAAGATCTTTTTTTTTTTGCAGAAGATGATCTATGAACTGTATTTTGAAGGAAAGTGGGGTTTTAAGAGGCTCTGGTTAGATAAAAGTGGGTAGAACATCCCAGACTTGGGGGAACAGTTATACAAAGGTACAAACTTGAGAAATACAATCTGTTGTTACAGAAAACAACTAACAGGCCATTTTGACTAGAATGAAGAGTGTATGAGGGAAACCAGAAGTAAATAAACCTGGAAATGTAGCTGGACCTGAATTGTGGAGGAATTTAAATGCCAGATGGAAGATTTTTGTTTTAACATAGAGGAAACAGGGAGCCATAGAAGATATTTTGAGTGTGGTGAAGGGGATAACATGCTCAGATCTGTGTTCTAAAAATATCAGTTTGACATGTTCTTATTACACAACTGACAGCAAAGCACAGTGGAAAAAAACACTGGACTTGGATGCAGGAAATTGAATTCTACAACTAGCTCTTGCCAGGAATTAGTTTTCATTTCTCTCACACTGTTCCAGACTTCTCCAATGAAACCCAGAAACTTCTAAATTCTAGAAGATCATTTTGTCCCTGACATTTCACCTAAGATGTGCTCTCTGCCCTTGAAACCCCTCCTTCAATTGGTTGGCTCCCCTACACCACTCCAGAACCTGAATTTAAAAGAGGGCATCCATTCCAATTATCCCTTCATATCTCACCAGGCTATACCCTGTGGTTCTTTTTTATGTCCTGTGTACTGTCATCACTGACTTTTTTTCAGTTTGCTTTTTATCTTGTTAGAATTTAAGGTTCTTGAGGGCAAGAACTATCTTTTTCCTTGCTTGAGCAAATCCTGTCACTTGTCTGTGCCTCAGTTTCCAAAACTATAAAACAAAGTAGAGAAGTTTTGAGTCTGTGGACAAGTTCTCTTACTTTGGCAATGTCTTTTCCAAGAAGGTACACATTGACAATGAGAGTGACACTTGCATTGCCAGAGCTCAGTATTTGGGAGACTACAAAAGAAAGTGTGGGGGAGAAGAGGTATTAGACTGACTACCAAACTGAAGGTCTACAGAGCCATTGTGCTAACCTCATTGCTATATGCCTGTGAAACCTGGACAGTCTACTAGCATCATGTCAGGAAACTGAATCAATCCCATCTAAATTGTCTTAGAAAGTGCTGAGTTCCTTTACCAGACTTCATATGTTGAGTCCCAGTTTGGATGCCAATATGTTGAGTTCCCTTTTTGGACTCCCTCAATCTTCCCCAGACAAACATTGGAGGGATGGGAGACAAGGAAGACAAGTTTCTCCCTATACACCAAAGTTTCCAAGGTCTCCATTTATTGAACCAAATACCAGTGTTTAAAATATCTTTCCTAGTCCCTTAATCCACCCTCACTCCTGTAGCATTTAGTAAAATAAGACTCTGGTACTCAAGGACACCAGGTGATGATAGTTTACAGTGCTCCCACATACAACAATCCCTAACAAGAAAGATTCTGAAGATCACCTGGCAGGAGAAGATAGCAGACCCTGAGGTTCTTTCTTGAGCTAAACTGCCTAGCATTCCAGCATTACTACAGTGAATGCAACTATGATGGACTGGACACATTAGAATATTGAACATATGCTTGCCCGAAAGACTTTTATGGAGAACTCAGACAGGGCAAGCACTCACAAGGGGGTCAGAAGAAGTCATGCCGAGACACCCTGGAGGTCTCATTGAAGAACTTTAGAATTGACTATATAGCATGGGAGACACTGGCACAGGACCACCCAGCATGGCATGCCCTCATTAATCCTGCATAATATGAGAAGGGCAGAATTGAAGCAGCTCAAAGTGACACATGTAAGTTTACAGGACCCAGCCCAGCTGTTCACATGGAGTATTTGTGCCTAACCTGTGGTAGAGCATTCTGAGCTCATCTTGATCTGATCAGCCACAGAAGGTCACACTGTAATTTCTCTCAAACATAGTGATGTCATTTTAATGTTCTTCCATAACAAAGGACAAAAATCAACCAACCAAAACAAAGTGGTTGGATTACATTGCCTCTTACCTTGAGCCATACCCACAATGCTCAAGTTCGATGAATTTTTGTCAGTTCAAACAGTTCAGACTGAGATCTGATACCCCATGAGCCAGTGGATCTTGGCAAGCAGCTAGTTCCAGGCAATCCAGCATCTTCTGCTCAACTGGTGGTTTTAATTCTCTCTTGGACATCACCTATAATTCTGTGAATCTAGCCTCTTTAGGTATGCCTAGACTTAGCATAATGGAACTTAGTGGACACTTGATAGTGTTTATTGATTGATTTTTCTGGCAGTTCCACAACACTAATCTCAGGTTCACTATTGTTCCCATCCTGCCCTCTTAACCCCTCCACCTTAAACTGACTCAAACTTGTGCCTGGGGAATTATTATCTCTAAGACTTAGTTCTTTTCTGAAATTCAGACAGTATCAGAGAAATAACCATATGTCCTGTAAAATGTAAGAAAAGTATGACAGGCAGTATCAACTAGTTTGTCAGAAAATCAATTGATCAATAAACACTTATCAAGGTAAGAGCAACAGGTGTGGTACAATTGATTGGGACCTGGACTTGCAGGTAGAGAGACACTTTCAAACCCTCCCATTGATGCTTACTAGTTATTTGGCACCGGGCAAGCCATTTACCACTCAGGGACTCAATTTCCTCATCTGTAAAACTTCATGGAATGAAGGGAGGAGTTATACTAAATAGTCCTCTCCAGGTCTAAATCTATGTTTTGAATTCCTGTCCCTAGTTCCACCCATTTTTCCTAGTTTTCTTCTGACTTCTAGAATCCAATCATTATAATTAGTTTATAGGGAAAAAAATACAAAGTGATAATACAGACAGTTCCTAATACCAGCTACTAACAGAATTTTCTATTACAGAAAATAATTTCTGGACCCAGTAGATAAATAAAAAACATGTGGTTTAAATTTAAAAGTGAAAAATTGAAATGTCTGGTTATAAGGTGGGGACATGGGTGACTATTACAGAAAGCTGCTGTTTGGGTTGAAAGGGAGGAATGTAGCAATTTCTGTAGTAAGAAGAGCTTAATAAATCCAAGAATTTGTAAGTTATTTTATCTAATCAGCTCCGGCTTAATAAAAAATATGACTATTACACATATAGCACTTTTCAAATCTTAAATTCTGTAATTTTATTATATATATATATTCTCTAATTATATACCACATGCACATAGTTTAAATATAATTATAATTCTATAAATAGTAGGCATTTATTGAATGGTTGTGGATTGATGAATTATTATAACAGGTCAGGGATTTATATTGAGAGTATGATCACCAATATTAATTTATTTGACAAAATCATAAATGTCCATTGATTATGCTCCTTGAAAGCTATTTGAGGAAGGAAATCTTTGCTGGTCTTTGTCTTCCCAGAACTTAACACAAAGTCTGAAACAGAGTTGAGTGTAATAAATGCTTGTTAATTGATTAATTTATTAATTAATCTTATTATTAAGAGAAGAATCTAAGGGCTTATTCTTTCTCCAGCAAAGAGGGAATGAATAAAGGGGGTGGGAAAGCAACCCTCTGCATATTACTCATCAATCACAAGGAATCCTTAGATAGAATTGGAACAGCCCTGGGGGTTGAACAGGCATGCAGCTTCTCCAGGAAGGCAGAATCCTGTCATTTTATTGGTGTGATAATGGCCCTTTATTCTGCAATTGTTTGTCTGATGCAGAATCTCAGAGAGAGTTATCTGAGGTTTAAAGGGGTTAAATGACTTGCCTATGGTGACACACCTAGCAGGGTTTAAATTCACGTCTTCCTGACTCCAGATCCAGAAAACAAAGTACATCACTGTGCTGCATCTCTCTTGCCTCTTATTCCATATGCAGAATTAAGCACTTAGTTTTGAAAAAAATGATATAGCAAGATAAATGCAAGAAATCATTACAGAATTCAAAGCTGCATAGATCTTTCAAGCAAAGTAGACAATATAGATTTAATCATTGAAAAACAGAACATTAGAGTGAAAATTTTCTTTCTTTAAAATGATTGGTAATACATACTGTCTGGCTAATAGGTCAAATGCTTAGTGTGAGTAACATAATGAAAATTTAATTAATAGATGATTTTTTTATTAATTCATTCAGTCACATGGGGAGGGGAATGAAAAGTTAACAGAACTGTGTTCTAGATCCAAGTATCTGGTTAATAACTGTATTTACCTGACTGAATCATTGAGTCTGTCTAAGCATTAAAATCCTCATCTATAATGTGACTAATAATTCTTACCCTTTCAATGTCTCAGAGCTGTTGCCAGAATCCAGTGAAATAGTGCATGAAAAAGTTATTTGAGGACTATGTAAGTGTTGCCTAAATGTAAGATACTGTTATTAAAACATTAAAAAATTATCAAAAAAAATATTGTCCCCTGAAGTCCTCATATCTTGAACACATCTCAAGTTCCCCTGACAAACAAGAAGCAATGGGGATGCAGGGGGAGGGATAAAGAAGTAAAACATTGTACTTTTCTTCTGGAAGTTGATGCTTTAAGGTGTCATTCTTGAGTTATCAAAGAGAATATACCATGTAATCCACGTGATTATATCCATTTTTCATGATTTCTGAAGATTTAAAAAATATTGTGTGTATAAGTTGAAAGAAAGCCAATAGGGGTGGCTAGGTGACACAGTGGATAGAGCACTGGCCCTGGAGTCAGGAGGACAAAAGTTCAAATCCAGACTCAGACGCTTAATAATTGTCTAGCTCTGTGACCTTGGGCAAGTCACTTTTGCTTTACAAAAAACAAAAGCAAAAACAAAAGTAAGAAAATAGCAATTATACTGTGATTATTTAGTAATAACTCATAATAATAGTAAGTATATTTAGTGTCTGGGGGAATTTGCCAAATGTTATAGATATTATACATGTGTGTATATCTGTGTATATATATATATATATGTATGCATGTATGTAAACTGTATATATAGATTTGTGTAAGGGTAAGTACTTATACTTATTACTTTTAATGTTGTACTATATATATATGTATATATTTAATTAATAGTTGAATTTTTTTCATTAATTCATTCAGTCACATAGGGGAGGGAAGTAAAAAGTTAACAGAACTGTGTTCTAGACCCAAGTATCTGGTTAATAACTGCATTACCTGACTGAATTATTGATCCTGTCTGAGCATTAAAATCCTCATCTATAATGAATATGTGTGTATATATATATATCTATATGCATATCTAATGTATATATGTATATCTAAATATATATATATATGTATATATAAAGAAAATGTCTTGGATTATTGATTATTTTGGGTTGTTGTTTTGTTTTGATTTTTGCTAGGCAATGGGGTTAAGTGACTTGCCCAAGGTCATACAACTAGATAATTATTAAGCATCTGAGGCCAGATTTGAACTTAGGTCCTACTGATTCCATAGTGGTGCTCTATCCAATGTACCACCTAGCTGCCCCATTTTAGGTAATTGGAAGAAAGATATAGGCTAAATTAAGTCATAAGATCATTGTTAGCAAGATATTCACATAACACAACCTATTCTCAATGGACTTCCAGTTTGTTTATATAAAACAAAATAATGTTGTTGTATATGTTATAGTCTATATGAGACTTTCTGACTTAGAACTCCAATTGGGATCCCAGTGTTATTAGGTCAAAGGAATGGACAATTTAATTACTTTTCTACAAAATTTCAAATTATTTTCTGGATTGGTTAAACCAATTTAATTCCCTCAACTATTTATTATTGTGTCAATCTTCTCTAATTTTCATTTTTTAATATCTTTGCCAATTTAATGAAATTAGGTGGTCATTATTTTAATTAAAATTCTCTTTGTTGTTGACAATATTAGTTTTTTGTATTATATCATTGTTTTGTTATTAGTTATTTTTAATATACATATGTTCATAAAATTGTTAATAGCTTGATTTTTTTTAGCTGTTTTTGTCTTTTGACCACGTCTATCAGAATGACTTCACTTTATATAAATGTGTCAATTCCTTATATAGCATTTATTGGAAATATTTGATAAAATATTTTCCCTATTTGTTACTTTCCTTTCTTATTTTAACTGCTTTGATTTTGTTCATTCTTTTGATAATTATTGAGGAGACTTGAAAAATTAAGTCATGGGTTCTGAAAGCTATTTCAAAAAAAGTTTAAGAAATGGAGGGAATGACAGTTGTACAGTGAATATGCTCCAACCTAATATCACAGGATTGGGGTGGCTAAAGAAGCATTTCAGATTTCTAGGGACATCCTGAAATATTAAATGTACCTATTTTCTATTGCCAATAGGTTCAAACTCCCATTGATTGTTTCTCTCCACAGTTTTATATGCCATTGACCAACTAGTGCTCTAGTTCTATTTAGTAAAATAGGTCAAATAGGTCAAATAAATTAACTTTTAGAAAGATATATTCACTTAAAGAATGTATCAACAACAAAAGTAAAAACATGTTCCAACCACATCTCAGGAATACACACTTTCCATACTGTCTCAACTTCTTGGTGGATTATACTCATCCTAATAATTATTTCAATATGACATTGGTCCCATCAAACTCATGTCTAAATATGATTTGAAGACGAGATGAGACTTTATCTTTGCCACCACTGGAATGGGTCTTTATGTCCAGTCAATGTTGATTGGAATATCAATGTTGACCTAGCAATCCATCTGTGATGCTAGGATACCAAGATACCCAGAGGAGCTGAGAACACATTTTAGCCCCAGAGAGGAGAATTTTCAAGGTCCCTGGCCTTTCAGGAGAATCTATCCCAGGATGGCATCAGCAAAGATATCAAACCAAAAGAGAGCAACTGAAAAGAGTATGGCAGAGCCCACAATTCTAGCAGTCAGACCAAAGGGAAAGACTTCCCAAAATCACATGATTTACAAACTGGAACCATTTTCAGAACATCTTTTCTTGTTTCAATGTCAGGCCAAGGAACTTTCACCACATGCCACTATTCTTCCAGAAGTAAATTTCTAGCCATTCTCACAAGTGGTGTCAGCCCTGAGACTATGCCAATTCTCCATTACATTAGCATCATTAAATCTGAGAACAACTTCCTGAGGGGACTGCTTTGGAGAGATAAGTAACTTTTGATTGAAAAATCATTTGTACTATTATTTGTTCTCATATTACATACCTAAACTGACTGTGTCAGTGACAAGACCAACAACATTTCCATTTCTTGTTTATGCTCACCAATTTTTCATAACTTTAATTAAATTGTTAAGAAATTCTCATATAGGAAAAATAAGTAGAGATACAGAGGGGGTGCAGCAAGAAGATATTTATGGAATCTGGTTTGATGCAATTTGCAGTTGTACATTTGTATTTATAACAGAAAATCATTTACCTAAATTTCAAACTATTTTGAAGTCTAGAAAATCATCATAATCCATGCCAAAGTTTTTGCAGTTTAGTTGGAAATAAGCAGAAGAAAAAACTTGAAAAGTCTTCCAAAGTTGAAATATATTTTCTTTTCGGAAACTTTCTTGGAGATTATACTATATCACTTTTGGATATTTTGTGAAAATTAGGGCCAATTTACACAATCCTTATAAATGCTGCTTTTATATTGCTTTTCCTTGAGCATCTCCAAATCAGACAGACGCTGTATGAGCTTTCTTCACAAACTTTAAAAGTGAGACAAAGGAGGATGATAAGATTCTTTCTATATGTCTATTATACAGTGAGAGGTGGTGTATGATAGCACTGAAACAGATGGACTTAGAGTTGGTAGGAAGTGGATTCAAGGATGTCAACCTAGTAAGACACAAATTTTTGTTTCTGACAAAAAGCATTTCGGTGACTATGGTCAAATCATTTCTCAGAACCCCTAGGTGATTAATAATATTGATTGATGGGGCAGCTAGGTGGCACAATGAATAGAGCACTAGTCCTGGAGTTAGGAGGACCTGAGTTCAAATCCAGCCTCAGACACTTAATAATTACCTGTTTGGCCTTGGGCAAGTCACTTAACCCCACTGCCTTGCAAAAAAAAAAAACAAAAAAAAAATATAATGTTGATTGATAATGATAATGATGATAGTAATAGATAATTATATATGTATTTATATGTATATAAATACAGATCATATTTCTATAATACTTTAAGGCTTGCAAACTACTTTACATGTATTTTCATTTGATCGTAACGTTGACCTTATGAAGTAGGTAGTCTATTCTATTTTGCAGATGAGAAAACTGAGACTGGGGGGAAATGAAGTGACTTGTCAGTGGTCATATGGCTACTAGTATTTGAGACAGAAATCAAATTAAGTTTTATTGAAATGATTGAGGGAGTTTCTATGTTTGGAGTTCCTTATACCAACGAAATCCCAAGTCTAGACTAGAAAAGTAAGAGTATTCCACAGTCTTGATTTAAAGCTTGATAGGAACAGATCAAAATCCTGTCCAAGTCATTCATTTTACTATGAAAGAAATTGGATTCCAGAGTAGTGACTTGTTTGAAGTCCTACTAATTAGGGGCATGTTCAGATATTGAACTGTAACACTTAGATTCAAAATCTAGCACACTTTATTTGACATCATATTGACTCCCATCTGGCATTTATGACCACTAGCATTGTTTTCAATTCTATGTAAACCAAAATGGAAGAGTAACCATTGAAAAACACAGTACTCAACTTGCATTGATAACCATAATGTTATCAATTTCATTGCCAGGTAAGTGCTGCCACTCTTTGAAACAAAGACTTTCAAAGTTGGAATAATTCCAGCCAACCCCTTTATATTATCAGTCTGGAAAATGAGTTTAGAGAAGCAAGATTATTTGACAAAAATCGCACTGCTATAATAATAACAATGTTTTAAATATTTTTTTTCCTTCATTTTTGAAGAAGACCATGACATCACTTGGATTCAAGTGAGGGGGATACTTTGCTTAAACCAGCCTCACTTTCTCCTCCAGAGTCATCTGGGTCCCGTGGCCAGATATGAATCAGGATGACTGGAGATGGTCCTGAATGTGAGACAATCAGGGTTATGTGATTTGCCCAAGGTCACACAGTTAGTAAGAATCAAGTGTCTGAGACCAGACTAGAAATCCCATTCTCCTGACTCCAAGGACAGTGCTCTATCTAATATGCCACCTAGTTGCCCTGTACAAGTATGCTGAAGGAAAAAGAGACAGAAAAAGCTTGACTACATTTGTATAGATCACAGAATTTTCATTAATTTCCAGAGCTATTTAGGAGTTCATAATCTTCATAATGTTCACGTGTAACAATTGTTTCTATTGTTTAATTTATTTAGCTTTAATTCAACATATTTATTAAACTCCTGATGTATGACAAAATACTATCTACTGGGGCTATAAAGATGAAAAATACCAGAAACCTTACTCTCAAGGAACATAAAAATCATGGTAATGTTGAAAGGGAGGAGGAGAATTGGATATACTCCCCAAAATAAACAAATAAACAAAACAAAAACAAAAACTGACCAAGTACCACTTAAACTTTGAAAAGATAAAAGATTCAAGTACTCCAAAAGAAATTCAAGGATGTAGCAATAAAAGGACCTTAAAGCTTATCTAGTACAACCCTTTGTTAAATAGATGAGGAAACTGAGATCAAGGTTAAGTCCAGTGTTGTCTAATGTCTCTGGGATTAGATGGCAAAAATTGTGACATGAATTTAGTTGGTCTTAGAACCAGCACTCCTTCCATTGCACTATGATCAATCTCAAGTAGAAGTAAAAAAGAATGTTTTGCAAGAGAGGTAGTGCCTGGGCTGGGCTTAAAGGAAGAGATGGATTTCAACAAGCAGAAAAGCAGATAAAAGTCACTCCAGGTCTAGCAAAGAGTTCAGAGACAGTTGTTGGTACCCTTGCCAAGAAAACTCCAAATGCAACGAAACAACAAAAAAGCCATGATGTGAATAAGAAAATTACAGTACTTAAAACAATTTATTCAGCATTCAGTATCTTATTATTATTAGCTGAGAGGCTAATATTTAAGCTTTGTGGGTACATAAAACAGTTTTTTCAAGCCTGCTAATTATCCATGCTATATTTCTCCTTTGCACTTAGTATTATTTGGTCAAAAGATTTTAATTGTATGATTACACATGACTCAAAGCTGCCCACCAAAGGACTCTCTCATTTGACCAGAGAGGTATGCTCAAAGACAAATAAGAGGGTCCCTGTTATATAGATGTAGAAAACAGGCTAAAGGAATTTATTGAAGAGTATAGGAAATATAGAGAATAGCTACCATTCACTTGGACTTAAATGAAGGCTATAGCATGAAATAAGGGTTGATTTTGTATTTCTGCAAAATGAAGAAAAAAACCTACTTCTATATTTCAAGATCATAACATGAGTTAATTTAATAGTAAGAAGGAACCTTACTGATTATCTCTTCATGATGACTCATTTTAGAGGAGAAGATATTGAAGCCTATATAAGGAAGTTATCAGTCCAAGATTCTATGACTTGTCAATGGAAGACTTAGATATGAACTCAGTCTCTTGATTCCTAGTTTGTACTCTTTCCCCAACACAATCATAGTACAGTACTTGAAGACAAAGTCCATTTCTACTTAATAGAATCCTTGTCAGCCTAGAGCCCAAAGTTTATCAGACATATCAGAATGACTCAACATAAAGCACATTTGTGGGTACAGCAAATGAGGAGAACATCCATCCTCATTCTCCATCCTTTGCATTGTCTAAGAATAGGTGGCCCAGTTTATGCCACAAAAGGTCTATTTTTAGAGAGCTAGATTAAGAAGCACTATTACTAAATGTTCATTCATACAGAAATATGATGCCAGAGCTTAACATCAAGGTCTCAATTCTATTAAATTAAGCAAATAGTTATTAACCACCTACTGTATACAGTATGCTTTCAGGGTACAGTGGCTACCAGATCTGAAGTTAAGAGATTTGGATTGAATTCAGATGCTTATGTATCATTTGATGCTACCCTGCACTTGCCTGTATATATCGTTTATATGCACAGTTATTTTCATATTGCCTCCTCTATTTTAACACAATGCTCTGGAGGTCAGGGACAGTTTTGTCATTCTTTGCATTTATTCTCAGAACTTAGAATAACTACCACATAGTAATAATTTAATAAATGCTTGTTGACTGAGTCTCAGTTTCCTCATAGTAAAATAGGGATAAAAATGCATCTCATTCTTATCTCTCAGGTTTATATTTCAAATGAGACAATATATGTACAATGTTTTATAAACGTTAAAGCTTTTTATATATGTCAGCTTTTTGAGGGGTGAGAATATGAAGTACCTCTGCTTTTAAGGAGTTTCAATTAAAAGAATGCCAAATTGAAATAAAAAGCTATACTAAATAGCAAAATACGAATTATTAGAAAGGTACAAAACAAAGAGAATTATGAGATTCAAAAGGTAAGTTTGTTTTTGCCTGGGTTAACTTTGAGCCATAAAACCTGAGTGAAAAATTAACATACCAAAGAGAGAGAAGGTGGAGTAGGGAGAATTTGTGTGTATTTGTGTGTGTGTGTGTGTGTGTGTGTGTGTGTGACATATAGAATGAACAAAAGCAAGGAGGTGGGAAAGTATAGGAAATGTGTTCCTTTGCCAGTTAGTAGAAGCACAGCATGGGGAGAGGTCTACAAAGGAGGAGTAATAAGTCTGTTGGTTGTTCAATCATATTTACTTCAGTTGTGCTTTCCCCATTTTTTATTTTACTATTTATTTCCCCCAATTACATATAAAAACAATTTTCAACATCCATTTTAAAAACTGAATTTCAAATTCTCTTCCTCCCTTCCCACTCCCCTCACTAAAGAGAAAAAATGACACACATTCATAGTCATGAAAAACCTTTTTCCATATTAGTTATGTTGTAAAAGAAAATTTAGACCAAAATAAAAACCCAAGAAAAATAAAATACCAAAAAAAAAAAATATGCCTCAATCTGTACTCAAACTTCATTGTTATTTCTCTTGGGGGGGGGGATAACATTTATTATTGTAAGTCCTTCAGAATTGTCTTGAATTATTGTATGACTGATAATAACTAAGTCAGAATTGATCATCTTAGACAATGTTCTCCTGTTTCTATTCATTTTACATTACATCAGTTAATGAAAGTTTCCCAGTTTTTCTGAGGCCATCTAGCTCTTCATTCTTATAGCATAATAACATTCCACAATCATACACCTCAAGTTGTTCAGCCATTCCCCAACTGATGGGCATCACCTCAATTTCTTATTCTTTGCCACCAGAAAAGAATGGCTATAAATATCTGAGCATAATTCCAAATCACTCTATATAATGATTGAATCAGTGCAGAACTCCACCAATGGTGCATTATTGTCTTATTTTTCTCATATCCACTCCAACATTTGTTACCCTCCTTTTCTATTCTCTTAGGCAACATAATAGGTCTGAAGTTGCTTTAATTTGCATCTCTCCAATCAATAGTGAATTAGAGAACTTTTTCATATGGCTAAGTGCAATTACTTCACCTAAAAACTCACCTCATATTCTTTTTATCACTAGTCAATTGGGGAATAAATTTGTCAAATGGTTCTTATTATAAATGAATCATTTCTCTAAATTTTTGAGAGATGAAACTTTTATAAGAGAAAATTGCTTCAATTTTTTCCACAGCTATGATTGTTAACTGCATTTCCCTCCATCCTATTCCCCTTTATCTCTCTGTGTCAAGAATTATTTAAAAAGTCCTCCATTTCATTGAAGATTCATTTTTTTCCCTTGAAAGATTATATACAACTTGACTGAGGTTTTGATTTTTGGTTGTAATTCAAGCTCTTTTGCCCTTGAGAATATCATATTCTAAGTTCTCCTATCCTTTAATATAAAAGCTGACAGATTTTCTGTTATCTTATCTGTGGTTTCATGATACTTGAATTGTTTCTTTTTGCTTGTTTGCAATATTCTCTCCTTGACATGGGAGTTCTGGTTGGTAATAATATTCTTTAGAGTTTTCATTTTGGGATCTCTTTCAGGAGGTGATCTGTGTATTCTTTCTATTTCTATTTTACTTTCTGGATCAAAGATATTGAAGTAATTTTCCTTTATAATTTTTTTATTTTTTTAATTTTCCTTTATAATTTCTTGAAATACTATTCCTAAACTCTTTTTGAGTAGCTCAATAGTTGAGCTCTCAGGTAGCTCAATAATTCTTAAATTATTTCTCCTTGATTGATTTCACAGGCAAATTGCTTTTCCAATGAAATATTTCAGATTTTCTTCTTTTTTAAATTCTTTTCCTTTGTTTTATTTTTTATTGATATATCACGTGATCATCAACTTTCAATTGCCTGGTTCTGCTTTTTAATTTAAGGAATTATTTTCTTCAGGGAGATTTTATACCACCTATTCCATTTGGTCAATTTATTTATTTATTAAGGAGTTCTTTTCCTTACTGTATTTTTGTGCCTTTTTATAGGACAAATTTTTCTGTTCAAGGTATTCTTGTCCTCATTGGGCTTATTCTGCTCTTAAGGTGTAATTATCTTTAGTATTGGCATTTGTGTGTGTGTGTGTGTGTGTGTGTGTGTGTGTGTGCCCTTCCTTTAACAAGCTTTTGATTCTTTTTCCATAATTTTCTTGTATTACATACATTTTTCCTCAATTTTTTTCTATTTTTTATTTGAGTTTTAAAATCCATTTTGAACTCTTCCATGGCTTGAGGTTAATTCTTATTTTTCTTTGAGGCTTTGGATGTAAGAGTTTTGACTCTGCTGTCTTCTTTTGACTTTTTTATCCTCCCTGTCATCAAAGTAGCTTTCTATAATCAGAATTTTTCTGTTATATGTTCATTTTTTTCAGCCTATTTCTTGAATTTAACTCTTTGCTAATATGGGGCTCTGCCTTCAGAGTGGAGCACATACTATCCCAAGGTTTGGGGAATTTTTCAGTTGCTGTTTTCAGAGATACTTCTAGGAACATGTGAGAGTTAAGCTCTTCCAAGGTGGTATGGTCTAAGAAAAGATGTGCATATTACCCTCCTGATGTAGGCTCTGGTCTTTGAGTGACCTTAAGTACTTTCTTCTGCCCTAGAATTGTGTGGAAGATCCCTGTTATACTGTGGACACAAACCCTGATATGCTAGTGCTCCTCTTCACCATGGAGTGTCACTCAGGACTCAGCAAAGCATCAGAGTTCTTTGTCCCCAGTGCCAACCAAGAGATCCCTGTACTCTCCTTCTGACCAATTGCTCAACCCCTTATTGTCTGTGATCTGAGAGCTCTGGAAGAAGCAACTGGTCTGACTGCTTCTGTCATTTCCAAGTCCTACTCTTGGTTTGCTGCACTAGACTATGCTCCATTTTCACCCTGGTGCAATAGACCATTCCTTCTGATGTTCTAAGTTGTCTTGAATTAAAAAAAAAATGTTTCACCCCTCCTTTTGTGGGTTCTACTGCTCCAGATTTTTAGGACATTATTTAAGGTCTCTGTAAGCAGAGACATCAGACAAATTGGTTCTGCCCCTTGTCCTCTTTGTGAATTGTTTTTTTTTTTTTGCAAAGATACTGCCATTTCTTGCCCAGGGACACCCAGCTCCTAAGTGTCTGAGTCTGGATTTGAACTCTGATCTTTTAAACTTTAGATCCAGCATTTTATCTTAGCTTGCCTTAAGATAAGTCTGCAAAATGAATAATTTAAGTCTGGAGTGCTATGAGTCAGATTATAAATTAGAAATGTTGAAGTGTTATGAAATATAGCATAAAGAGCAAGGACTTATCTAACTCCTGGAAGGCTTATTAGGATGTTAAAATAATACAATCAATCAATTATTCAGTAAGAATTTATTAAATACCTCCTATGTGGTAAATAAAGTGTAGGTCCTAGAACAAAAAAGCAATACCATCTGCCTTGAAGGCAGCTAAATGACAAAATGAACAGAACAGGTAGGTTTGGTGTCAGGAAAATCATAGTTCAAATTCAATGTCAGACACTTTAGTTTGTGTCCCTGGGCAAATCACTTAATCCTGTTTACCACAGTTTCCTCTAATGTAAAGTAAACTGGAATAAAAGATGGCAAACTTCCTGTCTTTGCCCAAAAAAAACCCTCAAAAAAAACACAAATGGAGTCATGAGAATTCAGATACAACTGAAATACTCAACAGCAACTACAACAATGAGTAGAGATAAGAAGAAATTATGGATCAGAGGGGGTTCTCAGTGCCAAGGAAAGGTGTGAGATTTATAGTCTTATGTGAGGGATAGTAAGAGAGATAGCTTGCCTGGAGGCAAAGTCTGTGAAGAGAAATAACATATATTAAGAATGTAGAGTAGGTTTTACAGGAATGTAAATGCCAAACAGAGGAGCTGATATTATTCCCAGAGGCAAGAGTATACTTTTGGAATTTGTTGAACCCACAGGACAATGTTTGCCAACCCCAGTCATAACTTGGGAAGTACAGGGACTTGACATCATCCAGGTGAAAGGGACAGAGAGCAGAGCAGAAGAGAGTCTATGGAGTGAAGAACAGGACACAGAAAAAGGGAGGAATCAATTTTAATTCCATAGGTTTTGAGAAGGAAGCTTTTTTGGTGCTAAAAGTACTGCAGATAGATTCAAAGTTGTCAGTTTAATGCTAGTCATCTTTGAAGCACTTGAGAGATACTATCTGTTACTAATCCTTTGTTTTTGAAGAGGACCAATGACAACAAAAGGTGATAACTCATTCATGAATTGGACTTAAGTGAGGCAAAATTACCCAAAGTCTCTTTTCCTCATTCTCTTTTCTAGAGTTATTGAAGTCCAGGGACAAGACAAAAGTCAGAATGACTGACAATGACCCAGGAGGCAGAGAATGACCCTGGCATCTTCACATGTTTGAAGCCGACATACCCTTAATCACCAACAGGTTTGAGACCTGTCAGTTACCCTCAACCTGAATTAACCCAATTACCAAGAAAGTTTTCCTGAGGTGTGGCTACTGAGCATTCTATAGCTTCTTGGAACCACAGGTGAGAATTAAGTACTTGACAAGTGAATACCAAAGCTGAATGAGCAGCACCAAAAAGGACTGAGCAAGCCCTTAAATCAGAGGTACTATTCCTCCCTGAACAACCCAAACACCACAGAGACACCCCAATATGGCAGAGATCATGATTTAAGACAAGTTGTATTGTCTTAGATAACATACCTACATATAATATTCAGGTAGCAAAACAAAAAGATTTATATATCATATAATTCAATAATGAAATATCCATATAGATGTAGGCTAAGTATAAGAGATCCTTAGCAATGACTAGCAAAGTAAATAAACTCTGATAGAAATTGGAAGTCAGAGGGCGGTTAGGTGGCGCAGTGGATAGAGCACTGGCCCTGGAGTCACAAATACCTGAGTTCAAATCCGACCTCAGACACTTCATAATTACCTAGATGTGTGGCCTTGGGCAAGCCACTTAACCCCATTGCCTAGCAAAAGCCTAAAAAAAAAACAAAAAAAATTGGAAGTTGGCAAAAATGAAGATACATCTGGCAAGACAGTAGAAAATCAAACCATTGGATAATTGCTGATTAATTGGATAAGGCTTAACTTTATAGTCAAGTGACAATAGTGTCTCTTGCTTAACCATTTCTCTAAGCAGACTTAATCAATCACAGGGTAATATGACAGAAGTTAGTTGATTTTTTTAAATAACAATTAGCTTTTTTGTTTTTAAATATAGGTGGAATATAATGATTCTTTAAGTTCATGGAATCTCCTTAGATGCTTTATGAAGTTTTTATTAATGACACCCAAGAAATAGAATCACAATTGTTCAGAGCAACCACTGGAATAATTCATAATTTCTTAATAGTTCTCTTCTTCAACCCTGCCCTCTGTCCTTTTCCCTAGGGATGTCAAATTGCCATATATGTAAGATATAGATAATAAATCAGTTTGAAGTAGAAATTTAGTTACGTTCCTTTCCCAAAGTATGACTGAAATTGGCAAACACTATTCTGTCACTATGACTGTGGATTCAATAAATTCCAGAGGCTCACTTTTGCCTCTAAGATCAAATATAAACTCCTCTATTTGGTATTTACATTCCTTCAAAACCCACTCTTTCGGTCTTATTATGTTATTTTCCTAACATTTAAGCAAAGATTTGGTTCTCTGTTCTAATTTTAATTTATTTTTCCTTATTGATGTTGTTCCATATTGAACTCTTTGTGACCCCATAGACCACAGCACACCATGTGGCTTTGGTGATTATGCTGGAGAGGTTAGGTGACTTGCCCAGGGTCACCTAGATATTAAGAATCAGAGGCCTGTTTCCTATACTATCCAGGCACTGGATAAAGACCATTCTGGAAGAAGCATGAGAAAGATGTCTATGCATCATATTCCCCTCACTTTAATCAAGAAAATGTGCAAATCATGCCATCATTCACTTGATATATGATCTCTTTGATTTTAATTATAAAAAACAACAATAAACCAATCAGAGACCAAATTTGCACTTGGGTCTTTCTTTTGGCCTGTTGTTCTATTCACAGAACTAACTAGCAGCTTTCTATTTCTTTAGCTGGTGCTGACCTTTTTATGCTTCAGGCAAAATTCAGGCAAATTGTTTGGATAAAAAATCAGGCAAACTGTATTAAAGAAGTGGTGTCACCCTCAAACTGAAATTCCCCGCTTAATTTTTTTTTGCAAGGCAAATGGGGTTAAGTAGCTTGCCCAAGGCCACATATCTAGGTAATCATTAAGTGTCTGAGGCTGGATTTGACCTCAGGTACTCCTGACTCCAGGGCCAGTGCTCTATCCACTGCTGCCACCTAGCCACCTCCCACTTAAATTTTAATCTGGTTTAGTTTCCCTGCTTATTAGTGTCTGCTAATGGACAGTGAAGGAGAGGGAAGTTGTGGAAGAACAGACCTTTACTTAGCATTTATCTCAATCCTTGAAGAGGTAACCTAAGTCTGAGTCTTCTGCTGAGAAACCTATAGGGACTGATGGCTCTCCTCAATTTTTCTCTTCTCTCCCATATATCAACTTTACTTCTTTTGCCTGTTGTTCTTGGGTTGTTTATTATTTCCTGGTTTATCTCTTAATATTCCCATTCCTTCCTCTCAGTCTTTTCCTCTCTCTCTTTAAGAACCCTTGGGAATGACTCAAATCTGCCCTTTTATCTCAAAGATTGAGAATCAAAATTCCATCTCAAGGGGGGGGGGGTGCTGATCTTTCCAAATTTACAATTCAAGGATCCCAGTCAGTTTTCAAATTATTTTACAATAAAAATATATAATAAATAAAACAAATGAGAAGTCATAACTAATGTAGAAATATGTCAATGTGATTTTACATGAACAACCTATATCAGATTGTTTGCTTCCATGAGGATGGGAGTAGGAATGGAGAGGGATGGAAAAATGTGGAACTCAAAAGTTTGCAAAACTTTTGAATCTTGAAAAATAATTTTGCATGTAATTGGAAAATAAAGAAAGAAAGAAGAAAAGAAAGAAGTTATTCAGACCTGCTAATTTTTCTAATGAGTAAACTCAGACTTAAAAAAGTTAAGTGACTTGCCCAATGTCATAGTGGCCAGAAATGACAGAGGTAGAATTCATACCTAAATTTTGTAACTCTGAACCCATAGTTCTTTCCATTGTGTCTTGTCCCTTCAGGTTTCATCAAAGTCATGGAATTTTAGGTGTTATTTGGATAATGAGACAGAAAGAAGAGAGAGAGAGAGAGAGACAGAAAGAGATGGATAGATAGATAGATAGATAGAGACAGAGACAGAGACACACACACAGATTCAGAGATAAAGACAGAGAGACAGAGACAGACAGAGACAGAGACAGAGACAGAGAGAGGAAGATGTTATCTGGCAACTAGGAGGAATGGTAGTCAAAGTCTTATAGGAATACAGAATTGCTGTGGAGAAGAGCCAGGAGGCAGAAGTTCTAGCTCAGGAGTGGGGGACATCCAGAGTATAAGCCCTATAAAATCATTTGGCCTGGTTCTGCCAAGGAAACTGCAGGGAGGACTCAAAATTCAATAAATCTAGGAGCAAAATAGCAGGCTAATTTTTAAGTTGAGAATATTGTATGACCACAAATGATGTTATAAATGCCCAAATGGCCCCTGTTCTAGATCCATAATAGATAGAAAGAGAGATAAAGAGAGCATTTATTATATAGGCTTTTATTGCAGTACCCAGTAACAATGTGCTACCTTATAAATATAAATATAAGATCTGGGAAGAGCATTCTGATGTCCATCTTCCACACTCTCCAATCAGAGGGAGAGAAAGACCCTAGGGACAGTGGGGTCTGAGGAAGTATGAGCAGTCCTAGATAGAGAGGATGTTATTATTCAATCTTTTCCAATTCTTTGTGATCCCATTTGGGGTTTTCTTAGCAAAGAATCTAGAGTAGTTTTGCCATTTCCTTCTCCAGCTCATTTTACAGATGAGGAAATTGAGGCAAACAAGGTTAAGTGACTTGCTCAGGGTCACAGAGTTAAGTAGTATCTGAGGCTGGATTTAGATTCTGGTCTTCCTGACTCAGATCCTGACACAATATTCACTGAGCCAACTAGCTGCCTATAGCTAGAATGTACTAGTCTTTAATAGTAGATAAGGGATCTAATAAAATGATGGAACACAAAGCAAAAGTAATTTTATTACAGAACACTGGAATAGAGAAAGAGGAATGTGAGAACCAAAATGAAATGCCACAGAGGTGATGTATGAGGGAAAACAGGAAGATTAAGGATAAAATTCAATCTGATTTGTCCCTGGGACCCTAGACAGGCTACTGTGGAAGGAGAGTTGGAGTGGTCTGTGGCATTGGTTTCCTTCAAAGAGAGAACTATTATACTTAGTACCCTTCACCTCAGTTCCATCTAGCCCTCCATTTTTCCTCCTCAGTTTGCTTCAGGCTAATAATTTTGATTCTTTTCCCCACAGATAAGTCCTCTAAGGTCATTAAAGGTTTTTCTGAGGATGTGACTTCTTGTTCAGACAAGGCTGTTTGGTTTCCCATCTCTAACATCACAGACAGATGCCTAGTATTGGTTTGGTTCCCTAGGGAGCAAGGGATATGGAAGTTTCCAAAAAAAGGGTAGGAGAAAAGGTACTAATACTTATTGCAAAAGCAGCTGATCACACATGTGTCTTACAAGTCTCAAAGAGGTCTTTTAGGGTCTAGAATTTTTAAATCTCTGATAATATAAATAAAATAACAGTTTAGATTTTGGAAACTCTTAACAAAATTGTTCCATACATTAATATTATTGAATTCTCAAAGAAAACCTGCAAGATGAGCAGTGCAACTATTATCATCTCCTTTTACAATTGAAGAAACAAAGGTTCAGAAAAGTACCAAAGCTCTTTCCATTTTACTCTACTGACAAATATTATATAGGCAGACAATGCAAATACAGAGAAATGAGATCAATTTTTATGGGCCTAATGCTTAAACACTATTTGTAAGGCTTGATGAAAGCTACAAAAACTATATACTCAGGTCAATTAATCGTGTAAAATCTCATTCATTTGGTAAAAATATGAACTATATGAAGGGTAGTTAGTTTTGCTACATAATTGGCTATATCATAATGGTAGTAGAAGTGTACTTTGAATTTTTAACTTTCTGACATTTACCAATATAAAATGAGAAGAAAAATTATTTCAAGTTATAGTCTATGAGGTTGTGATTGATAATTCAATCACAACTATAATTTAACTATAATATAAACTAGACTATAATTTGAAATAATACACTCAGTAGACATGGTATAGCATTATTCCCTGAATAAATGATTAAGAGCAAAGTAAATGAAGATCTTCAATAAATGAATTATGGGAAAAAATTGCAAATCACAAATCTAACTTCTTTGTTTGACTTTTTTCAAATGAATATAGATTTTCAACAGAAGACTTTTACAACTAAAACCAGTGACACATGCAGGTATCAGTAATCAACTCTACCAGGAGACCTCCCTTGAGGAACTTGGAGTCATTTCCCATCCAAAAGTATGCCCCAGCACTCAGTTTAACCTCCAATTTTTATCCACATTTAGAATGTAAATATTCCAAACCATCTGTATGGGAATTTGTATTTGTTTGTTTGTTTAAACTTGTTTTTCCATCTAGAGTGTAAGCTATTGGAGGGAAAATACTATTTCTATCTAAACCCAGTAAATCTTAATTCTGGGGTTTTTAGTCAATTTGGATGAGAATGCAGATAAAGTTTAAAATTGAAGTTAAAGGAAAAAATGAACATCCTGAGTACCAATCAAGAAATTTCTCAAGAAAAGACCTTATGAAATATTCAGAATTTCCTCCTTTAATTGGACCATTAATATTTAAAAACTTCATCTATTTACTCTAATCCTAGGATAAATGGTGTTACAAATCATGTTCAACGATGATTAGCAGCCTGTCATTGTCTTCTGTATTCAAAGATGACTCTTCTGACCATGATTGCTTTTGGTATCCGTGCTTGTGGCTGCTCACTGACAGGGCAGCCAACCAAGGTCTTTGGTCTGTGGCTATCTCTTGTCATCAACAGAGCCAGGCTCTGTTCACACCTCCAGCAGCTGCTCACATCTGATTGCTGTACTCTAAGCCAAATGTTACTTCTTTTTTTTTTTTAACCTATCACTCCAGACAAGGAATCAACAATAGTTTTTTCATGGCCAGTGTGCTAAGATTTTTTTTTTTACACTTAATTTTTTTTACATATTAATTTAAATTTTTTACATTTCAAAATAAAGTTTTATTATATTTAAAAAGATGAAAAATTGTCATCATTTTCTGGTAGTACAAAAACAAAGTAACTCTGCTCTATACCAGGCCCTATAGTTTCAAATTTGGAAAACTTCTCATGTGGTTCTGTTCTGATAACATAGTTTCTACTTCAACTGGATGTCCCATTGGAAAAGACAACATCCTATGTACCTAAGCAAGAGACAGCACATAATTGTTGCTAACTTCCTATCCTTTTACTCTTACTGGGGCAGTCATCTACAGGTGAGGTCCTTTCCTGCTCTGCAGATGGTAGAATGACCTCAAACCAATACTGGCAGCATAGTGGAATCCATAGACAATTGAATGGAGGATTAGAGAGATCATAAGTCTGTGGCCTTCAGTCTAGAAGGCCTAAGAGAACATTGTCTAAGAGGACATTGAATTCAATTGCTTCTTTTTACAAAGGAGAAGGGCAGCTAGGAGATAGAGCATGAAGCCTGGAGTCAGGAAAACTCATCCTGAGTTCAAAATCAGCTGTAGACACTGACTAGCCATTTGACCCTGGGGAAGTCACTTAACACTATTTACCTTGATTTCTTCATCTGTAAAATGATCTGGAGAAGGAAATGGCAAACCACCGCAGTATCTTTGCCAATATAACCCCCAAATAAGGGTCATAAAGAGTTGAAAATAGCCTAAAGCACCTCAACACCACTGAAGAGGCAATGGAGGTTGAGAAAAATAAAGTCATATAACTAATAAGTGTCTGAAGAAAGATTTGAACTTAGGTCTTCATGTCTCCAAGTACAACAGTTGGTATTCAAAACCTGTCTCAGACACTTACTAATTATGTGATCCTGGGCAAATAACTAAATTTTTGTCTGTCTCAATTTCCTCAATCATAATATGTGGGTAATTAAGAGTATCTACCTCAACAGAGGTATTGTGAAGTACAATTGAGAAAATATTTGTAAACTACTTAGCAAAGTGATTGAAAAATAGAAAGTATCTAATCAATATTTGTTCCCTCTCCCCACAAAGTAGGCACACAAAATCACTTAATTCAGGATTTTGTGCTGTCTTCACACTTTTTTCTCTCCTCTACATCCAAAATTTTTTCAACAACCAGTTCCAATCTTTTCACCAGATTGATGACTTGGAGACTGAAAACTCCCCCTTCATACCACAGTTTTCCTTTTAATTATCAGATAGGATTAATTATACAATCTCAGTCTTTCTGCATATTCACAGAGCTGGTCTTTCAACTATGGGGCAGGAGAATAACAATAAAATAATTATTAATATTTGGGGAATTTTCTAATATCCTAATAATAATTCTAATATTAATATTCTAATAGTCTAAAATATATTTCCTTCCACCAAATTAATGTGGCACAGTATGGTGAAAATAATAAAGGAATTATTGAGCCATAGTGATTATACCCTTTACATATATATATATATATATATATATATATATATATGCGCTCATGTGACCATGAGTAAGTCACAGTCCCACTGAGTCTCAGTTTTCTCACTTGTGAAGTGGAGGAAATAATAATCATGCATTTTCCAAGCATTTTTTTTGAGGAAAGTATTTTGGAAATGTTAAAGCTCAATGGGTGGTAACAACTCACATTAATAAAATATTTTCTAAGTAACTTCTGTGAAGTAAATATTCCAAATATTATTATTCCTCAAAAATGTGAAATTTTGAGATGGTAATTGATTTGTCCTTGAATTCATAGCTTCCATTTCAGACTTTGTTTTAGACTCATGCCTTCTTAATTATACAAGAATTTATTGCATTCAGTCATAGCTGAGGCAAAAGAGAAGTAAAATTAAATGGTGGATGTTTTGTCTTTCAATGCCTCCTGCATCCCCATCCTTTACCCCTCCCCCCACCCCGACAGTGTTGCTATGGTTTTGCTCCCCTACCTCTCAAAATTTACTTTCAGGAAAGAAATGACTATAGTTATTTAAAACATGGTATTAATTTGATTTAACATTTGTACTGTATACCCATTAATTCTGAAATAAAAGTTTTCATGGAAAGTCATATGAGTCGCCTAGGATGAGAAAGTCTGGATGAGTTATAAACCAACTGAGTGAAATTCCATAAAGGAATTTAAGCAATCAGCTTAAAGCAAGATTAAACAAGACTGGGAGGGGCAGAGGATCAATAAAAGAAGGTCTTCTCTTCCTTGAAATCATACCACATAGATCTAGATACTATGACCCTAGGCCATAAGAGTAGGGAGTTTCTAATTCTCCTGTGGTATGAATTTGACAAACTCTTCATGTGGAGATCTAATTTTTGTCATTCACATAAGGATTGTTTCTTCACTGTTCTCCTAATCAACATTCCAAAAAGTAAAAAGTGTGAAGTTTTTAAGCTCTGATGTCAAAATAAACAAGGAATATCTAGGAAAAGAGAAATGCTATTTAACACAGGTTATCATACAAAGAATCCCTTATTTTTTCTCATTTGAAAAAGCAGACTCATATTTATATCTCTAACATTTTACACAATACTGGTACATAAGTAGGTACATAATATTGACTGGATAATTAATGGCAAGTACAAGGTATATTAGGAAAACCAAAAAAAGTTTTAACCTAATCATCTTATAATTCAAAAGGATTTAAGACTTGCTTTTCTTCACTCTTTAAAAATTAAATAGCAAATAGCTAAGACTTTCAATATATCATTTGGGACTACTATTTTATATATAGTCCTTCCACATATGAATGGACAACTCTTGTCTATGTCTTTCAATCAGCCTTCCAGAGAAGATGCATCCAAGGGGCTGGACACCTTCCTCTGAATTTTTTTTTCCCCTCTCTTTTCACCAAGCCAACCAAACTCTTTTATTTTTTATTTTTCATTATTACAACATGACTATACCAACATTCATTCCTTTCTAAATGAATTAATGAAAAAATGTTATTAAGCTCATAAAATTTGCCAAGCATTGCACTATGCACTGGTGACAACAAATACCAAAGCAAAGAAGGGCTTTACCCTCAATTAGCTTACATTGTAAAGCACATCTAAGACACAGTGGCCAGAGAGAGACCCTTTGGGCCTTAAAATTGCAGGGATGCTAAGTGAAGTTATCAGTTATCAAAAAGGAGAACATAGACCCAGGGTGGAGTTTCATCAAGGCAGGGTATCTGAATTTATTTATTTATTTATTTATTTATTTATTTATTTATTTATTTATTTATTTATTTATTTATTTATTCGTTGACAGTTGTTTAGGAAACTAAGGAGGAGGTAAATGGAAAGAAAGTCATACCTGTGCATTTTGTTGTTCAGTTGCTTCCCCTTTGGGGGTTTTCTTGGCAAAACTACTGGAATGGTTTCCCATTTTCTTCTCCATCTGAGACAAACAGGATTAAATAACATGCCCAGGGTCACACAGCTAGTATCTGAGATGAGATTTGAACACAGGACTGGTACTCTGTCCATTGTTGCCACCTAGTCTCCCCTTATGCAAAGTGATATCTTCCTTAGCTATTTCAGTTATAGTAGTCATGATTAGGAATATTCTTCAGTGAGTTACATTTAGCATTGATCTTTTAATTGTCCTTCAGATCATATGCACTAATGACTTTCCATTACTCATATTCATGTAACCACAATGGGAGAATACTGGTGTTAAAAAAAAAATGGGTTTTAGTACCAATGAGCAAGCTACTTTACCCAATTTCCTCCCCATACTGACTTCTGGACCCAAAGCACAGCCAATCTGTGCTGTTTGTCCAAGATAATGAGTTGTTCATCCAATATAAGTCATATCTCGAGTACTTGACATGTCATATTCTTTATACAAGAATGTTCTAAAGTATTAAATGTATTTGAATAAAGCAATCATAAATGATGGAAATCCATCAAAGTTGGAGGAAAACAAGATAAAGGTATCATTTTGATTCTGCCTATTCTTTTGCCTGGATACCTGAAAAATAAAACATTATTTTTAAAGGCTACAGCTAATGCCTTTACTACATCTGGCTAAGAAAAGTTTGGGGAAGGATATTGCTTGTTGTAAATACTACCATTTCTTATTCTAAAGTGGTTACATCAGCAGAGATTTCACTTGAGTTATTTATCAAAAAAAGAAGATGAGATGTCATTGAACTCTCAATCTTATCTTTCCCTTGTCTCTGTCACCTTGAGGCAAGTTTGATACAGTGCCTAGCAGGGCAATTGCCCTATCTATAGTCAGTGATCAAGATTATTATGTAGAGGGCACCTGGGAAAGACAAATGCTGTGACCCTATCTGTTTGACTCACAGATTTTGAGGAAGACACTTACATCTACCATTAGTGCCCAATGTGACTTTTACAGCTGTGTTAGTCAGACTCTGGTTCTAGAATTCAGATGTTGCATAAATACAAGTTCATTTGACAAGAGGCACACTGTGAAGATGGCCTGCTGTGGGGAAACAGAGAAGATGAGAAAATAGCTAAGAGGGAGAGCAAGAAGATGGGAGAGGCAGGATATATACACAGAGGAAGATGCCTTGTCAGCCATTCACTTCTCACTGCACATCCAAGCTGATACTAAACTATATTTATCTCTTTAATTTTCTGAAATCTAGATCCTTATTTTGTCTCTTTCAGCTAGACTTTCGTATTTTCTTTCACTTTGTGCCACTTCATCTCTAACTTGTGTTCTTTTACTGCACCAAGAACTCTTCCAACCACATGATATCATCATTTAGTTTTGTATCAAAGTTTATTTGCTTCCAGATAAATTCTTGCAACTATCTCCCTATCTTCACTCTCATGGCTACCACTAATTCAAATGCTTTTCAACTTTCAACCAATATTATTTCAAGAATCTCCTAATTTGGTCTTTGCATCCAATGTCTCCCCTCTTTCCAATCATCTACTACACAATTGCCAAATTGGTGATATCAAAGTACAAGCTTTTACAAGCTTCTATCATGTCATTCCCCTGCTCGTGGTGCCTAATAGCTACAGGATAAAGTACAAGCACTTTTGTTTTGGTTTCAATTTCTCGTTCTAGGCTGATTATATATATTATTACCCTTTGCACATCCTATTTGCCAGCTAAACTTGCCTTCTTGGACATTCATTATTAAATTTTCATTTTTCATTTTCATTTACATCTCAGAAATTGTCAAACTCTACAAATCCAGACTTGATTATATTGTTTTGTTGACTGTCTGACCTTATGAAGGTGACAGAGAAAATACTAATAAGGCAAATTATTAACAAGTTTATAAACTTAAAAATGTACTGTGGATATTGCTTCATCCCACTCCATCCAGTTGTTCAAGATTTATGATCTTATCCTTGCTCATACAGAATATTATATCTCTTCCCTCTCTTTGAATAGGTTGTTCCCCATACCTACCATGTTTACCGTGTACTTTCTATAGACTTTTGCTTCTTAGAAGACCTAGCTTCTTCCAAAGAGCAGCTCAAGTCTACTTATTATACAAGGAATTTCTTGGCTCTTCCAGTTATTAGTACCTTATTGCTTGTCTGAAATCATCTTTGGTATTATTATTATTATTATGATCATATTTCTAGATTTATTTAACTGTGAATGAGTTGTTTCTTCTAATTAGAATATAAAGCCTTTAAAAGCAGGAGATTTTGTTTTTTCTGTTCTTCTCTCAGACACTAGTTCATAGCAGATACTTAAATCAATATTTGTTAAATTAATTTTATTTTTTTATTTTGTTAAATAGTATTTTACTTTTACAATCACATGTAAAGATAATTTTCAACATTCTTTTCTTCTAAGATTTTGAGTTCCAAATTTTTTTTCATTCCCTTCCTCCAACCACCTCAAGAATGCAAGCAGTCTAATATAACTTATACATGTGCAATCATGTAAACAAATTTCCATATTAGCTATATTGTGAAGTAAGAATGAAAACAAAAAAAAGCCACAGAAAACAAAAAACAAAGTGAAAATAGTATGCTTCAATCTGTATTCAGGCTTCTTAGTTCTTTCTTTGGATATGAATAGCATTTTCCATCATTAGCCCTTCAGGAATTTTCTTGGATTATTGTATTGCTGAGGAAAGTTAAATAAATCATAGTGGATCATCATAAAATGTTATTAAAACCATGTACAATATTCTCCTGATTCTGCTTCCTTTACTTAACATCATTTATTGTAAGTCTTGCCAGGTTTTTCTCAAATCTACCTGCTCATCATTTCTTATAGAAAGGTCATTCCCTACTTGACAGGCATCCCCTGAATTTCTAATTCTTTGCTATCACATAAAGAGCTGCTTTGTACATGCATCATACTATTTCTAAGTTAGTAAAAATAGTTTTAATAACATTTCTTTATAATAAAGTTTTAATCTCCTTTGCATATTTTTCATTAATTGCATTGATATTTTTGATCTTTTGTTTCTCTAGATGAATTTTGTAATAATTTTGGCTCTGTAATTTTTTATTGGAAATATGATTGGTACAGCACAGAATAAGTAAATTAATACAGGTAGAATTGCCATTTCTATTATATTAGTTTGGCCTAATGATCAATTGATATTTTAATTGTTTAGATCTAATTTTATTTGTGTGAGAAGTGTTTTGTAATTATGTTCCTATAGTTCCTGAGTTTGTCTTGGCAAGAAGATTCCCAAATGTTTTATATTGCTTACAATTATTTTGAATGGAATTTCTCAATCTTTTTTGTTGAGCATTGGCAATACATGGAAATGCTGATGATTTATGTGATTTTAATTTATATTCTACAACTTTACTAAAGTTGGCAATTAGTTCAAATAGTTTCTTAGTTGATTATCTAGGATGCTCTAAGTATACTATCATATCATCTGCAAAGAATGGGAGTTTTGTTTCTTCATTGTCTATTCTAATTCCTTCAAGGGGCAACTAGGTGGTACAGTGAAAAGAGTACTGACTTTAGAATGAGGATGATGGGAGTTAGAAATATGACTTCAGAAACTTGACACTTACTAACTTTGATCTTGGACAAATCACTTAACCCGAATTGCCTCATATCCAGGATGATCTCCAGTTGTCCTGATTCTTATCTGAACCCTGGACCCAGATGACTCCAGAGGAGAAAGTGATGCTGGTGACATGACTGGTGACTTCACTCAAATCCAATTCATGTGCTTGTCGTGGCATCACCTCCCTGATGTCATGGTCTTCAAGAATGAAGGGTGGGGGGGCAGCTAGGTGGCACAGTGCACCGGCCCTGGAGTCAGGAGGACCTGAGTTCAAATCCGGCCTCAGACACTTAATAATTACCTAGCTGTGTGGCCTCGGGCAAGCCACTTAACCCCCATTGCCTTGCAAAAAAAAATGAAGGGCAAACAATACCATCATCATCATAATTCCTTTGATTTCTTTTCCTTCTCTTATTGCTAAAGCTAACATTCTAGTTCAATTCTGAATAATAGTAATGATTATGGGTATCCTTATTTTAGCCCTGATCTTATTGGGAAGGCTTTACAGATTATACCCTTACAGATAATGTTTGCTGATGGTTTTAGATATGATTTTAAGGAAAACTCCTTTATCCCTATGCTTTCTAATGTTTTTAATAGGAATGTGTGCAATATTTTGTTAAAAGTTTTTTTTTCTGAATCTGAGATAATTATATGATTTCTGTTAGTTTGGTTATTGATATTACACTTTTTCTAAAATTGAGCCAGTCTTGCATTTACAATATAAATCCTACCTGTTCATAATGTTTGTGTTGGTTGTAAATTGTAATCTCTTTGCTAATATTTTATTTAAAATTTTTGCATTATTATTCCTTAATGAAATAAATCTTTAAGTTTCATTCTCTGTTTTGACTCTTATTAGCACCAAATTTGAATCATAAAAGGAATTTGGTAGGGCTTCTTCACCTATGTTTTCAAATGGTTTATATAATATTGGAATTAATTGTTCCTTAAGTGTTTGGTAGAATTGGCTTGTAAATCTATCTGACCTTGGAGAATTTTTTCTTAGAGATTTCATTGATCACATGTTCAATCTCTTTTTACTAAAATGGGGTTAAGTATTTTATTTCTGGGGCAACTAGGTGGTGCAGTGGATAGAGCACCAGCCCTGGAGTCAGGAGGACCTGAGTTAAAATTTGACCTCAGACATTTGATAATTATCTTGCTGTGTGACCTTGGGCAAATCACTTAACCCCATTGTCTGGCAAAAAACAACCCCCCTCCCAAAAAAAGTATTTTATTTTCTCTTCTGACAATCTGGACAAATTTGCATTTTTGTAATTATTCATCCATTTCGCTTAGATTGTCAAATATATCGGCATGGAATTGGGCAAAATAACTTAAATTATTGCTTTAATTTCCTTTTCATTGGTAGCAAATTCACCACCCTTCTTCATTTTTTGATACTAGTAATTTGGTTTTCTTCTTTTTTAAATCAAATTAACCAAAGATTTTTTATTTTATTGTTTTAGTTTTCATAAAATCAGTTCTTAACTTTATTTCTTGTTTCAATATTTATTTCATTTATATTAAACTCTTAATTTTCAGAATGTCTAATTTGATATTTAATAGGGGATTTATAATTTTTTCTAGTTTTTTAAATGTCATATCCAATTCACTGATCTGCTTTTTTGTTTTATCCATTAATCATTTAGAGACATAAAATTTCCCCTAAGTACTCCTTTTGCTACATCCAATGAACTTTGGTAAGTTGTCTCATTGTTATCATTATCTTGGATGAAATTACCAATTGTTTCTGTATTTGTTGTTTGATTCATTCATTATTTCCAATTAGTTTTTGATATTTCTTTTCATGTCCCTTTATTACATGCAACTTTATTGCATTGTGATCTGAAAAGAATGCATTTAATATTTCTGCCTTTCTGCATTATTATTGTGAGGTTTTTATGCTTGAATGCATGGTCAAATTTTTTTTGAGATGTTATGTATTGATGACAAAAAAGGTGCATTCCTTTCTTTTTCCATTCAGTTTTATCAAATGATTTCTTTACCCAATTGAATATTTCTTATTCCCTATTTTAACCCAAGCAATGAGATCCCCTTTTACTCTAATAGATCTTTCATGTCTCTTCATGTGATATAATTTACCTCATCCTACCTCCCCCTTTCCTCTTCTTAAAAAAAATTTTTTTTTACTTCTTTGTTAATTTTTAACATCATATCAAAGTCGAATTATTCCCACACCCTCCTTCAAAGTGTCCTAATAGAGATACAATTCTTAAAGAATTACAAGTATTATTTTCCCACATAGAGATGTAGTTTTTAACCTTATTGAATATGATGTTTTTCTTTACACTTGCCTGCTTATGCTTCTCTTGAGTCTTGTATTTGAAGACTAAATTTTCTGTTCAACTCTGCTATTTTCATCAGGAGAGTTGATAGTCTTCAATTTCATTGAATGTTCATACTTTTCCCTGAAAGAATATGCTCAGTTTTGCTTGGTAAGTGATTCTTGGTTGCAATTCAATTCAAGCTGCTGGTAGATCCTTCAACATAGAAGCTCCTACAGGCTTTTTTTTTTATTTTTTAGGTTTTTGCACCTAGCTGCTACAGACTTTTTAATCCTGACTGTGACTCATTGGATTGTTCCTTTCTGGTTGCTTGCAGTATTTTCTCTTTGACCTGATAATTCTGGAATATGACTTCAAAATTCCTTGGAGTTTTCATTTGGGGATCCCTTTCAGGAGATTATATGTGAATTTTTTAAATGATCAACATCAGGGAAGTTTCTTTTGATGATTTTGTGAAAGATGTCCAGACTCTTTTTTTGATCATGACTTTCATTTAATAAAGTAGTTCTTAAATTATCTCTCCTGCAGCTATTTTCCAGGTCAGTTGTTTTTCTAAAGAATTATTTTACATTTTCCTTTTATTATTCTTTTGATTTTGTTTGATTTGTCCTTGATAATCTCAGAATTATTAGTTTCCACTTGTTCAATTATAATTTTTAAGGAATAATTTTCTTCAGTGAGCTTCTTTACCTCCTTTGTCATTTGGTCACTTCCACTTTGAAAGTAATTGTTTTTGGGGTGGCTAGGTGGCGCAGTGGATAGAACACCTGCCCTGGAGTCAGGAGTACCTGAATTCAAATTTGACCTCAGACACAATAATTACTTAGCTGTGTGACCTTGGGCAAGCCACTTAACCCCATTTGCCTTGCAAAAGAAAAAAAACCTAAAAGGAGTTGCTTTCTTCAGTAGATTTTTTTTTCCATTTGACCAATTCTATTTTTTATTTTTTAAGTGTTTTCCTCAGTCAATTTTTGTATTTTTCCATTTCCAAGCTGTTAGTTCTTTTTTTCATAATTCTCTTGTATAACTCTCATTTATTTTCCCAACTGTTTTCTACCTCTCTTGGTTTTTAAAAACCTTTCTGGGCTATTCCAAAAGCACTTTTTTAGGCTTGAGACCAATTTATATTCCTAATTGAGGCTCCACATGTGGGCAATTTAACAATGTTGTCCTCTTCTGAGTTTGGGTTTAATATTCCTTGTCTACATAGTAGTTTTCTCTGGTCATGGCTCTTTTTTTTTTTTTTTTTGGTTTTTGTTCAATTTTTTTAAGATTGAGGAATGGGAGGCCCTGCTCTCAGCTTCTTGTACTGCATATCAGGGGTCTGGTTATTGGCTCTCTGCATTGGGGTCTCCAGGGCTGGCAGATTGCCACCATGCTAGGATAGCCTAACCTGGGCTCTGTGCTCTGTGGGCTGGCAGTTTTCTGCCCTCTAGACTTGGAGGCCTCACAGCTGGCCTATTGGGACACTAGACCATGGGGTTTCACTTGCTGATCTATGCTATGTTAAGAGCCTCCTGTTGGTTCACCCAGACATCACCTCCCCTTTATCCCCAAGTCAGACAGATCTTTCCTGAAATTCTTCTAAATTATCTTGGGCTAGAAGTTTGTTTCACTATGTCTTTTTTGTGGATTCTATCATCTAGAATTATATAATAACATATATAATTATATAATAACATATATATAATTATATATAACATATATATAAAATTATATAATAACATATATAATAACACTCTAGAATTCATTCTAAGAGAAAATGAAGAAAGCTAAGGTAACTTCCTGGTTTCTTCTTATCATCTTTCTGTTGAATTAACTTTATATTATTTCAGGACTACACTTGTACACTTGTACTACACTACTACTACTTGTACCTCCTTATTTATATAAACTATCCCTTGTCAAAATGATTTTTAAAATTTTGTTCCATTCTTCATGAGAAGAGGGATAAATCAAATGATTTGCTTGCCTACCTATTACCTCGATAAAAAGATTTTCCTCAGGGTTAGCCTTAGATGAAAACATGGTTATGACTTCAAATATCAGAACAATATCGCTATAATATTTGCACTTTCTTTTCATAGGGGTCTAGAATTCCTTTGAGAATTAATTTAATTTCTTTTTTAAAAAGAAGGATAGGCAGGGCAGTGCAGGGGGAGAAGCCGGGGCTGCAGAAGTGACCCCCTGGCACTGCCCCCCAGCCTCCCGCCGCCATGCCCTTCTCCAACAGCCACAACATGCTCAAGTCTCTCTTCCCCGCCGAGGAGGAATGCCCCGACCTGTCCTCGCACAACAACCACATGGCCAAGGTGCTGAAGCTCGAGCTCTACGAAAAGCTCCCAGACAAGGCCACGTCCAGCTGCTTCACTCTGGACGATGTCATCCAGACCGGCATGGACAACCCAGGACACCCATTCATCATGACTGTTGGCTCTGTAGCTGGAGATGAAGAGTCCTATGAAGTGTTCAAGGAACTGTTTGATGCTATCATTGAGGACCGACATGGAGGCTACAAGCCTTCTGATGAGTATCAGACTGATCTTAACCCTGACAATCTGCGGGGTGGTGATGACCTGGATCCCAACTATGTGCTGAGCTCTTGTGTTCGAACTGGCCGGAGCATCTGAGGATTCTGCCTGCCCCCACATTGTAGCCAGGGCCAGCGTCGGGCCATAGAGAAGCTCTCTGTGGAAGCCCTGGCTAGCCTGGAAGGTGACTTGAATGGGAAGCACTATGCTTTGAAGAATATAACTGAGCAGGAACAGCAGCAGCTGATTGATGACCACTTCCTTTTCGACAAGCCTGTCTCCCCACTCCTCTTGGCCTCTGGCATGGCCCGAGACTGGCCTGATGGCAGGGGCATTTGGCACAAAGACTAGACCTTTTTGGTTTGGATCAATGAGGAAGATCACCTGAGGGTCATCTCTATGCAGAAGGGTGGGAACATGAAGGAGGTGTTCACATGCTTCTGCAATGGACTCACCCAGATTGAAACCCTTTTTAAGACCAAGAACTACGAGTTCATGTGTAATCCTCATCTGGGTTATATCCTGACATGCCCCTCCAACCTGGGTACAGGCCTACGAGCAGGTGTGCATATCAAACTTCCTCACCTGGGCAAGCATGAGAAGTTTGGTGAGGTGTTGAAGAAGCTGAGGCTGCAGAAGAGGGGGACAGGGGGTGTGGACACAGAAGCTGTGGGTGGTGTCTTTGATGTCTCCAATGCTGACCGACTGGGCTTCTCTGAGGTGGAGCTGGTACAGATGGTGGTGGATGGTGTGAAGTTGCTCGTTGAGATGGAGAAGCATTTGGAGCAGGGGCAGTCCATCGATGACCTTATGCCAGCCCAGAAATGAGCAGTTGCACCCTCCCCCCCCAATTCTGTGCTTCCTAATCTATTGGATGAATGAATAACCATCCTTTCCCCTCGTGGCACCCTGGGGGGCTCTGGATGCAGCCCACCTAATCATGCTGTAGAAAAGCCTTCCTTCCATCCTTTGGTGTTAGTTTTATTTTTGATGGCTGAGATGTTGCTGAATGCAGAAATAATAAACTATTGTTTTGGCCTGAAAAAAAAAAAAGAAGGATACACAGACAAAACTTAAAAAGCAAATGTCCTTGGTTCCCTTCATATGTTGTTGGTTCCATGATCCTATTGTGTTCCTCACAAAGATGCAGAAACTCGGGTGATTTCTCAATTGATATTGTTCCTTTTTTACATGCAGAGGCACTGCCCAAACCATTGGAAATCTTTCTCTGTGTAGAAATAATTAGATATGTTATTATATAATTATAGTAATATAATACTAGCATAATAGATATATTAGTATATTATATTATGTGTGTATATGTATGTATAAGAAAGATCATCAGTCTAGAATGCAGGCCTCAAGAAGTTGCCAAAAGTCACAGAGTTAATAAATTGCAGATGTGGGATTTAAACTTCTGACCTTTGCCTTCAGATATTTTTTTTCCCCACTTCACCATGTTACTTCCACCAAAGCTGTCTTTTATTCCTGATTCATTTTGTTTTAACTGATATGCATCCTTGATAATGTCATTGACATTGTTTCTCTCTTCCTATACTATTTTTCACTCATATCATGACTTCTAATTCCTTTACATTTCATAGCTTCCTTAGACCATTATTGGGCTGCCAGGTGGTGCAATGGATAGAACACTGGTCTTGGAGTCAGGAGAAAGGGAGTTCAAAATCCAGTCTCAGACAGTTGCTATTTACTAACTGTGTGACCTTAGACAAATCACTCTGGCAACCAGGACCATCTATAGTCATTCTGATTCATATCTGGCTATTGGACCCAGATGACTCTGGAGGAGAAAGTGAGACTGGAGACTTAGCACAGCATCCATCACTCAAATCCAATTCACGTGCCTGTCATGGCAACATCTCCCCTTATGTCATGGTCTTCTTTGAAAATGAAGGACAAACATCAAATAAGACCATTCATTGTCCTTTCTTCCCCATATTATTATGATGATGATTATACCAAGTCAACTCCACATTGTGCCTACTGTTTAACTTTTTTCCTTTTGTCCTATTCTCATTGATTTCTTACAAACCTCAAACTTAGATTGCTAACATTATCTGCCTCATTCCCTTCTTCCCTTTTACACCTAAAGTTGAATGAAGTTACTCAGATGAATGATTTTATATTTTTTAATCTCATCACAGTAGCTTAATCCTTCTAGTCCTCATTTTATTGATTTCCTGTCCTATTCTCCATAAAATTTGTTCTCTGTAACCTTCTCTTTTCTTCTCAAGTTTCCCATACCTTCTCCTTCCATAACTCTTTAAATTCCTTATTTCTTAGTTTGTTGAAAAATTGAGGCCATTTGTCATAGGATCCTTTTTCTTTTCTCATCTCAAAGCTCCTTTAGATCATTACCCACTCTCACTCCTTTCCACCCAGTCTCTGATAATTAGGTGGCTCTTCTTACCAAAGGCATTCCCTCTACATGTTTCTTTGAAATCCCATCCATTCTGATCTTCTCCAGTAGATTTCAGCCCATTATTAGCCCATTTTAATATTCCCCCAGCCTTATGTTTTCTCCTCTACTACTTTAAAGATGCCCAAAATCTCCCCATCTGCAAAAACCCAAACAAGACCCTCAAATGATTCCTTAAAGCTATTATCTAGTAACTACTTCCTTTCTTAGCCAGAATTCTCATTAAAGTGTGTTATTTGCTTCCCTCTCACTTACTTCAAGACTTAGTAATGTGGATTTTAGTCACATCACTTAACTGAAAATTCTCTCCAAAATTAGCAGTGACCTCTCTTAATTTTCAAATTGATGACCTTTTCTCAGTCTTATCCTATTTGTATTACTTTGTATTGTATATTTGACGCTATTAACCTCTCTCCCTGAATTTCTCTTTGCTCTACATTTTCATAGTATGACTTTTTTCTTGGTTATCCGACTAGTCAAGTCAAGTCAATAAGAATTTATTAGGCTCCTACAAGATGCCTACATATTTTTTCATTCCTTTTCAGTCAACTTCTATGGCTTATAATCCATATTGCACCCCATAACTGTGGTTGTGCTCCAGAGGTGCTTTGTGTTTTCTCGGCACTCTTCTTCTTGAATGTTCTCCTCAGTTCCCATGGGTTTTTCTGTAATCTCCATGTAGATAAATCACTGATCAATTTATCCTATTTGATTTTTCTTTCCTGAACTTTAGTCCTACTTCATTATCTTCCTATTGGACATTTCCAACTAGATGTCCCAGAGGTACTGCATCCTCAAACATGTACAAAACAGAAATTACTATCTCCCATCCCACATTCATTTCTATTCAATGGCAGTATTTCCATCAATAGCATTGTCATTTTTTTGATCTTCCAGGTTCTTAATCCTTTCCCCCGCTTTACTCCACATAACCAATTAATTGTCATATCTCCCTATTTCTATCTCCATAATTTACATAGCCAGTTTCTTCTTTCCAATCAAATAACCACCCCCTGAATTAAGCTCAACTGACCTCTCATCTGGATTATTATAAAGGACTCCTAAATGAATTACTTGCCTCAACTATCTCTCCATACTAATTGATTTTACAAATAGCTGCAAAAATGATTTTCCTTAAATACAAATATAACCATTTCACTCTGCTACTCAATAAATTCCAATGACTCCACATTGCCTCTAAGATAAAATAAAAAGGCCTCTGACTTTCAAAGCCCTTCAGAATTGGTACCAACCTAGCTTTCCTGTTTCATTTCACATTATTGTACATAACTTTCCCTTTTATGTCTTATGGTTCAGCCATCCCTCTCTATTTTTTATTTTGATCAACCTCTACCCCCACCACTGAAAGTAATTCCCATTTTACCCCAACTTTATAGAATTCCATCTTATTTTGTCTTCGATATAATAATGCCTTTCCATATTCTCTCAAATTGATAGTGTCCTTCTTTATTATCTTACATTTATCCTAAATATACTTATTCAGGTTGTCCCATAGGTCTTAGAACAGTTTTAAGTTAATAAAAATGGTACTAATGTAAAACTGCATTAAGACTTTTGTGTCACACTTGACATGAATTGTCTCTCCCCGCATGCAACATGAACTTCTTAAGATCAGAGATTATTTCATTTTTTTGCCATTGTATCCTCAGTATATTGCAAAGTGCCTATAGGCACTTAATAAAATACTTTTGATTTGGTTTACTGATTCTTCTATATAAGGTACATGTGTATAAAATATTAACTATGTACCAGACACTGCTAAGTGATGAGGATACAAGTACCAAAATGCCCTCCAAATATTATATTATTCTGGGAGAATTGTGAGAATATGAGGGGAGGGAAGTAGAAAACAACATATAAAGATAAGTAATATAAAAATAAACAAATCTAATGTATGTATGTATGTATGTATGAGTAAATGTACATATAAATCCCAAAGGAAAAGGCAATTGAGTTGAGCCTTGAAAGGAGATACAGATTTTTAAAAGGAGAATTGAAGAGGGAGTACAAGCCAGGCTTGAGTGACAGCCAATATAAAGATATAAAGATAGGGCATTTAATATCCTAGGAAGGGAATAAGACAACTAATTTGTCTGGTACATAGCATGCTCTAGGGATGGGGAAGTGAAACCAGTCAAAAAAGATAGGTTGGATCTCCTCTGTGAAGAGTTTTAGAAAGAGGAGTTGCAGCTTTGTCATTAGTCTCATTATTCTCCCTACTAATGCAGTACCTAACCACAAACAACCATTTATCTTTATGTAATTTATGTCTATTTATGTCTTTATGTAAATAATTCATGGGAGATTGGACATTCCTCTGTTCTAAAAATACAGACAAAATCCTCTGAGTAGTTGTATGACCCTGGGCAAGTCACTTGACCTCTGTCTGCCCAGTTCTCCCATCTGGAAAGTGAGGATAATAATAGTATCTATCTTCCATGGTAGTTTTAAAGATCAAATAAGATAATATATCTCACTGTGCTTAGCACAGTGCCTGAGAGATAGTAGCAGCTATATAAATTTATTATTATTGTTATTATTATTATTATTATCATTATGCTTCATGTCCATACCAATAGATCATGTGGATTTGTTATCCTATGTGTGTAGTATATAATATTAAAAATGCCTAGAACTTTTAATAGTACTTTAAGGTTTGCAAAACTAATTTACCCTGACGATAACCCTAGAAAATAAATATTATTATTCCCATTCTACAGATGAGAAAACTGAGGAAAATAGAAGTTAAGGGACTTTCCTAGGGTCACAGAGCTAGTATGTGCTTGAGATAACATTGGAATTCTTTCTTTCTCCTTTAAGTTGTTAATCCATTCTTTTTCATAGTCATATATATGTTCTTAGTGATATCTTTTACAGCTCTTCTCTCATGCAAGTCAATACTGGTAATATGCCACAGAGAGGTTTCATAATATCTACATTCACACTGATGCATCGCATTCATTACTGAGATTAGCTTTAAATAAAGAGAGGTTAGGATCAGAGGATAATAAAGGATGGAAGACACTTTGGAGGCAATTTAGTCTGACCTTCTCATTTGACAGCTGAGGAAAATGAGTGCATTACAGATCTGGAGGGAGAGAGTCAGGGGCTGAACCAAAGGAGGAAACAGAACCCAAGAAAAAGTTCAGTTTAATTCTGACTTGGCTCTCCTCCCCAACCCCCCAAGTTCCTTTTTCCTCAAAAAAAGGGAGATTTTTTTTAGCAGAGGATTCATTTATTTGTCTTTAATTGTAAAAATTTTCCATAGTTTAGGAACTTAACTGTAAACCTCTTACAATATACTTATACTAGCACTCACAAAGTTCCTCTTTTCATTTTAGTTTCCACATCAAAGATTATCTCTTATTTTTTTGGAAATTGAGACTACTTTTACTCATTGAAATTAAGCAAGCCATGAAGGAAAAAATAAAATATTCCCAAAATTTAATAAACATTAAATTAGACTGCTTCCCATTCATTTTATGTTCTAAAAAAGGTGGATATTTTCAAATGTTGTAAATATCTCACTGCAAACAGACTCTCAATATTTCATCCTAATTGAACTAAAGATCCTGAGCTGAACATTGTGATATTTATTCTTACAATCTATCTCACTAATCAAATAATCTCAAATAACATGATTCATTAGGAGAATAATGATAACTACCAAGTGTTAATGTGAAGGGCTAAGAACCTTGGGAGGAATACCAGTTCAATAACTGTTGTTTTTTCTAGGTAAAGATATTGATTTTTATGTTTATATAGCATTCTTCACTGCCACAAAAGAAAACTTATTTTACCACAAAAGAAGACTTATTTCAATAAGCAATATTTGAAATGCAAGTCTGGATGACTACCATATCCTATATTTGAGCAAAATAATCCCACACTCTAGTTAGAACTGAGAGTTTGAGGAATGTTTCTTCTGTAATCACATGCTAATTATTTGGATATATCTATTTCTACATATCTAGATATAGATATGAATAGTCTGACCCAAGCAGATGGAGAAGATATAATTTTTTTTTGTTGTCTAAACTAGTTTAATGGAGTAGAATGAAAAAAAGAAATTTGCAACCAAAAATGGGTTTAGGTTAATAGCTTGTTAAAAATATAAATTAAAAAAAAATTATGTCTTTTAAAGTCTTAAGGCTTTAATTTAGAAAAGTTTTTTAAAAATCACTCATTAATTTCTCCTGCAACAGATGTACTTGTGTTTGCTGAGATATTCCTTTAAAAACATATTTTGTATTCTAAATTAGCTATTCTATGACACTATAATTTGCAATGGGATTTGAATAAAATGGAGACATAATACACTAAAGATGATCCATTTTAAAAAAATTCTTTACCTTGAAATTTCATAAAAATTAGGAAAATATCTTGGTGGGAGCTTCCTGATTGCAAATTTAAAGGTACAGGATCATTAATATCAATATTTCATATGTTTTAGAAGCTCATTTACAACTACTTGTAACTAATGTGACTTTTTTCTTTCTATGATTTTTATTTGATAATCTAATAATAATGCCACTTTTAAAGCTTGAAGACAGAACAAAAGGAGAAATAAGTGATATTTCAAGGATTAAAAAAAAAAAGCAGTAACAGTATTAGGGGTAATATTTATTCCAAATGTTGTTTGGAGCAGAAAATGAGTGTTTTGTTTCATAGCTTACTGAGAAGAAGCATTCATAAGAATTCTTTAAATTTTTATCCACTTCCATTTAGAATTTTTATGTCTTTTATACCTCAATCTCAAATTTGTAAAAAAGATTCTTCAGTGTTATCACATTTATAAAAAAAAGGATAATCAAAGTGATACATTTTTAAAATATTTAAGTAATATCAGTCAAAATTGTTAGGAAGAAATATGTAGTTATTTATTTAGCTACTATCACCATCCTAGAACAGCAGGACTAGAAATAAAGGAAGAAAGAGGACAAAGGGGAAAAAAATTAGGAGTCACCTAGAAAGGGAAATAGCTGAAAACTTGGCAATGGATTGGTTCTTTTTTAGGCAGTTAAAGAGGTCAAAAAAACTAGGAGATAACGAAGTAGGGTAAAAAAACTGAATTTGGAGTCATAAAATCAGGGTTTAGATTCTGGCTACATAAACTTATTAACAAAGGTGACAAATGACTTGTTTTTCCCTCTGCAAAATGAAGAGTTTGCTCTAAATGATCTCTAAGATCCATTTTAGCTTTAAGTCTATGAACCTATAAACTTGGAAGGTTGAAGCAACTAAAGAAGTGTACTTTAGATAATTAATATGTGACATCTCCAGATAAAGTATAGTTATTTCTGAGGTTGAGGTTCTTCTAACCCTCCCATAATGCCATATATTATTTAGTCAATTTATAAACATTTTCTTTGCAATCATTTTAGCACCACAAAACATTCCACAGAATCTGAATACCTAAGACTACTGAGTGATTGTCTTCTTTACCAAACCTACATAACCATCTAACAGTGAATTATTAGACAGACCAAAGAAATGGAATCTGTTGAGTAAACTAAAGCCTCATAGACCAAAGAAAGATCCCCTGGGATCAAATTGGCAACAAGAAAGATGCTTTTTTACACAGTGGGTCAACCTAACCACTGGTGTCCTGAAAAAAGTTCTACCCAATCTACATCCTTACCAAGATAATAAACATTAGAAATTAATTTCCTCCCAGAATATTTACTATTTAAGGTGGAATTTTAAATCTGGTAAAAGTGTGTTTGTGTGTGTGTGTGTGTGTGTGTGTGTGTGTGTGTGTCTTATTTAAATGTTTTTCTTCCATTTTTCATTGCTATTTTATTTTTCCAAATACATGTTATGAAAGTTTTTCAACATTCATCCATATACATATACATATTTTTAATTTACAAAATTTCCCTCTACCCTTCCTTCCCACCACCCTCTCTTTACTCAGCAGCATACAGTCAGGTTAATATTATACTTTTACATTTGTGTTAAACATGTTTACATATTAGTCATTTCTGGTATGAAGAATTAGGATTAAGGGAAATATTTCAATAACATAAGAGATATTTTTCTAAAAAGTGAATGAGGAGGGCCAGCTAGATAGTGCAATGGATAGAGCATTGGCCATGGAGTCAGGAGGACCCGAGTTCAAATATGACCTCAGACACTTAATAATTACATAGCTGTTTGACCTCGGGCAACCCCATTGCCTTGCAATAAATAAATAAAAGTGAATAAACTGTTCATCAGATTCTGAAAGATTTTTATTTCATTTCATTTTGTTTTGTTTTTCTTCCTCTGGGTGGGTATAACGTTATCCATAGCTAGTCTAATAGAGTTGTCCTTGCTCTCTGAACTGCTCAGAGGAGCTGCATGTAACAGGGTTGATCATATTGTACTGTTGTTGTTAACATGTACTTTGTTCTCTTGGTTCTGCTCCCTTAGCTCAGCATCAGATCCTGTAAGTGATTCCATACTTCTCTAGAGTTTGACAATTTATTGTTTCTTATAGAACAATAGTATTCCATAATATTTATGTTTCATAACTTGTTTAATCATTCCCCAATTTATATGCATCTCCTCAATTTCTAGTTCTTTGCCACTACACAAGGTTGTTATGAATATTTTGGAATATCTAGTATTTTTCTCATTTTTTATAATTTCTTCTGGATATAGACCTAGAATTGGAATTGCTGGGTCAAAGGGTATGAACAGTTTTATTGCTCTTTGGATATAGTTCCATATTGTTCTCCAGAATAGTTGAATCCGTTCACAACTCCACCAGCAAGGCACCAATCCTCCCATAACCTGTCCAACATTGATCATTTTTCCCTTTTTGTCATCTTATCCAATCTGAGAGCTGTGAGGTAATACCTCATGGTTGTTTTAATTTGCATTTTTCTGGTAAAACTTTCTTGGTAAGATGGAGGAAAAGATGAAGAAAGAAAAGGAAGAAAAGGAAGAAGGAGGAGGAGGAAAAGAAGAAGAAAGAGGAGAAGGAAAAGAAGGAGAGGAGAAAGAGGAAGAGAAAGAAGAGAAGTGAGAAGAGGAAGAGGAGGAAGCAGAGGAGAAGGAAGAGAAGGAAGAAGAGGAAGAAGGCTTAATTTTAGAACAAAATCTTGATGTGATTTCAAACAAGCCCTCATGCTTGTCCCTTTAGACTTTCAATTATGTAGCTCAGATGAATGCTTATTCATGAGAAATCTTTAGCAGCTGTTCCATCTACTGTGTGGCCCTGAGTTTTGTGCCCACCATGTTGATAACCCCACCACCTGTTCAGTTCTGTTCCTATAGCTTAAAGGGATAGTTTGTCAACACTCTGAAATAATTTTATTTCCATTTGATACCCACCCTTTTTTATTTGCACAAAAGATGCCATGAGGTACAGGTGCCCTGCAACCCTGCACAATGAAACCTAAGTATTCTGCTCACTGGTACCACCTGCTGTTTATTTTTTTTCTTGCTGTCATCTTTCCCCTCTGAACTGGATTCAATGTCACTCTGATTAATTAGCTAAGCCATTTCCCCTTTCTCCCTTTCCTTGCTCCCTGACAACAAATCCCTCAGGACATCTTTAGGTTTTCTAAAAGGGTTTATTACTACACACTTACATGTATGTTTGAGGGAAAAGAAAAATACCAGAAAAGAGGGAAACATAAGTTTAAAATTATTTAAAAGAATGAATCCTTGGTTTTATATGTCAACTTTAGAGACATTCTATTTCAGTATCTTTTCCTTCTTGACTTTTTTTTTCTATATACTCAATTGATGCAGTTAGTTTGACAAAGCTGAAGATAGCTCAGCTTTTCAGAATTTACTTTCCTTATTGTTCGGTCATCAATTCTCCTAGATCTCTTTGGCAGTTCAGAGAAATCCATGGATCTCTTCTTAGATTGTTTTTTAAATGTTTGAAACAAAATACACAGGATTACAAAGGAAACATTCATATTGAGTTTTTAAAAACAACAACTTCATTAACTCCATATTAAAAATCACTGCATGGGGCAGCTCACAGTGGATACAGCACTGACCCTGGAGTCAGACGTACAAAACTGGCCTCAGACATTTAATAATTACCTAGCTGCGTGACCTTGGGCAAGTCACTTAACCCCATTGCCTTGCCAAAACAAAAACAATCCCTGCAATGCATTTAGAGATGTCTCTTTTTGATATTTACTCCCAGATGAAAAAGGATTCAGAACCCTAAATTTTTCTCTTTTGACCTTTCTGGTTGTGTGAAGCAAAATTCATCTATTCATGCAGGTTCTTTTAATTTTTTTTTTAAGCAAGCAGGGGATTTTTACTTTGGGCATATATAGGAATTGGTCATTTAGATGAGAACCATATTTTAAAAAAGATCAAATAATTTAAAACTAGATGAAATTTTAGATATATTGAATAACTCCCTTTTTTCCCTTTAGATGAGGAAATAGAGACTCAGATAAGTGATTTTCCCATAGTTATCTGATCAATAAGTAGCAGAGTTAGAATTTAATTGTGGATCTTCTAACCACAAATTCAGCTTTGTAAAAATTCCCAACTGCACTGCAACTGTCTCTCTGACACTTACAAATATCATGCCATAAGGCATTTAATCTCCTTCTCAGGTACAAGGTCTTGAAGCTCCTGAATCTCTATGACTGTTTTTTTTTTCAGCATCAAACTAGATGACCATGATCATTCTGTTTCTCCTCAGCTAGTGAAAAGAGAAGGGTATGCTAGTTACCCACTCTTAAAAAACTGTATTAATGGCAGTACATGAATTCACAGAATTATTGGCGATACTTGAATATCTTGGCACACGTTTAGATCTAGCCTCCTGGCTTTCTCTGCACAAGACCTGAATGTTCATCAAAATTCCAGATTGGTTTTGGAAATGTTACTTATCAGACTGGCATACAAAGAGGATATGATAGCTCAAAATGGAATTTCAGTTTTCCTCCCATTTCTCACAAACTAATGCTTTTCTCTTCTCCAACTCCACATCTGCTTTCTGACTTTTACCAACACTTAAACAACTTCCCTAAATCTCGTACACTAAATTAATGCATTTACTTTTAGAGCAGTTTTGTCCAATCCATGGTCCACAAGCCACATGTGGTCCTCAAAGTCATAATTTTTTTATATTATAATATTTTATTATTTTACTCATTAGTAATATAAGCTACATTATAGTCATAAATAAAAATTAAATTCTATATGTTGCCTTTGATAAGTTTTTGTTGGGCAATATGGCTAAAAGAAGAACTAAAAGGTTCTAGATTATACTGTTCCAAACAAAAAAAAAGATAATGTCCAATCCTTTACATAAAATTAGGGTTTGCACCCTATACCAAAATAAAGTCAAAATGGGTACAGGATTTTGATATAAAGAGCAATACCATAGATAAATTAATAGACCAAGAAATAATCTATTTATCAGATTTATGGAAAGGGGATAAATTTATGACAAAACAAGAATTGGAGCATATTATCAACTGCAAAATGAATGATTTTGACTATATTAAATTAAAAAACGTTTTGCACTAATAAAATCAATGTTGCCAAAATTAGAAGCAAAGCAGAAAGCTGGGAAACAATCTTCACACCTAGGAGTTCTGTAAAGATCTCATTTCTAAAATATAGAGAGAATTGCATCAGAGTTATAAAGTCATAAGTCATTCCCCCAAAATGGTGAAAGAATATGAACAGACTCTTTTCAAATGAGGAAATTAAAGCCATATATATATATATATATATATATATATATATATATATATATATAATATATATATTCATATAATCATTTGAAAAATGTTCCAAATCATTATTGATTAGAGAAATGTAAATTAAAACAACAATGAAGTATCATCTCACACCTATTAGACTGGTCAAGATGAGAAAAAAAGGTGAAATGATCAATGTTGGAGAGATTGTGGGAGGATTGGGACATTGATACATTGCTGGTAGAGTTGTGAACAGATCCAACATTTCTGGAGAGCAATATGGAACTGTGCCCAAAGAGCAATAAAACTGATCATACCCTTTGACCCAGCAATTCCACTTTTAGGTCTATATCCAGAAGAAATTATAAAAAAGGGAAAAAGTCCTACATGTTCCAAAATATTCATAGCAGATCTTTTTTTCTGTAGTGGCAAAGAATTGGAAATTGAGGGGACGCTCATCAATTAGGGAATGGCTAAGCAAGTTTTGGTACATGAATATTATGGAATATTATTGTTCTATAAAAAAAAAAAACCCATAAATGGTCTAACTCTAGAGAAGCATGGAATGACTTATGGGATCTGATGCTGAGTGAAGGGAATAGAACCAGGAGAACAAGGTACACATCAACAACAACATTGTGAGATGAACAACCTTGATGGAAGCAGCTCCCCTAGGCAATCCAGACAGCTAGGATAACTGTATTTGACTATAATATCCCCATCTGGACTATAATGTCCCCATATGTTTGTAGAGTATATATTTCATTAGGTGCGTTGAGATTTGGGATCTTTGTTGAAGCTATGTTCATTTCAACTTTCTGATCCTATAACAACCAAGGGCTTGTACATATCCATAATGTGCTATATAGTCTTACCTGTCCCCAATACTTATACCTTATCAAAAGAAGAAATGTATTATGTATGAAAAGTTGAGTCAAAGAAGGAAAACTGAGAAATCAAACCAGAAATTCCATTCTCTTTAGATTTCTACAGTAACAAAATTAAAAGGTGGTAATAGAGGTGGTGGGTAGGGGTGGGGTGGGGGGTTGGGGGAGGAGATATTTCTAAGTAACAGATGTATTTCATACAAATAGACAGAATTTTATAAGTCTGTATGTTCTGAAATATCAATCAGTATTTCAACTTTTAAAAAGTGTCCAAATCAAACACATCTCAGAGTAGAAATGGCTTCTGGGACACAGTTGTTTCTATTTTTAAAACCCTATCTCCTTAGACACAAAGGTTTGACATCATTTCTGTATGTGCCACTCTGATGTCTATATCTCAAATTGAAGAGTTACAAGGACAACTTTCAAAATCTGAAATGCTGAATATTTAAAAATATTATCTCCATATGAAATAGCATGGTCAAAATTCATCAACAAGTGTCTAGCTTAAAGGAATAACGAGTTTTTCTGTGCTTAGAAGGTCCAAGTAATGTCACACCCCCATTCAATAAACTCCAGTGGCTCCCTGTCACCTCCTGGATCAAATGAAACTCTTCTGTTCAGATCCCCCTCCACCTTTCCAGTTTTTTTTTCCTTATACCACCCCACTCCAAAACCCCATCAGTCCAGTGACACTGATTTCCTTGCTCTTTCTCTAATGTCACTCCATCTCCTGACTCCCATTTTCACAACATTCTACTCTTAGAATTCTCTCCCTCCATCTTTTCTGCCTCCTATTTTACCTGGTTTTCTTCAAGTACCAGCCAAAATCTCATGTTCTAGGAAGTCCTTCCAAATCTCTCTTAAATCTCATACATCCCTTCTATTATTTTTCATTCATCATGTGCTTAGCATGTTTATACATAGGGGTTTGTACCTCCCATTAGATTGCAGATTTCTCTAAGGCTGGTTCTGTCTTATACCTTCTGCTGTATTAGAATGTTTGTTATACAGTAGGCATTTAATAAATAATTATGAGCTGACATAGCTAGGTTTGTCTTTGTAAAGTTGGTTGAGTGAAAAAAAGATGAGCTGGTAACAAGGCAGTAATGATAAATAGTTGATAGACATCCCATGTGCTCCAATGAACTCCTCCAGAAGGTAAGAGAAAGAGACGGAAGGCTTCAGCACTTTGGTTTTAATTTATGGGAAGACTTGCAGCAGAGTTGCACAGAGTGAACAGGCAGGGTTGCTGGAGGAAATACCCACATCAGTGAGATCACAGACAAGTATGTATCTTAGAGAATATTCAGCCACCAAGTCCTTTCAGTAAGCTCTACCTATTTATCTATGAAATCATGAACACAGGCCATACAGCTTATGCCAGGCAGTTTATAAACAAGTAGTTAAACTAAAGCAAAATATTATTTAGTGATAGCTATCTATGAGATCATCTAGGTTATTTCCATGTCCCTAGGCAGAAATTTGCACCATCATCATTATCATCATTGTGAGCATATTATCACTTAAATTTTGCAAAGCACTTTATAAATATGATCTCATTTGATACTCATAACAATTCAGGGGAGAAAGTTTTGTTATTATTCTCATTTTATAAATGAGGGAAATTGAGGTATACAAAAGTTCTGTGATTAGTCTAGGGTCCAATATCCGAGGCAGGATTTGAATTGAGGGTCTCCTGACTACATATCCAGTCTTCTGTGTCTTATATGTCATATATGTTTTCTTCAATGGGGAATTTATTTCTTCTTTTCTATCTAACTTGGATATAGATAAATTTTATCATATTCATCAATAATTATTTTTATGTTAACAGTTAGCAAGCACAGTGCATAGAGCTATGGATCTGGGGTCAGGAAGCCCTCAGTTCCATCATTCCTCAGACATTTCTTAGCTATGCAATACTAGGTAAAAATAACCTAACTTCTATCTGTCTCAGTTTCCTCACTAGTAGCTCCCATGGTTATTGTGAGAATAAAATGAGATAACATATGTAAAGTACTTTGTAAATATTAAGGTTTAATAGAAATATTATTTCTATTATGATCAATTCTCATGAGATTATTCTAGAACCAGCAAGACAGACATAAACCTTGTGTTTGTAGGAGCATCATTCAACTTATGGAATATAATTACATTAGTTTAATAGTGAAACACATCTATATCTATATCTATATCTATATCTACTTGCATATATGTATGCTAATATAGTCATGTGCATATGGACTATATGTATAGACATGCATATATACATATCTATATCTCTATAGATAGATATAGAGAGAGATAAAGAGATAGAGATAGAGATGATAGAGATAGATAGAGATAGAGATAGAGATAGAGATAGATGATAGAGATAGAGATAGAGATAGAGATAGAGATAGAGATAGAGATGATAGAGATAGAGATAGAGATAGAGATACACACACACACACATACACACACATCAAATAGGTGCCTAGGTATCTAAGTATCCCAAGGGATAGAGAACCAGGCCTGGAGTCAGGAAGACTTAAATTCAAACCTGTCTCAGATACCTTCTACTTGTATGACAGTGGGTCTTGAAGGAACCATCAGGCAAATACCTGGCTATCCCTGTGGTAAAATAACAGGAGAAGCACAATGGTTTATCAAACCTGGATTAAGGAGGTGAATCTAATCCTTAAATTATCTTCTTTTATCATTTCAACATCCTCTACAGTCCTATAGATTAATCCTACTGTTCCTAGGGGACTGAAGGTAGGATTAAGGGCAGATTCTATTGACCTTTAGGAATGTTGTCTAAGGACTTCTGGACCTTCCCATCTGCCCTATAATTGGACTCTTTTATATATGTTGTCTCCCACTCTCAGAGTATGAGTTTTTGGAACACAGGGACTGTCTTGTTTTCTTTTCTATTTGCATTTCCATCATTTGGTACTAATGTTTAGTGCATAGCATTAACTAAATGCTTTTTTGATCTTTGATTCTTTCATGTAAAGAACTTTGTACTTAGAACTTAGAAATATTTAATTTGAGAGATCATAATTATAAAATCACAATAATAGAGACATGACTTTATAATCAAAAAAACTTGGTTTCAAGTCTTGCCTTTGAGGGATGCTGTTGTGGTATCTTGGACAAGTTAACTTCTCTATCAGGTAATCCTAAGATTTATAGGTTACAAATAGGCTATGATTTGCACTGAAGAGAGTGTTTACTATGGAGATTTACCACCTAGGTGGAATCATATGTCTGAAACAAAATAAACAAACAAACAAAAAACATTAGTAAGATAAATGCACTAAGCAATATTATTACCCATTTTTAGATAAGAATACTGAGGCTAGAAGATTAAGTTCAATGATTCTATCATCATCTTCCAGGTAGTAAATGCAATCTGACAGTTTTGCTTCCAAGTCTAGTTCTCTTTCTATTTTACCAAATTTTTTTTTCCTCAAAATCAGATCATGCAAGGTCAGGTGACAGGTCCAACATCATTCCTACCCAGGCTGTATTACTAGGTAGAACCTCTCAATTCCCCCATTCATCATCTCCCTGTGGCTATTAGAGTCCATCAACATAGCCCTCACAGTCCAACATTATTCCATTTTCAAACAGTGTGTACAATAAATAGCTTTGGGAAAGAATGGAATGAGAACCAACCCAACTCAAAATATTTTCCTGAGACAGAATTTTGAATCAGTTGCTTAAAACTGCTTCTGTTTCTTCCAAGCCTTTCTCATTCATTCACTCATTCATTCATTTATTCATTCATATTGTCACTTTTAAAAGTATGACTTAATACAAGCACTAAATTTAGTTTTGGAAGACCTGATTTTTGAATCTCGGGTCTATTACTTACAGTCTTTATATACAAGCATCTTAATCCTTTGGGCCTCAACGTTATCCTCTGTAAAAGGGACATAATAGTATTTTTACTATCTACTTCACAATGTTGTGAGCATCAAATGAAGATAATGTACATAAAGTATATTTTAACTGAAAAATTCCTATACAAATATGAGTTTTTGTTGATTATATATATTTATTATATATATATATATATTGAATTCTAAATCAGGGTCAAACTATTTTTATGAGAAAGTAACTGATTATACCTTAACATAGCTAAAATCATGAAAAACCTAGATTGTAAAAGTAAGCAAGATCCCTTAATATTTTATCCTTTCATGAAAGTTTATTTCATTATCCTGAAAAGGATATTATGTGGCCTGTTGCATCAAAAAATTTATTAAAAAATGAACATTTGTCAGGATTAAGCTCTTCCACAGCTCTTCTTTTTCCCTCACTCTATAATTTTCCCACTTCTTAAGTCTTTCTTCTTGGAAAATACACTGAGCTAAGGGTTCATGGAAGATAAATCTGTAGCATCAGCTCTTTGTTGTTGTTCAATCATTTCAGTTGTTTCCAATTCTTCATGACTCTATTCAAGGTATTTTGGGCAGAGACACTGGAGTGGTTTGCAATTTCCTTCTCCAGCTCATTTTATAGATGAAGAAACTAAGGTATATTGGAATAAGTGACTTGCCCAATGTCATACAGCTAATTAATGTTTGAAGCCAGATTTGAACTCATGAAGACATATCTTCCTGATTTCAGGTCCACCTTCACTTCTACTTCTGCTATTAAGGGATATTTTTATTCCTTATTACAACATGACATGGATAAAACACTGACTTTGAAATCAAGTCTTTCTTTCTATAATCCTGTGACTTCGGGTCATTCATTTAATTCCTCTGAACCCTCTGTTTCCTCAGTTGGAGGATGAAGATAGCATATTTCTTAGTTTTGTTTTGCTTAGTAGACTTGAACTTTATCTATCTATCTATCTATCTATCTATCTATCTATCTATCTATCTATCTATCTATCTATCTATCTATCTATCTATCTATCTATCTATCTATCTATCTATCTATCTATCTATCTATCTATCTATCTATCTGCTAGAGGGAACTTTTCACTGTTTCCTCTACTGAGACCATCTTTCTCTGCCTGGTCATAGGATGACTTTCCCAAAGTAACACATCTCCTGTATCTCACAGGTCTAATTTGAACTGAGGTGTGATAGGAAGTTAGTGGCTCTCTATATTATAGCAACTGTCACAAAGTTATTATGAGAAATAATAGGTCATGTGAAGAACCTTATAATCATAGATATTATGTGTGACAAGTATTAGAAGGAAAACTTTCAGCAATATCACTAATCCTCTTTCACATGAGGCCTTATGAGGATTTATTTTTCTCTTCCCCAATGTGAAAAAAATTATAATAATCATTAGTTTACACAATAATTAGTTTGTATATGAGCTAGAATTTATATGGATCCTTCTGTAGATCGTGGTTAGATATATGTAATAGGTACTGATAACTTTTCTTCATTTTACATATTCCTCAAGAAGATGTTGGTAGCTCTATCTTTATATCTATTCACATATCTAAAAATTATGGACACAGAGTCTGGAGTTTCAGAATTTAAAAAAAAAACCTCTCAAGAGCAACAGGATATCAGGATCTAGAAAATGAGAATAACAAAGGCAATAGAAATGTTTATGATTACCTGTTTATTCATCCTTTATTATTTACTTAAATTTTTATGTCAATGAATTCATTTTTATTTAGCCAGGAGATATGGTAAAATTGTATATGTATGTGTATCTATATCTATATCTATATCTATATCTATATCGACATCTATATCGATATCTATATCGATATCAATATCAAGATATATATATATATATATATATATAGAGAGAGAGAGAGAGAGATTTATATATATATGCACGCAAATATATTGCTTAGGTGTTGATTTTTTTAAGAAAGATTTTATTTATTTTGAGTTTTATAATTTTCCCCCCATTCTTGCTTCCCTCCCCCACCCCCACACAGAAGGCATTCTGTTAGTCTTTACATAGGTTTCATGTTATATATTGGTCTCAATTGAATGTGATGACAGAGAAATCATATCCTTAAGGAAGAAAAATAAATTATGAGATAGTAAAATTGCGTAATAACATAACATTTTTTTTTAATTTGACGTTAATAGTCTTTGGTCTTTGTTCAAAGTCCATAATTCTTTCTCTGTATACAAGATGGTATTCTCCATTAAAGATAGTCCAAAATTGTCCCTGGTTGTTGCACTGATGGAATGAGCAAGTCCATCAAAGTTGATCATCACCCCCGTATTGCTGTTAGGGTGTGCAATGTTTTTCTGGTTCTGCTTATCTCGCTCAGGATCAGTTCATGCAAATTCTTCCAGGCTTCCCTGAATTCCCATCCTTCCTGGTTTCTAACAGAACAATAGTGTTCCATGATAAATACATATGTATATATACATATATATATATATATATATATATATACCACAATTCGTTCAGTCATTCCCCAATTGAAGGACATTCATTTAATTTCCAATTTTTTGCCACCACAAACAGGGCTATGATAAATATTTTTGTACAAGTGATGTTTTTATTAGGTGTTGATATTAATGCAATTGTCTAGCTGTGAATCATTATATAAATATATATGTACACATATAAATATACATATATGTACATATTTGTTAGACATTGTATATATAGAGAAGATGCCATGTATATTTATATGTAAAATTCTTCATGACCCCATTTAGGGTTTTCCATAATGATTCAATCTCTACACTTTTAAATATCAGCCAAAACTGATTTGCTTTTAGGATTCAGACATTCTGGGAGATCACATGGTTCTATAAACAGCCTTGCTGTTTCTTTATCATATGCAAATCTGACCTTTTTCTTGTGGTAATGCAGAAAAAAAATTAATGCTTGGTTAGTATGTTGTACATAGCTATGAACTACAGCTAACAGATTCTGAACAGACCGTTAATTGACAAAGTTAGTACACTTTATGTTCATTCCTTACTTTGGAGGACAGCATTTATCTTCCTCCAAGATGCTTAGTGACCCTAAGTTCAACTGCATCTCAGTTGAATCCAAATCTGGGGTTGAAAATGAAAGTAGCATCATGGTGAGTGAGCCAACTACATCCACTTAAAACTAGGTACAATCTATGAATTTGGTTTCCAGCTTTAATTTGTCAACAGCCAAGTTGTCAGCTAGCTCCCTTTCAGGGTTTGTTTTAATAAAGAGAGTCAAAAAAGGAGTCAAAAAGAACTTTTACTTCATTTCTTTTAAAATTCTGGGTTTTTAAATAAACAATGACTTCATCATGTTAATAAAATGCCACTGGAGTAAATGATCAACTGTTGTGACATTAAGATTAGGAATAAAGTAATACATATTCTAAAAGGTTAGCTTACACTCCTGGTATTGTTTTACTTCATTCGCTTTATATTCTCCACATTCACAACAAATAAGGCTATCAATCTTGTAGCAAAACAATTTTTTCAGACCCTAAACTGCTTCTTTTATTGAAAAAGTTTTCTTCTATGAATTCAGAACTTTACTGAACACAGAACCCACTAAGGGCTATCTTTGCTTAAGTTAATAGCTTTCTTTCAGTTCCTACAAAAGGAAGTATAGTTGACAATGGATGAAGAATGTAGGATGTGTGAGATTTACTAGGTAGGAAGTCAATTGGTCCTACAAAAGCTGACTGAAATTTTCCAGGTTCTATAACAAAAGAATGTTATTCCCCAGGAGTTTGAAGATGCCTCCATTGTCCCTCTCTTTAAAGGTAAAGGAAATAGATTGTCCTATGACAGTCATGAGGGAAGGGGAGAAAGAGGGGTGTCTCTTAGTCACTGCTGACAAATTTCTTACCAGAGTTCTCCTTAATAAGCCAATCATTCACCTAGAAGATGGTCACCTAACTTGAGAGTCAATGTGGATTCAGAAAGGATTAAGGAAAAGTTGATATGGTGTTTGCTGCTCAATTACTCCAGGAGAAATGTTTTGCTCCAGGAGCAGAACAAAAGTCTGTATACTGGATTTGTTGATCTGACTAAAACCATTGATGCTGCCACTTGTGAGGGCTTACAGAAAATTATATCAAAATTTGGTTGTTCTATTGTACATCAATTGTACTTCAATTTCATGACCATATGCTTGCCTGGGTTCTGGATAATGAATGATGCTCTCATGCTTTTCCAGTCACCAAAGAAGTAAAGTTAGACTGTATGCTTGCTTTTTAGCAGGATGTTTTCATCAGTGTTGTTGGATGCCTTCTTTGAGGAACCCCTGGCATCAGTGTCAGGTACACAATGATGGTGAATTATTTAAGTTTTAAAGGGTTACCAGTCAAGACCTAAGTGGAAAGAGAGTTGGCACATGTTTTTTTGTTTGTTTGATGATTGTGCACTCAACGGAGCCTCTGAAGCTGAGATACAACAAAGCGTGGATCAATTATCTGCTGCTTGTGCTAGTTTTTGCCTCACAAATAACACCAAAAAAACAGCTACTCCACCACATCATCCATATATGGAACCACCAGAAACAGCAAATGGATAAGTATTCATAAGGGAACTTGGCTGTATACTTTCCATGAATAAACACATTTATATTGAAGTTGAAGTATGCATTACCAGAACTTGCTCAGTGTTTGGGAGGTTCTAAAGGAAAGTATAGGGAAAAGGTATTAGACTGACTACCAAACTCTACAGAACCATTGTAGTGACCTCATTGCTTTATGCCTGTGAAATCTGGAGAGTCTACCAATACCATACCAGGAAATGGAATGATTTCCATTTGAATTGTCTTAGGAAGATTCTGAAGATCATCTGTCAGGAAAAGGTATCAGGATAAGGTCCTTGCTCAAAATGAACTGTCAAGCATTCAAATTCTACTGCAAAGAGCACAACTCTAATGAGCTGGCCATATTGTTTGAATACCAAACTCACACAAAGCTAGCATTCAAATAATGATCAGAAGCAGCAAAGCCCTCTCTAGGTCTCTGAAGAACTTTGGAATTGATTATATGACACAGTAGACACTGCCAAAGGACTGCTAAGTAGGATTTATCTACATCAAAGAAGACACTGTGCTCTATGGGCAAAGCAGAAATGAAGTAGTTGAATAAAAAATACAAGATGCAAAAATTTTGAGAACCCATCCCAAAATGTCCCAGGGACTTAATGCCCAACATATTGTTTAACATTCTAAGCTTGTATTGGTCTGAGCCACAGTCAGATACACTAGAACTTGACACAAACATAGTGATGTCCTTTTGTTCTTTAATAATGAAAGACAACCAGGAGGCTAGGTCATACAGTGGATATCACCAGCCCTGGAGTAAGGAGAACCCGAGTTCAAATTCTTGTCTCGAACACTTGATACTTATGGATTATGTGACCTTGCACTAGTAACTTAGCCCCAATGTTTACTTAAAAAAAACAAGGAAGAAAGAATGAAGGACAATAACCATCATTCATTAACTAACTTTCGTTTCCTAGCAATGGAAGTGAAATAAGGAGCTTGAATTAAGAAATACCTATTTCAGATCCTTTATCATAGTTTTAAACCTCATTGGCCCTACAATAAAGAACCTGAGGTAAAATATCATTTTTGAAATTGAAGAATCTTAAAATAGGATAAATAATCCTCTCTGAGCCTTAGTTTTTGTTTGTGTGCTTGCTTATTTTAATTTATAATATGATAGTGATGGCCTAGATGAACTTTAAGGTGTCTTCCATCCTTAAACCTATGTTGACTTAATTCAGTGCTTCCCTTCTTAGTCAAGTTTACAAATCATAGAAGTAAATTAAACTATAAATCAAATATGATCCTAGGAGTTGTGTAAACTCTCTGTTCTAAAGGGACCTCCCTGAAGCTAATCTATTAAATCATAGACTAATTGTGATCTGTTCAGGTAGATGGAGTTCCTAATATTACCTGCTATCTATCTAAATATCTTATTAAGCATCTTAATACCTCCTAAGCATCATAAAGTTACAGAATTGTTATCATGAATTCTCCTACATCACCATTCAGGGAAATGCAACTTTATGTAGTATAGAAAAACATTTTTGATTTGCATCCATTTCTTCTTTTAGTAGGAAAGTGTTTTTCTGGAGGCATATTTTAAACAAATTTTCCCCAATTGGTCCACAATAAAGCAGTGCATTAACACACAGCAAGACAGCCTTAGCAATGTTTACCATCCTCAAGCAGAACCCTACATAGCATGATAATGATAAGGAAGAGAGGAAGATAAGGGAGAAAATATTTGTTAAGCACCTAATATGTGTCAGGCACTACACTAAGTGCTTTGCAAATATTATCTTACTTCCTAAAAATACATTTGATTTAAGATTATACTTTTACTTGCTTCAGCAATGAATTACTGGCTAGAATTTATGTGCTTAAGTAATAGATTCAAAAATCTAACTTTTATTACATACCATATGCTTTTCATGTCTGATTTTTCACTGTTTGATGAAAATGAATCCAAATGGAATATAAATGGCATCAAACCAAAGACTCCCTCTTCGATTTAAAAAGTATTTTTTAAATTTTGAATCCAACAAATACCAAAGTGAACATTTCTACATACAAAGCAAGAACAGTAAAAAATTATACATACAACTATGGATCTTCATTGTGCACTGCTTGCCTTTTAAAAAAAAGATAAGATCAAGATATAACTTTTAATATTATCCTATATTTGTATTTCTTTCTGGTCTTTTATTGTCTTCTGAGAGGATTTAAAAAATACTTTCATGGGGGCATTTAGTGCATAGAGCCCTGGCCCTATAGTCAGGAGGGCCTGAGTTCAAATCTGAGCTCAGACACTTAACAATTATTTAACTGTGTGACCTTGGACAAGTCACAACCTCATTGCCTTGCAAAAAAAATTATTTCATGGTTCTCTTTTCTTTTTCACAGAAACAGTAATATTGTAAGACAATCTTTCAAAATTGTTTTCCTTTACAATTTTCTCATTATTATACACATTTTTCTGATTCTTCTTACATCACTATGCATACATTCATCCAAGTCTTCCCAAATTTCTTTGTAAACATCCCTTTCATATTTCATTTCATAACATTCAGTTACTATAATGTCTAATTATTCCTCAACTAATGACACCTTTCATTTCAATTTTTGTTAGCGAAAATGAATTCCTCTAAATATCATATATATATGTATATATATATACATATATATATATATATGAATGATGTTTAAAGAAATATACATGAATATGGGGCTTTTCTTTCTTTGAACTCTTTGGGGTATAGCCTTTTGACTGGTTTTATGAGTTATACTATTATATATACTAGTTATACTAGCCTATGCTAGGCAAAGGTTGTGTTTAATTAAGTGATTTATTATGAATAAATTATTCAAAATTATTCTAAATTTCAAAATGGCTGGAACAGTTCACAACTCAACTAACAATGCATTGGTGTAATTTAGTTGGACTTTGAAACTAAAATTCAAAGAAATCTCACAGAAACAGTTATTAAGTACCTAAGAATTTCATTTATCAGATCATTTCCAACTCATGAATAATATCAGACATGGAGTTAGAGGAAAAATGTTGTGCAGCAGAAAGAATATTAGATTGAGACTAATAGAACTTCAGTTCAAATCATGAGTTTGCTAAATACAACTTGTGTGATATGAGGCAAGTCACGAAATTTTCTGGGATTCCCTTTTCTTATCTATAATTTTAAATAGTTATGTAGAGCACTGAATTTCACTTGTAGAACTTTTTTCCTTTTTTATATTTTTATGGGATGACTTTTTGAGTGGAATATGAGGAGAAATATATCTTGAGAAAAGAAGATGATAAAAACCAAAGAACAAATATATTCATATATATACATGCATGCTTGTATGTATGTGTATATATATATGTAAGAGATAGAGCAATGTAACACTAATAGTTCACAAATTACAAGGAATTTTCTTCATAACAGCTATGTAAAGCAGTTTGTATAAGTAATTTCTTCCTATTTTACAGATTAGGAAACATAAGGTTTTTTGAAGTTATGTGACCATTAAAGATGTCCAAAATAAAAAAAAAGAAAATTAGTGTCTGATGAAAATTGGCATAGTAATACACTATTGGTAGAGCTATGAATTAGTCAAGTCATTCTGAAAAGTAAATGTTGTTCTTTAATATATTTTTCTAAAGTACACATAAAAATACTTTTAACATTTTTTTTCAAATTTTGAGTTCTAGATTTTCTCTCTCTCTCTCTCATGGAAAAAGCAAGGAATTTGATATAGGTTATATGTGTATTGTTGTGAAAAGCACATTTCCTTATAAGTAATGCTGTGAAGGAAAACATAGCCCCCCCAAAAAAACGAGAAAAAAAGTAAAGAAAAGTATCTGCATTTAGACTCCATCAGTTCTCTCTCTGGAGATGGATAGCACTTTCATCATAAGCCCTTCAGAATTTTCTTAGATCATTATTAGTGCTGCAAATAACTTAGTTATTCGCAGCAGATTGTCTTACAATATTACTGTTTCTGTGATCAGAGTTCTCTTGATTTTGCTCATTTCATTTTGCTTGACATATCTTGCCTCTGGACTCGGATGACTCTAAAGAAAAGATGACTCTATACAGTTCTGCGTCACTTAAATCTGATTCATTCACAAGTCAAGACATCACCCTCATGATATCATTGGTCCTCTTCGAAAATGAAGGATGAACAATGTTGAACAACAAATATGTACCAATATATGCACTATATATTGCATACCCTGAAGAAATCAAAGAAAAAGGGAAAGTTCTCATATATATACAAAAACATTTACAGCAGTTTATTTTGTTATAGCAAAAAAACCCTTTAAACATTATTCTGTTACTTCTTTCAACAATGAGTTACAAATTGGAGAATGTCTAATCAACTTATGTTTTATGAATGCAATAAAATATTATTTTATCATAATAAATAACAGAAAGACAGCTTCAAAGAATCCTGGGAAAATTTTTAGACATTGATGCAGAGTGAAGAGAACTGGGAGAACAATTTATATAATAATAATAATATTATAAACAAAGAAATTTTTCAAGAAAAATAAGAACATTATCAGAAGACTGATAATGAAGACTGCTACTCACTTTCTGACAAAAAATTAATGGACCCAAGATGTGGAGCAAGATATAGACTTTTTGATATGACTGAATATGGTGGTTTATTTGGCTTACATATATATGTATTAATATATATGCACACATATTATATATATATATATATATATATATATATATAATATGTATGAATATGTATGTTTTGTGGGGTTTCTTTTTTCTTCTCCCTCTTTCCCTCCTCCCAAGATATAAGGGGATAGAGAGAAAAGGATAAGAAAAAGAGAAAAAAAAAGAAGAAAGAAAAGAGAATCATTGAAGTAAATGCATAATTACAGAGCAAAACAGAAAGACCAGAAAAAGTCATAGATACAAGATAGAGTTGAAAATTACATGTTGAATTTATTATATTAAAAGAAAAGCAAACTGTCAATAATAGGGCTCTCTAATATAAAATTTTCTTTCTATTCTACCATGTAAATGGAAATACCCATTTTATTTATTATTTTCTGGTCAGAATTTTATATAGCTACATATGTATACACACATAAAGAAGCATATTATTATATGTAATATATGTATACATATGTATGTATGTGTATATATATATACTTACACACAGATATATATTTATATTTATATTTCATTTATTTATTCATTCATTTATTCATTCATTCATTTGTTTGTTTATTTATTTATTTATGTTTATGTTTTATCTTACTCCAATCTAGTTTTCCATTCACTACATCATATTTCTTCTCTGGAATCAGACTAGGAAATGAAGTCAAGGTTGGCTTGTGACTGCAGACAAGGTCAGAAGATTGATGCCAGAAGCAGAAATGAAGTTTAGCAATATGGCATGAAATCTGAGGTAGAATTGGAAATGGGTGAGTGAGATTGAAGCATTAATAGGTAGGATGAAACTTTTATCTGGATCACTCTGTCTAAAAGATTAGAGAATTTTAGTTTCTGATGTATTATTTGCACATCTCCAATTTTAGGATTCTAGCCAGACTAAGTAAGAGCCAAAACAATTCAAGAAAGTGTATTATCTTAATACTTAATGATTAACTGGAAGGGGAAATAAACTCTTATGATGAAGTCTCTTCTGATGTTATTTCCAATCAATTACATTAAATTGAACTAAAGTTTATTTATCTAAAGATTAACTCATTTCTCCAAGTCACAGTTCCAAACTCTGGATATTTGTCAGCACAACTACAGATACTGTGAAGGCATTATGAGTTGGGAACCAGAGATATTATACCTAGTTCAGTTACTAATATATGAACATTTATAATTTCCTCTCTCAGCTGAACCTTGGACTTTCTTTACTATCCCCTAGAAATGGAATCACCCTAAAAGTTCACTTAAGTCTTGCAATTCACATAATAGAAATACCCTTTTCACCTCTCCTTCTGACTGCATGGCTCCTCCAGGAAAGAACATTAAAGAAAGGTGCTCCGGTCAGCTACATTTCATTCCTTTCCAGGCTAACTCCAGACTTAGTGTGCTCTACTGTTGGATACTTTTGTCCATCCTACCCTGCTGCTAGGGTACCATTGTGTTTTGCCTTACTTTTGCTATTTTTTCAGTTTTCTTTTATGTGTTGTCCAAGCAAAAACTATTTTTCTTTCCACTTTTGCTCCATTTGTATAACCAGTACCTGACAAAAATAGTACTTAATAGATGCTTGTTGAGTGACCCAAAAGATTTCTTTTGAAAATTAAGAAGTGATCAGGGGGTGGAACCAAGATGGCTGCATGAAGGCAGGAATTCCCAGAAACTCGTTCCCCTTAAGAACTCCAAAAGCTGTGAAATTATGACTCTAGCCAAAATTTAGTGGGGCAGAACCCATAGAAAGACTGAATGATACAATTTCCCAGTCCAAAACAACTTATAATTTCCACGGGAAAGGTTTGTTTCACTGGGACTGGGGGGTGGGGGTGGGAAAAAGCCACTGCCATAGCCACAGCCACAGGTGCAACATAAGCCTGCTGAGTGCCTAGGTCCCTGGGGGTGCCTGGGGCTGTGAAAGAGGGGGGTGGTTTCCAGACCTCCTGGCCCAGGGATCACCAAGAATAACTTGAAGGGGTGGTGAGAGAACTCTGCCACACCAGTGAACACCAGCCTCAGAGCAGCCCTGGGGTAAGAACTTGCAGAGGAAATGGGGGAAGTCAACCTGCACCTCCAGAGTGCAGCCCATAGACAGTAAGGAGGTCTGGGGAGATTGTAGAGGTCTCTATGAATTCCCAGGACAGGACTTTTCTGTTTGCCCACACCCAAATCCAGGTTGCAGTTTGGGCTCCCACAACACCACCATAGCTGAACAGGGACCACCCTCACCATGCTCCAGGGCAGAGGGGAGCACCTGTGATCATCCACATACCAAAGTACAGGCAAGAGAGCAGTCAAGGCCTCTCATAAGACCTTGGAGGAATTAAAGTCCAAAAGGGGTGTCCCAAAAATCCACAAAAGCCTTGAAAGTGCAGCAAATCAGTCATGGGCTGGAGAAATGAGCAAATAAAAGAAAAAGAAGAATCTGACTATAGAAAATTACTTTGGTCTCATGGAAGATTCAGAAGATGACAAATCAAAGTTTCTATATCCAAAACCTCCAAGAGAAATAGAAAATGGGCTCAGGCTATGGATGACCTCAAGAAAGACTTTGAAAAAGCAATTAAGGGATATGGAGGAAAAATTGGGAGAAGAAATAAGAGCAATGCAGATAAATCATGAAAACCAAATCAGCCATTTGGTGAAAGAAATATAAAAATACTGAAGAGAATAATATGTTAAAAACCAGTTTAGGCCAAATGGAAAAAGCAAAACAGAAGGCAAATGAGGAGAAGAATGCCTTAAAAAGAAGAATTGGCCAGCTGGAAAAGGAGATTTAAAAGGCTCTCTGAAGAAAATAACTCCTTCAAATGCAGAATGGAACTAAAGGAAGCTTATGACTTTGCAAGAACTGTACCAAAAAAAATTAGAAGAAAATGTAAAAAAGAACCAACCTCGAAAATAGATCCAGAAGAGATAATTTAAAAATTATTGGGCTACCTGAAAAATCACAACCAGAAAAAGAGCCTACACTTCATTTTTCAAGAAATAATACAATAAAATTGCCCTGAGATCCTAGAAGCAGAGAGTAAAAAAAAGAAATTGAGGGAATTCACCAGTCACCTCCTGAAAGAGATCTCAAAAGAACCCCCCCCACCAAGAATATTATAGCCAAACTCCAAAACTCCCAAGTCAAAGAGAAACTACTAAAAGCTAGCAGGAATAAGCAATTCAACTACCATGGCTCTATAGTCAGGATTACACAGGATCTGGCAGCATTTACATTAAGGGCCTGTAGGGCTTGGAATATGATATTCCAGAAGTCAAAAGATCTTGGTTTACAACTGAGAATCAACTACCCAGAAAAAAATTGAACACCCTCTTTAAGGGGAAAAGATGGACTTTCAATGAAACAGGGGACTTTCAAACTTTGCTATTGAAACAACCAGAGCTGAACAGAAAGTTTGATCTCCAAGTACAGGACTCTGGTGAACCATAGAAGGGGTGGATGAGAAGGACTATGAGGAACTTAATGATATTGAACTGCTTGTATTCCTGCATGGGAAGAAGATGCTGATAACTCATTTGAACTTTCTCATTTATAAGACTAGTTAGAAGGAACATATATAGAGAAGGCACAGGAAGGAGCTGGATATAATGGTATAATATAGTAAAAAGATGGAATCAATAGGTGATAAAGGAAAGTACTGGGAGGAAGAGAAATGAGAGGAAGAAGGGGCTAAGATACTTCACATGAGAGTCAAGAAAAAGCTTTTTCAATGGAGTGGAATGGGTGAAGGCAAGGGGGAATAAGTGAGCCTTCATTCTCATCAGAAATGGCTCAGAGAGGAAATAGCATGTACACCTAATAGGGTATAGAAATCTATCTTGCCCTAGAGAAAAATAAGAAGAAATGTATGGGATAAGGGGGGAACAGGGAGGAGGGAAGTGGGGGAGTAGGTTATAGAAGAGGGAAGGTCATGGGAGAGGATACTCAGATACAACACATTTCTGAAAAGGGACAGAGTGAAAGGAGAGAGAGAATAGAATAAATGAGAGTGGGGAGAAATAGAGTGGAGGGAAATACAACTAGTAATAGCAACTGTGGGAAAAATATAGAAGCAACTTCTTTGGTTGACTTATGGTAAAGAAAGCAATTCATCCCAGAAAAAGCCATTGGAATCTAAACAGACTGAAGCACATTTTTTTTCTCTCTCACTATTCTTGAGGTTTCTCATCTTTTTTTTGGGGGGGGGATTTATGTTTACTCTCACAACAAGATTATTGTAATAATATAAACTAAATAAACTAAAGATCAGAGTTGGAGGGAAAGAAAATGAAGAAGCAAGTCATGTTATTTTTTTTCTTGACTAATCAGTAACCAATAAGGGAAATAGACTAGAGAACAAAACAACAAGTTTCATGACTCATATAAGGAGGGGAAAATGGTGATTCTTAGGGCAGGATTTGAGCTAAACTCACCCCCCCAAAAATTTAACCTGACAGCCTTGAACTTGAATAGTCAACCTTCAAACCCTCAAGATGGAAGCAACCTGCTTTCTCTAAGAATGACAATCTTTCTTGGGACTTTGTACAGAGCTATCCCTAGAGTGGGGAATTGGAGCTTTGTTCTAAGAAACTTTTTCTCCCTTGAAGGTTCAGAGTGGCTTGGACTCAAGGCTTCAGTTTGTAAGATTCTTCAATTGCCTAGCCTGGGTCCCCACAAGAATATTATTACTGTGAGGTATAAGTTGCTCTCTGTTCCATTGTGACTGGACCCATAATCAGACTATTCTCGTGACTGTAGCTACTATTCCTTGCATCCCCCATCACTGGATTATTTTCTGTATTGCTTCTTCCCTGGTGAAAGTATTACTGAATTCAATTAAATACTCTGGATTTGGATTATTAAGATTAATGATATTAAGTTTTCAAGGAACTAGAAAAAGACATTCAATCATCCTGATGCCATCCCATTTTCTTATTAGACATTAAATATCCATTATAAACAATGGCTTTTGGTCACTGATCCTGGATTTGACCTGTTGACTTATACAAGAAAAATCTCTGCATCCTATTACCAATACCCTGAACCACTGAGTTCAAATAGCTAGCAGCTGTTGTCTGACTGGTTTGCAGTGGCCCATATTCAGCAGGCAATCTAATTACAGTGTTTTACAGCTGTGCATTATTTATAGCTTCTGTGGAGCCTCACTCTGCTGCTACTAGTCATATTATGCTATATTATACAAGTATTACATTTGTGGCTCAGGATTGAGAAGGGTTAACATAGATTTTATTAAATATAGGAAAAATATGATAAAGAAAAAATAAATCCTATGTCTATCCCACAGAATAAATTCTTTAAAAAGCTACCTAATGACTATTTAATAACTATTCATTCAGCATATGTTTGGATAATACCATTTTTATGCAGAACATTTTACTTATAAATCACACATAATTTTGTATAAAGAATGTTCATTTCTGCCCAGATTTGGGTCACATTGTTTAAAAAAAAAAAGGAATCATGTCTACTGTCTCCTTCACTGGTTGATGTCAGTATGTTTCATCTGTTCCTGGAACTTACTAGGTTAAAAGCAGCATTCAACTATTCAATCCCCTCATTCACTCACTTTAGATATGTATAAGTGGGCAGCAAAAGTAGAATAGCCTATCTACTCATGTTTTACAAGAAACATTTATTCATGACTTTAAAAGAAGCCCTGTTCTATGTATACCAGTTGCTCTTTCTTCTATATTCCTAACCCCGAAATGGTCTCCATATCTCTACTTTCTCTCAAGTTCCCCCAACCTCCAATTTTGTTCTTCACCTGGGAGTTCCACTCACCCAGAAACTATGATGAAATGCTTATTTGTGCCAGACCATGGTAAGCATTCAGAAATCATATTGATCTGATCAGTCACAGTCAGACACACTAAAATTTGTCTCAAACATAGTGTTGTCATTTTTGTCTTCTTCATTAATGACTGACAAAAATCAACCAACCAATGATGAAATGCATCCTTGAATTTTCTTTAGAATTTTTTCCTTTACTTCAGTACTTTGTACATTAAAATATATATATATATATATATATATATATATATATTCAGAGAGAGAGAGAGAGAGAGAGAGAGAGAGACAGCATTAGATCCTATGTTTTAATTTTGACAATGGAAGGGGATCTGGCAATCATACAATCACCAAATTTCAGAGTTAAAAGGTATTTCCAAGTCAGCCAGTCCAGTCCATGCAGAAAAAGAAATCCCTTTTCAACATACCAATCTAGCCTTTCCTGGATGAGAAGGGGACCCCTCTACCTCCAGTGATCACATTAGCTTTATTATTTGACATAAAGATATATTATCCAGGCTCTGAAGAACTTCAACAATCAATTAATGATTTATCTCCTGAGTCAGCACATTCCTGTTATGAATAGCTCTAATCATAAGGAAATGTTCCTTATGTCAAGCACAAATCCTTTTTTAAATTTCTACCCATTGTTCCTCTGTCTGCCCTTCCAAGACAAGTAAAAGAAGGATAATCATCTTCCATGTTACAATCTTTCCAATAGTTATCATGTCTACCTCAAGTAGATTTCTTCTCTGGATTAAATATTCCTAGATTCTTGAACCAAACCTTGGCATGGTTTATAGCTCCCTTACTAACCTAGTTCCCATATGGAACTACTTCAGTTTGTTAATGTCTTTGCAAGCTGCTGAGAAATGAACACAAATATTTCAGATATTGATAATAAGTCACTTTTAATGTTATACACGGTCCTGCCATCTTTTTTCATCCCCATGTCACACTATGGATCTATACTACATTATCAATCATTAAAACTCTGAAGAATTTTGTTCTGCGAACTATTAGAACCATTTTTGCTCCTTCCTCATTTGTTCAGTTAGGTTTTTTGACCCTAAATTTAAATCTTTATCTTTCTTACTATCTAATTATATTTTGTTAGATTTAGTCCATTTTTATGGCATTGTAGAAAGAATGAAGAGTAAAGCAAAAGGAAAATGGAACTATTCTAGAAGTGTATGTAAATTCTGCAAATCAGTTGTAACTTTTACAAATAATAATTTTTTAAATATTATAAGAATGGTTTAAAATAAAAGAAATTATTGAAATGGCTCAGTCTTTGCACATTGGCCTAGTGACATTACAGAAAAAAAAAAAACTAAAATTATCCATGAATTTCAATAGGTAAAAGTTGCTATCAAGTATCTCCTATGTTTTTCAGATTACAAATATTAACAAAAAGGGATGCAATTTACAAGCCCAAAATAAAAATACAATTAGCTCAAAGATCAGATTATTAAAACATATTGTCTTTAATGAGGTTGACTCATTAAAACTTTCTACACATACAGTAATTGGGGGGAAAATAACAAATAATATGAAAAACCCAGCTGTATTTTGATTTCCATAAATAGTTTTAAAAAATTCTAATTGGATTTCATAAAATGTTTTGTAGCCTCAAATATTTTTTTACTCCTGAGAGCATTAATGAAAAGAAAATATGGGGTTTGCAAATATGTGTTTTTATCTGGGTATAATTATTCCTCAGTTCTAGGACTAATTAAAAAAGAACAAGTAAAAAGTAATTTTTTTCAGAATTTAGTACATAATGATTTCTCAAACATTGATGTAGTGTTATACAATTTCCAGAGAACTCAAATACTTTATTTTATTTCAGCATCACAAAGCAGTCTTTTGAATAAACAGAACAGGTATTATTGTCCTAATTGCCAATGAGGAAAATGATGTTTAAAGAACTTATGTGGCTTATCTAAAAGCATACCCATAGTTAATAATTGATCAAAGAACAGAATCCAGATTCTTGACTCCCTGGTCAGGTGCTTCGAACATCACAAAAAAAAATGCTTTAAAAGACATGAGGAAATTTTGTAGAAAAAAAAAAGTTTGTACCCTGCAGTGCTGCATAATCTAATACTGAAATTCGGGATCTTAAAAGTCAGAAATTTCCAGGTAAAGAATTGAAGGAAGATATTCCAATTTCCAACAATTCTAAATCTTGAGAGATTTTTCCTTATAATGAACCTAAATGTACTTTTCTGTGATTTTTAATATTTTTTTACCTTTAATATTAGGCAGATAATTTATATAATAGTTCCTCAGATATTTAAGAATAGCTGTTATGTCTACTATGGATTTTCTCAAAGCTAAACACTCCCAATTTCTTCAACCACATCCTTGTTCATGTTTTCCATTCTTTTCCCCATTCTTGTTGCCTTCCTTTGTTCATAGTGAGTTTGTTGATGTCCTTTCCTTAAATATGGCACCCACAACTAAACATGATTGCAAATGTGATTTAACCTGACCATATACATTATGCTCATCAGTTCATGCCTGTCCTCTAGGTACTTTGGCTCCACTAAGAGAGCTTTTTTTTTTGGTTTCCATGTTTCATAACTCATGCAGAACTCTCAGGTTTTTTTCACAGAGAATGTTGTATAGCCAATATCACTCATTCAGTATTTGCACATTCAACTTGTTTTAACTCAAGTAAAGGAGCTTATACTGATCCCTATTGAAATTTACCTCAAGAGAACCAATATATTATTCTACTTTGCCAAGATCTTTTCATTGCTTTAAATACTGTTTAGTATATACTTTTAGACTATACTCTCAATTTTGTCATCTGAAAATCTGACAAATATGTTTTCTTTCTATAATGCATTAGAAGGGCAGCATGGGCCTACTTTGGCATATTCCATTAGAACCCTCTAGCCAAGTTGATATTAACCCATTAATAACAACTCTTTAAATCCATTCAACCATAAATCTTTCTAAAAATACTGTCAATTAACTTATGGCTATACATAATGGTCATAAGGATAGCATGAAATATTTCATTAATTTTTTTTGATAAAAGCAAAATACATTTCATCTATGATATTCTCTTGATCAAGTAGTCTAGTATATCTGTTAAAAAAGAAAAGAAAGCAATGGCAAGATTTTCTTTGATGAAGCATCATGTTAACTCTTAGTGACAATACCATTTCCCTTCTAAATACTGATAAATCATCTCTTCAATATTGTATTTGGGAATTTTACAGGAATAGAAGTTAGGCATACTGGTTTATAGCTTGAAAAATCATTACCAAAAAACTGGGAAAAATATTAACTTGCATCACTTTTCCTTTACACAAAGAATTTTTTTTTAGGTTTTTGCAAGGCAAATGGGGTTAAGTGGCTTGCCCAAGGTCATACAGCTAGGTAATTATTAAGTGTCTGAGACCGGATTTGAACCCAGATACTCCTGACTCCAAGGCCGGTGCTTTATCCACTATGCCACCTAGCCGCCCCATCACGAAGATTTTTTTAAGAAATATTTTATTTATTTTGAGTTTTATAATTTTCCCCCATATCTTGCTTCCCTCCCCCCACCCCCTAGAGAAGGCAGTCTGTTAGTCTTTACATTGTTTCCATGGTATATGTTGATCTAAGATGATTGTGATGAGAGAGAACTCATTTCCTTAAGGAAAAAAAATAAATTATAAGACAGTAAAAATACATAATAAGTTAATGTTTTGGTTTTTTATTTTAAATTATAGGTAATAGTCTTTGGTCTTTCTTCAAACTCCACAACTCTTTCTCTGGATACAAGATGGCATTCTCCATCACAGATATCCCCAAATTGTGCTTGATTGTTGCACTCTATTAAGGTTCATCATCATCCTCATGTTGCTGTTAGGGTGTACAGTGTTTTTCTGGTTCTGCTCATCTCACTCAGCATCAGTTCATGCAAATCTTCCAGGCTTCTCTGAGTTCCCATCTCTCCTGATTTCTAATAGAACAATAGTGTTCCATGACATACATATACTACAGTTTGTTAAGCCATACCCCAATTGAAGGATATTCACTTGACTTCCAATTCTTTGCCACCACAAACAGGGCTGCTATGAATATTTTTACACACAAAGATTTTTTTAAGAGAGTGAAAGTAACTCAGCAATCCTATCTTCTCATTTGTTCACTATCCCAGCATGTAGCTTTGTCTGAAACTGGTGACTTAGACTCCCTGACAACAGTTTGGAGCTTTCTAGTTTTCTGATAAATCTAGCTTGCTATGTTTAATTTTTCAGTTGTAACATAAAGAATTAAACATTAGTTTTGGAACCAGAAGATTATACCAAAGTACTAATACTCTAAGCATGGACAAATCACTTTACTGAATTTGTCTATTTGCAAAATGAAAATAATTATGCTTGCTACACAATCTACTTTATAGATTTCTTGTGAACATTACATAAAAGAATATATGTAAAGCACTTTGGAAACATTAAAGCAGTACAAAAAAGTCAGTTTTGATCATCATTATCATCATCCAGACTTATTGGAGATGTAACAAAAAATGGCAAACAATTGATGGGGTTTTTAAGATTTCCTAGTTCAGCAACATTTGATTAAAAAGATTCAACAAATCTTTGTCAGAATTCATTTTTGAGACTAAAACATCTTTGCAGCTACTGCTGAAAGTAAGTTGTTCTTTTATTTGACATATTTTTTTAAAGAAAAGTCCAAAAGAGAAGAACATTCCACTTAACTAGGGAACCCAAGATAACAGAAACCAGGGACAATAAGGAAAGAGTACTAGGGCAGCTAACTTCATCCTCTCATAGTATAGCCTGAATTTTACCATCCAACTAAGGCAACTTCTCTACCCCTTACACAGGGACTATAACTGATATCTTCAAAGCAGGCCTTGGAAGAGTCAAGAAAAGTAAATCATCAGTGATATCACCAGGGAGCTTTGGATGCACTCTTCAGACCATGAGATAAAAAGGGAGCACATGATGTTTCAGAGAATTCAGGCAACTGAGGAGTCAGGGATACTTCTGGATCATTCTGGAAAACATAAATGATTCTGGATCAGGAATGCTCAGATATTCTTACAGGGAGGTAAAGTTCATGTTCAGTAGAGTTTGACTGGTTTCACTTAAATCAGTTAAGAGACATTTATTAAATATGTACCATGTCCCAGGTATAGTGCTAAGCTCAAGGAAAACAAAGAAAGATTTTAAAAAATATTTACTGATTTAAGAAACTCATATTCTAATGAGATAAACAACATAAAAATAATTATATATACATACATACGAACATACACACCTATAAATTGTTAATGTTTTTCAGTAATTCTGTCATATCTATTTCTGATCCTGTGGGGCACTCTGTCTATGGGTTTGTCTTGGCAAAAATACTGGAGTGGTTTGCTATTTCCTTCTCCAGTGGATAAAGGCAAATAGAGGTTAAATGACTTATCCAGGGTCACACAGCTAGTAAGTTTCTGAGGCTGGATTTGACCTCAGGTCTTCCTGACTCCGGGTCCAGCATTCTATCTACTGTCCATCTAGCTGCCTCATATACCACAACATACAAACTGAATTTGTACTTTATGTTATAGTATATATTTATATTTGTATAATATATATATTTACATTTTTTCCATCAAAGAGGAACAGCAAAAAGGTCAGTAGTATGAGGTGAATAGTTCAAGAAGCCTGAAAGGCAAAAAGGTGATAGGTTATGAAGTGCTTTGAAAACCAAAAAAGAATTTTATATTTTATCCTGGTAGTAATAGGGAGTTACTAGACTTTAAGGATTGGGGAATTGGGGCAGGAAGTGTGAGGTGACCAGCCTGCATTATAGAAAGATGATCTTGAATGGAAAATAGATGGGCATGGGGAGAGACTTTAGGTATGGAGATCAACTGAAGTCTATTACATTAGTCCAGGTGTGAGGTGATGAGAGTTTGCATCACTGAACCCATAAAGAGATATCAACCAACTAAGAAAATGGACTTTTTTTGGGTTAGCTTGGAATGTCTTGGGTATAGAAGTTTCTAGATTGGATTGAAGAAAGTGGTTCAGAGAAAGATTGGGAGAAGTGATGGAACAGAAGAGGAAAGAATATTAGACAATAACAAAAGATAAATGGTCTATTGAAAACCTGAGTTAGGTCAAAAAAAATAAACCTGAGTTAAACCTGAGCTACAACAATTGATCAAATAAGAAGTTCTATCATAATAGAGAGAATATTCTTTGTAGGGTCTAGGAGAAATCCCTCCTAATAATTCTTTCTTTGAATTAGCTGATTTGTAGCTAACTAGTTCTCATTGACTAATAAATAAATGCTCTAGGGCTTTGTCTACAACAAAAGGAAATAGTATTGTCTATTTGTACAAGATATATTCAAACCATTTGGAGAGAGAAAACAATGAATTGGATTATTCAACTACAATTTGGCTATCTAAAGTACCTTTTCCAAGAACATAGATTCATTTATTAATAGAAAAAAAATATCATTCTGATCCTGGGGAGGGTATATTTATTTATCAAAGGATATACATACTCAAAAAACACAAGCTCTGGCAAACTCTTTTCATTCAGAAATCCTTCAAGGGTGGGACCAGTGCTTGAATGCATAGAATTCACCTAAGGCTAATTGGAAGAGGTTCAAACTCAACTTGCTAGCATAATTCCTAATACCTAGGAAGGTCTTAGTTAATGCTTGTGGACTTGACCAGTTTCAGTCAAGGCAACTTCAGTAATTGTCTACTGGAGGTGACTCAAGAACAGAATCCATGTGAAGGTAATTATTGACAGGGATGGTTAACTGGGGACAGGGAGAATGAAGATAAGGAGTGGAAGATGTGGTGCTATTGGTCCTAGGAAACAAAGGGGGAAAAGAAGGAAAACACAAAGTGGAGTGGAAATCAAAGATAAGGCATAGTACAGTGGAAAAAAAATAGATCTGGAATTAGAATACCTTAGTTCATGCCTCTTCTCTGTGGCTTAGTATTTGTGTGATCTTTCCCAGGACTTTACTTGCCTAATCTCTAAAATAAAAGGTTTTGACTAGATGACCTCCAAGATCCCTTTGACTCCAGATCTATGATACTAAAGTCCTATGATCCTGTGTGACCTTGAACAATTCATCTCAACATTCGATCTGTTTCTTAGAGTATGTGGAGTTAAAACTCAGTAAAAGGAGAGAGATTGAATTAGATGCCTTCTGAGGTCCTTTTCAATTCTAAATCTATGATCCCATCATCCTAGTGGAGAGCTAGTTGTATTAAGCAGCCAGAGAGAGAAAGCAATTCAAGAAAAGAAATGCCTGTTTGAAAAAGAAGGAAAATGTTTTTTAAAAAGTGATGGAGATTTGCAAAGGTAAAAACTGTGTCCTCAAGCACTCATAGTATGACATAGTGGATAAAGTTTTCTAAAAGAAGATTTGGAGTAGGGGACCTCTCTAGACCTCCTTGGGTAGATCACATCCACTTTGGCAAAGCTTTTCACTTCTCTCCACCTCATCTTCTTCATTTGCAAAATGGCAATGACAATAAACATACTAGCTTACAGTGACTACCTCACAAGGTTATTGCAAGAACAAAATGAGATAGTGTATGTAAAGTGCTTTGTGCCTTCAAGATGCTAAACAAATGCCAACCACTGTTATTATGAAGATTGCAAGGAGAAAAGGAAAGCATAAATCTGGAGAAAAGAAGGATTATGCAAAATCTCCTAGGAAGAAAGAATAGTTAATTTATTTCCCAGATCAGATCCATAGATAAAACAAGCCAATTATGTGATGGGAACATCAATAATCAATTAATTAGGGAATGGTGCCTAAAAATGACTTTATTACACTTTAATCAAATCTCAGGTATAAAACAATTGGATATCAGAGTCAAGAATATGTCAGTATGATATATTTGGTGGCAAACACAGAATTCCTGGAAGCAATTTTATGTTATAAAGGTAGAAACGCTTTTTAAATGCAAGTTGCAATAACTTACTTGTGATTTGGGCTTCTTGGCCAGAGACCTTATCCCAATATTTGACTTTCTCCTGTATGTTGGTCAGAGCAACAATAGAGCAATGCATAGTGGAAGTCAGGAAGGTGATAGCTTATATGCCTGGCAACACAATAGTATTGGAGTTCTTCAAAGTGTTTCTAGTAGGCTCATTTTTAATCCTATTTTTCTTATTGATTTTTTTTCAACCTGGACCCTATTTAAGTCTAAACTTCCCCTCAGACATCTAATTTGCCATGATCTGATTTGACTCCGGGTTCAATATGGACAAAAAAAAAATCTCTCTAGCTCAGTGGGACATTTCTTATTGAGTGGTGATTTGTAGCCTTATCTCCATATGTTGATGAATCTGGTAACTCCATATCACTGTTAATATGAACAAACTGTTGTTCCTTTCCTCACACACACACACACACACACACACACTTCAGAGCTAATCCTGCCATAGAAAGTAACTGAGTTCTCTGCTCTTAAGGTCACAGTCCTGAGAAGAACAGTTGGCACAGAACATGTCTACCCCATTTTGGTTGGAGAAAGTTCTTCACTAGGGCATGGGTGCCATGGTCCTTGTTTTCAAGTTGGTTTCCCTTCCTTGAGAGTCAACAGTAGCAGATAGACTTGTTCACAATGGGAAATTCCAAGGGTACAAATGTACTACTACTGATGATTCAAAATGAGAAATTCCTAATAAATTTGTGCCTAGTTTATGTAAAAAACCTCTTTCTATCCATCCAAAATGGGAAAATGGGTCTGCTAAAATAGTCTTATGAAAGTCAGTTATAAATTCTTCAGTGTGAGCTTTTGGAAATTGGCAAATGCTACCAATCAGGGCTTAATTTATTGTTTTGTTGAATGTCTAGAGATAAGAAAGTTAATAACGTGATTAAATTTAAAAGTGTTTCATTGATACTTTTTTTGGAGATTGATAAGCCTTAATCATCTCACCATTAGAAGAGAGGCTTCTGGACATTACTACTGGTCTTTGTATGGATGATTCAGGATTTGGGTTTCCTAAGTTTATTTAGTGGGTATAAGGAAGGCTACTGAGTTCCTTATAAAAGGACAAACCAAAAACTTTTACTAGTTGGACATATGATTAAGATGATGCTCAAATTCAGTAACAGAGCAACTGATGACTTAAACTCACCTGACTCAAATCAGCAACATTGTAAGATACTAAAAGTAATGGCAAATGTGGATTCTGTGTCACTGATAATGATCTTTAAGAAATTTTGGTGCATAAAAGAAGTGCACTGAGATAAAGAAAATATTATGCAAATTCTTTACAAAAGAAAAATCATGTAGTCTGCATACTATAGGCTAGTTTGTCACTTTGGTTTTAATTCCTGATAAAATTCTGGAACAGGTAGTACCACAGCAGATAAAGCACTGGTCCTGGAGTCAGGAAAACCTGGATTCAAATTTGACTTCCAACACTTAATAGATGTGTGACCCTAGGCAAGACACTTAATCTCTTTGTTTCTCATTTTCCTCATTTTGTGTGTGTGTGTTTCAGTCTTTGTTCCAACACCATCAACTCTGTCCAGAGTGGATCACATTCTTTATGATAAGTCCATCACAAAAGTTACTTCCATATTTTTCCAACGTTGCCATTGCTGATCGCAACTCCCTCCTTTCTTATTTCTCCACTACCATGTACTATATTTTCTCTCTCCTTCCACTCTGACTCTGCTGTAGGGTCACTGAGTGGCACAGCAGACAGATCCCTGGTCCTGGGGCCAAGAAGCCCTGAGCCCCCATACCACCCCTTAGGCCCAGAATCCACCTGGCCCTGTGGTCCTGGGCAGGCCATCCAATCCCAGCCCCTTGCAAGAAGTAAAAAAGAAAATGTGTTATATCTGACCACTCTTTCCCCATGGTCCATCCTCTCCTCCTTTATTCACATCCCCACCCCTTCCCCCTGCTCCCTCCTCCTTCTTACTCCAGTTGTCTATACCTCATTGAGTATATTTGCTGTTTCCTCTCCTAGCCATCTCTGATGAGAGCAAAGGTTCCCTCATTCCCCCTTGCCTCCCCCCTTCCATAACATTGCAATAGATCATTGTAATAAAAAAAAATCTTATTATGTGAAATAGCTTGGACTATTTCCTCTCTCCTTTTTCTTTCTCCCATTCCATTTCCCTTTTTTTCTTATTGATTCCATTTTTACACCATATTTTATCTTGGAATTCAGCTTTCTCCTGTGCTTCAACTATAAAAGTTCTCTCTACCTGCTCTATTAACTGAGATGGTTCATATGAATATTATCAGTATCATTTTTCTATACATGCAGTTCATCCTCATTAAGTCCCTCATATTTCCCCCCTCTCCTCCAATCTACATGCTTCACATGAGTCCTGTATCTGAAGATCAAACCTTCTATTAAGCTCTGGCCATTCCAAAAGGAACCTTTGAAATTCCCCTGGTTCATTGAAAGTCCATCTTTTTCCCTGGAAGAGGACATTCAGCCTTGCTGGGTAGTTCATTCTTGGCTGCATTCTAAGCTCTTTTGCCTTCCGGCATATTGTATTCCAAGCCCTACGAGCTTCCAATGTAGCTGCTGCTAAGTCCTGTGTGATCCTGACTGCAGCTCCACGATATTTGAACTGTGTTCTTCTGGCTGCTTGTAATATTTTCTCTTTGACTTGGGAGTTCTAGAACTTGGCTATAATATTCCTGGAGGTTGGTTTTTTGGGATCTCTTTCTTGGGGGGATTGGTGAATTCTCTCCATTTCTATTTTGCCCTCTGCTTCTAGAACATCAGGGCAATTTTCCTGTAGTAATTCTTTGAAAATGATGTCAAGGCTCTTTTCCTGATCATGACTTTCAGGTATTCCAATAATTTTCAAATTATCTTTCCTAAGTCTGTTTTCCATATCAGTTGTTTGTTCAATGAGATATTTCACATTTTCTTCTAATTTTTCATTTTTTTGGTTTTGAAGTATTGATTCCTGATTTCTGGTAAATTCATCAATCTCCCTGAATTCTATTCTTTGTCTGAAGGATTTATTCTCCTCAGAGTTTTCTTATCTCTTTTTCCATCTGGCCAATTTTGCTTTTTAAAGCATTCTTCTCCTCAATAACTTTTTGAACTGTTTTATCCATTTGACCTAAGCTGTTTTTTAGCATGCTATTTTCTTCAGTATTTTTTTGGATTTCCTTGACTAAGCTGCTGACTTTATTTTCATGTTTTTCCTGCATCTCTCTCCTTTCTTTTCCCAGTTTTTCTTCTAACTCCCTCATTTGATTTTCAGAGTCTTTTTTGAACTCTATCATAGCCTGAGCCCAATTTCTGTTTTTCTTGGAGTCTTTAGATGCAGGACCTTGTGCTTCCTCATCTTCAGACTGAGTATTTTGATCCTTCTTGGGCTCATTTGCAAAATATTTCTCAATGCTCTTCCTCTTGTTTCTTTGTTCATTTTCCCAGCCTAAGCCTGTTTTTTGGGGGTGCTTCCTGAGCTTTTGGGACACTCCCACAAGGGTCTCAGTGTGTGAGATTCTGCTCTCCCTCCTGGTCTGTGAATAACCATAAGCGCCCCCCTCTGCCATGGGGCCTGGGGGGGGGGGGGGGCTGCTGTTCTATGGGGGGGCCTAGACTGCGATCAGGATCTGAATGTGGTCAGAGCTCCAGAGTCCTGTTCCAGGGGCAGAGGACAGAGCTCTGCAGTCTCTCTTCACCCCCCCTCCCTCAGCTCAATGGGCTCATGCCCTGGGGGTTCCTGCTTACTGGCTCCACCTGCTTCTGTTTCCTGGTCTAGGCTGCTGGCTGTGTGCCCTGAGGGCTGGGCTCCACGTGCTTGCTCTGGCAGAGGTCCCCCGCTGTTACCCCACTTTGTGCCGGTGCTCCCCGGGGTGCAGCTCAGGAGACTCCCCCGCTGCTGTGAGCCAGGGCTCCCAGCACCCTGGGGCTGCCTGTGGGAGGCTGAAGTTCTTTGGCTCTGGCGGGCCACCCCTCTGACCCAGGGAGCAGAGCCTTTCTGCTCTTTTCCAGGTTACCTTGAGTAGGAGAACTGCCTCACTGGGTCCCTTTGTGGGTTCTGTCTCTTCAAATTTTAGTTAGAGTCCTTAGTTTATGAGTTTTTATCAGAGAGCTCCTAAGACTCAATCCCTTCATGTCGCCATCTTGGCTCTGCTCTCATTTTCCTCATTTTTAAAATGGAGGTGATAACAATAGGGCCTACCTTACAAGGTAATTGTAATGATCCAATAAGATAACAGATGCATGGCATTTTGAAAACCCTTAACTATATGAATTTTTATGATTAGTGGTGATTGGTGAATAAAGCAATGACAGAGTCAGTATAACTTCATCAAGACCAGACCATGCCAACATCACCTTTATTTCCTTTCTTGACAAAGTTACTCAATTTGTGGATCAAGTAAATATATTTTAGCCATATTTTAATGAAACATTTTGTCAATTTTCTCATAATCTTGTGGAAAGAGTACAGAAGATTTAGAACTGATTAAATGGATTGACTCAGAGATTATTTCTGGGTAGCTTCATGTGGACTTGGAAGGAGGTCTGAAGGGCATTATCTTAGGGTGAGGTGCTGTTTAACATGCTTAGCATTATATTGTATAAAAGCTTAGATAGTATGCTTATTAAATTTTCAGTTGTTACAAGATTGGGAGTATGTGGAGGGGATTGTGATCTAACATACTAGATGTCAGAGTAATATTTTTAAAGATCTTGACAGAATAGAATAGTGACCACCAAAAGAGACCCTGAACCTCTGGGGTAGTCTTATCATGATCTCAAGAGTTGTGTGTCATCACCCATTTTGATGGTGAGAAGATAATATATCCTATTCCTTTATGGTAGATAACTTTCTTATTATTTTATTTTTTATTGATGTTTTACTTTTCCAAATACATGTTATGAAAATTGTATTTTTCACGTTCATCCATAAGCCTATGCATATTTCTAAGTTACAGAATTCCCTTCTACCCTCCCTTCCCAACCTCTTCCCCTCAGGGGCAGTCAGGTTAATATTGTAGTTACCCATCTGTGTTAAGCATGTTCATAGGTTAGCCATTTTTGGTATAAGGAATTAGGATTAAGGGAAAGAAATACATAAGAGATATTGTTTTTTTAAAAAGTGAATGTAGTGTTCTTCAGATTTTGAAGGATTTTGTTTTGTTTTTGTTTTGTTTTTCTTCCTCTGGATGGGAATAGCATTGTCCATAGCCAGTCTAATACAGTTGTCCTAGCTCTCTGAACTGCTGAAAGGAGCTGCTTCCATCAGGGTTGATCATCTCACAATGTTGTTGATGTGTTCATTGTTCTCTTGGTTCTGCTCCCTTTGGCAGATCATTTTAAAGATTGCATCTAACACTACAAGTCTCCTGTCTTTCACACCCTCCTGAACAAACTCCAGATCTTTTCTTTTCTGCCCTCACATTGTCAGCTTTGCATTGGATTATCCACCTGTGATGAATCACAATTCAGTCCTGGGAATGCAGATGTGGAAAGAAAATAGAGATTTATTAAAAGATGTTACAACACAAAAGAAAGAGATTGGAAAGTTAAGAAGAGTTTAAAGAAAAAGACCACATGGATTGCTAATTGAACTGGGCAGGCTGGCTGCCCCTGGTTCAACAGGAGCCCAAGAGATCAAGAGACTGAGTCCCTCCCCAAGATTTCCTTAAATTCTCCCTCAGAGTTCATGGGAGGGGTGGTGACCTGAGAGTGACCCAAGCCCTGCATTAGAGATTTTGCCTTTAGGGGACGGGGTCTCTTATGGGTGGTCTTGGACCTGTTTCCAGGGCCTGTACTCCTTGGCTGCCCCACCAAAAGAAAATGCAATCCAAATCAGGTTTAAGGTCAGGCCCTCAGGTGTAGTCTAAATTATACAATAAAGGAAGATTCCCTTAACAATGCCATCAAAAGATTTACAAAATTTGTCTACAAGTGATCTCAACACTCCCTATGCCATAGGTCCTCTGCATCAACATTCAACCTTTATGATACTTCTAATCTAACATTTACCTGGTATTTGCACTAACTACTATGCAGATATATATTTAGGAAAATTCTCCCCTCCTATCCCCCAATCCTTTCTGTTCTGTTCTCATGGTTATAGCAGGCACCTCATGGTCATTTAAAATTTTTTAAAAAGTAAACAATAGCACCCCACCACCCCCACCCCTTGATGCAGAGAAATGTGGGCTTGGGAGTGATGAGGTCAGTTGGAGACAAACTTTGTAAATCTTTTGTTTGCATTGTTAAGGGAATCTTCCTTTTTTCCTTTATCATCTAATTTAGGCCACACCTGAGGGCCTGACCTTCAAGCTGATTTGGATTTCATTGTCTCCTGGTGGGGCAGCCAGGGAGCACAGGCTCTGGACACCCAAGACCATCCAAAAGAGACCCCTCCCCAATAGGGAAAATCTCCAGTGTGGGACTTGGGTCACTCCCAGGTCACCACCCCTCCCATGGACTCCAGGAGAATTTAAGGAGATCGAGCAAGAGCCTCCATCTCTTTTACGTTCCAGCCTCTTGCTGGACCCTGGTCAACTGGCCTGGACAATTCAACCAGCAATCCATGTGGTCTTCTCTTTAAACACTTTTTAACTTTTCTATTACTTTCTTAATATGTTGTAACTTCCTTTAATACATCTCTATCTTCTTTTCAAAACCTGCATTCCTGAGTCTGAGTTTTGCAGGGCAAAACCTAACCCAAGAAATAAATCAGCAGCTACACCCTTCCTCAACCCTATCACATACTCTGAGTCCCATCATTCCCACCTTCAAAAATCAGGGTTTTTTTTTTCCTTTTTGATGAATATAATCTAGTTCTCTTTGTTGGTTCCTTTATCTTTTGAAATGTGACATTATCATTAAGGTAAGTAAAGAAATTATGAGCTCTTCTGCTTTCCAGAAAATGTTGAGATAATTGAAATCTCCCATTACTACATGAGGCTTATGATCTTCCATTCTTGGACTTCTCATCTGTTTCTTCTTTCTCTTCAGAGGGTCTGTAGGTTACACTACATACAACACAGCTTCCATTTCTTTATCCTTTCATGTTAATCCTAATGTTTTCCATGTTGCTTCTTTCTATCCCCCCACCCAAGTTCCTGAATTTCATCATATGAATATCTCCTTAATATTCAGTGTCATATCACCTTTCCTTTTATATAGCTTCTTCCTTTTTTTTTTAACACTACATATTCCCAGATCCATTAGTCAAAGGTCCTATCCCTCTTGGTCTTAGCAATGTTTCTTGGAATAAACATCCACTTCATCTTGCTTGTTTCCTATATTTTGTGTATTTGTATAACGAAAAGTCGTACCAAAGGCTTTGTTGCTGACTATATTGTTATATAATGCTATTTGTGAATTTTAGAAAACTTTACATAACTAGATGGATAGACATGGGGAATTTTCTTCTTTCTCCTTTTCCTTTTAAATTCAAATAATTAGACTTCTGAGATTATTAAAACACTTAATAGCCTGTTATTGCATCTTTTCTCTAGATAGGACCTGGTCATTCCTTTGTTTCAAGCTGTGATCCAAACATGTAAATGCTTTTCTCAAACGGGATCTTGTTAAGTGACTCTTCATTTTCTAATCTGTTTTCTTTTTCTGAAGACCAAAACTTCAATTTTGGTTTTAACAATTAAAAACAAAAAAACCAACTCACTGGAAGGTCTTCACTTTTATATCATAGGCTCATCTCTTTTCCTGGAGGGTGAAAATAAAGGGAAAACTTGGGAGAAAGAGATTCCCATTTAGAGTGATAAGAAAAATGTTAGGAAAGTATGTATGGTGAGGGAAGGGTCTTACTGATTCATGCTTTTAGGAATAGCAATCTCCAATAAAAACCAAATCTAGAAGTTAAATGTGGAAGTATGCCCTTGAACTGAGAATGGGTATTAGGGAAAAGTGCATGTGGGGGAAAACAATTCTGGGAATTTGAGAATGGGTTTTTTTCCTCTTCCTTTAATGGAACTTGGCTAATCAAGCACTTTTAATATAAAGCCTCCTTTAAAATAATAGACATATCTAACACTGATTACATAACTTAAAGCGTTTTAAAATGCTTCATTTTGTGGAATGTTTCAAGTATGCAAGCAACATATGATATTCACTATTCTCTTTGCAGATTATTGATGGTGGTGTTCCCCCCCCCCCCCAGGGCAGCTTGCCCCTGTCAGCCCTAAGTATGAATCATCTTCTATCAACATCAGGTGGCATACTCAGAGAATGCAAATATGTTTTAATAGTAACCCAAGCTGCAACATAATTACTCCAATAATTCAAGTCCATCAATGTGGTATTTCTTTCACTGATGCAGATCTCACACCCTTCATAGCTTAGTAGATGAGTTTCATAAATTGGTATGGGAAAAAAAAGTCATCCTTTATATCCAAACTTCTTGTGATGAATCCATCCAAACTTAACTATCCGAATCCTAGGCCTATAGAGATATAAATACACACATGCACACATCAGCAAGCAATTCAAATCTGAATAGGCTTCAAGTAGGTCTGATAAAATTATGCATATGTTTATGAACATGCATACTGTATAAGGAATGGGTGTTTGTATGTTATATGCATGAGTGCATGTATGTGCACTGATACACATGGACATATATAGGCATATGCAAAAGTATATGTCTAGGGGTGGCTAGGTGGCACAGTGGATAAAGCACCGGCCTTGTAGTCAGGAGTACCTGGGTTCAAATCCGGTCTCAGACACTTAATAATTACCTAGCTGTGTGGCCTTGGGGAGGCCACTTAACCCCATTTGCCTTGCAAAAACCTAAAAAAAAAAAAAGTATATGTCTATAGCTCGTACATTGTCATATACTCATATATATGCAGATGTATATGTTTTAGGTGCATGTATATATGTAGGCATATGTGTAGATTGATATAAAAACGGAGAGAGAGAGAGAGAGACAAACACAAGTACTCCATACCCAGGTCTTGTCTTTATCTTTATTCTCTCACTGACCCTCAAAAATAGATTCTGAAGGGGTCAATTATCTTTTCCATTCCTATTAGAAATCAAAGTACTGAGCATGACTTATTCTAATTGCTCAAATAATTTTACCTTTCTAAGTTTATATGATTTCCTTCTTTTTATATTTCAAGGATTCTAATCTGATATTTCCATCAACAATTATTTGATAACATTCATTTAATCTTGGTTGCAAACATTTTCCTTTTGAATTTTGTTGTATCATATCCCAAATTTTTTTTATTTAAGTTGCAGCACAACCTTTTTTTTTTTTTTTTTTTTAGGCTTTTGCAAGGCAAATGGGGTTAAGTGGCTTGCTCTAGACCACACAGCTAGGTAATTATTAAGTGTCTGAGACCGGATTTGAACCCAGCTACTCCTGACTCCAGGGCCGGTGCTTTATCCACTGTGTCACCTAGCCACCGGGCAGGACAAACTTTTGTGAGCTCAGTTCCTTGGTATCTGAATTCTCTTTTTCAAATTGCTTGCAGTCTTTTTTTCTTTTACTTACAGACTTTACGTTTTGACTAAGACATTTTTGATTGTTTTTATTCTGTGATTTATTTCAGGAGATTTATACATTCTTTTTATTTACACTTTGTTTTATGGTTCTAATACAGGCAGCTTTCTTTCATTATTTTCAAGTTGAGTTGGGTTTTTTTTTTTTGACCTGTTTTTCAGGAAGTCTGAAAATTCTAAATTTTGCTCTCTTACCAGTTTTCTAGGTCTGTTATTTTAATAAGAAGATATCATGCATTCTTCTATTTTTTTTTTCTGTTTCTAATTACTTAGGCAGTGACTTAGTAAGAGTTGACTTTATTTCCTGGTGTAACCCTAACAAGGAATTGGAGATGATACTGAATTCTGTCCTGTTGAAATTTCCACAGGAAACTCAGCATGACCTCCAATCAAAATGAAGCTTTACTCTCAACTATTCATTTTCTTACTTTCATATGTTGGCATTTAGTAGATTTTAAGACTGTCATCATTTATGGAAGAAATTACCAAGATCTCTGAAAAAGGTAAATGAGTAACATTTTATGTAAAAGTACATTTAAATTTCAGCAGTCAAACTTTTCAAAATGATTCAAGTTTGGCAGAAAAAAAAATGAGAGTCAGAGCCTTAAAACTGGAGACAGAAGATATAGGCTTGATACTGGTACTTACTAATACCTATTACATAGTTTTAGACATTAAACTTCTCTGGGTATCGTATTGACCGATAAAATAGAAATCTCTGATTTTCTATTTGTCTCAGAATTCTATTGTCAAAATAAAATGAGATAAAGTAGATGAAAGGGCTTTGTAATCAAAAAATGTATAAATCTTTATCTCTTCTTATTCCTCTTCCTTTCTCCTTCATCACTACCACTGCCATTATCATCACCACAATTATCATCATCAAATTCATCATAACTGACTCAATGCAATACATATGGCCTATGCATTTTTATAAGCTAGGCATAGGCTACAAAAACAAAAAAATTTATATAAGCACAGGAATTTCTCTCAAGAATCTTATGTTTTAGAAGAGGTAAAGTCTACAACTTTCAAAAAGACAAAGAATGTCATATTTTGATTTCAGTATAGGTTTTGGGAAAGCAAACTAGCTCTGCAGTCAGAGGAGTTGGAGTTGGTTTCAAATCTTGCCTCTGCTATTGATGTGACCCTGGTCAATCATTTTCTCCTCTCTGAGTCTCAGTTTCCTCATTTGTTAAATGAGGGAATTGAACTAGACAATCTTTGAAAAGTTAACTAAGAATTAAGAAATTTGGGTGCTACCCAGACTAGGAAAAACTGGTGTTAGTGAAATGACTTGATCTTTCTAAGAGCAATATGAATTCTTTCATTAATACAAAGATATGAAAATCATCAGTGAGGTGATATATGTCTTCAGTCCCTCAAAAATAAAACCCTGAAAAGGCCTATGTAAATTCAAGATATACATGTGAATAAATTTTAAGGAAATACCTTTTTGATGAATTATTCCATACAATTATTGCTTTATCTATTTTAGAAGTATAAAATGTGGATATAATGTTAATATCAATAGTTTATTGTTCCATTGATGATCTAAAATTAATGGCATTTAAGAATGGAATTCTCCCTTGTGAAAGACTTTCTTATGAAGGACTGTTAGATTTATAGAATTGTAGAGCTTTTAGAAGGAACTTCAGACTAGCCTTCTTCATTTACAGATCCAGAGACTGAGACACAGAGAAGTCAAATATGAAGATACGTAGAAATCTGAAATACAAAATCCTCAAGTCAAAAGAAAGTAATAGGGAAGCACTGAAATCAGAGCTAACTATCCTGGATCTGAAGCCTGGTTTTTCTCTTAACTAGTCACAGACCCTGAAAGAAACCACTTCTCTAGGCCTTTTTTCTTCTCTGTCTAATGTGAGGGCTGAATTCAATGATTCCTGAATTCCCTTCCAGTTCTAATAACCTATGAATCTACAGAGTAGTCCAACAATCTTTCTACTACACCATTCTTCCTTGCACATAACCTCTTTTAATAGATCTAACAGGTAACATTAAAAATCAAGATTATCTACATATGGAAACAAGCAATGCCATCTCACTTGAGAGACCTATGACTTGGTTCTGTTATTTATTTTGTTGGCTCTCTTCAATCAGCAAGCCCAAGTACAATAAGATCCTGGGACAAATGAGCTTATTAAGATCATGGGCAGACATATCATTTTTCAAATCATACTCTACAAGACAGATATGCTGGCAAAGCTGTAATAAATGTCAAGGCTCAAGACATCCACCATTCTTTTCAGCTGTCTGATAGTTTGGCTGGAGCAGCTTTTCATAAATTTCCATGCACACCTGTCAAGTGGCAGGTGTGATCGTCGACGATTGTGAGGTCTGATCTCTGATTTCCAGGCTGGCAGCATTGCCATAGTTTTCCAGTCGATCCTATGCTTTTCTCTGTTTGTGACCAATGAAATCTATGTGATCACACTGAGTATCTGTGCCTCTTGGCAGGTCTGTCCATGGTATTCATCACATTGGGATTATTTTAGATTGGCTGCCATGAGGTGTTATTTCCCATTTGTTAACACAATGGGGTTTCATAACTATGACAACTGAGAGGAACACATTCAATTGTGTACAGGTTTTGTTCTCAATCACAGACACAAAAGCACATCCTTCTCTCTCCTCCCATCCCTTCTGACCTTTCTCCAATCTGCAGTATCTGAAAGCTACTTATCACATTTTTTTCTCAAGGGGGGAAAAAAATCCTCCTTAGATTTAATAGGCTAAATTTAGGAAAAAGAAGCACATACATGTGTCAAAAAAAGGGAAGACCCTTGCAATAAAACTATAGCTTATTAAGATTTTAAAGTAATAATTATAAAAACTAGATTCATCTTTTGTTTTTGTTTTCAAAGTGTTTTTATGTATATTATCTCATTTTGATTGCACAAATATATTTGTTGTATCCTTTCTAATGTATGTTACATAAATTGTCACATTTCCCATGCCACTGAAATAGGTAACACAGGGAATTACTATTTATTATTAATTGTCCCCATTTTATAGATGAGGAAGAAAACTCAAGGGTGAGATGTTAATTTGCCAGAGGTCACTAGGTTAGTACTCAAAATAACTAGGGCTGTATAATCTAGACCCCTGGTTTCTAGCTAGCTATTCATCTATTCTTTCACTATGATGCCTCTTTTTTGAAAAGCTATTGTTGTTGTGACTTTTTCCTTATCTGACATCAAGGCACACCAGTGTACATTTTCCAAACTGTCATTTTTTTCTGACATCTCTACAATTCAAGTTAAGCTGGTAGAAAGGCAGCATTAAATCTATAGAGAGACTTTATTATTATAGTAGAATTATTCAGGGCATGACATGGAACAAAAATAAAAATTTCAATAACATTAAACTTTCCACTAGAGAATAACTAAGTGCCTATAGATATATTTATCCCACTAATAATATGATGTTGAAAAAGGTAGTAATTTGTGGAAATTCAGCACATTTCTAGTTTTCTGTTAACCTATATGTATCAAACTTGAAAACCCTTTTAAATAATGACTAAAAGAGATGGTCTAGTGTCCTTTGTTTGGCATATTAATTAGTAGCAATCCAACAATTGCACATTAGCAAAGTTTTTTTTTTAATTTTGTTTTCTTTTTCAGTTTTTGATTGTTGGGTTGTTTTTTGGTAGGGTTAAGTGACTTGCCCAAGATCATACAACCAATAAATATCAAAATTCTGAGGTCAGATTTGAACTCATAGACCAATGCTCTGTCCAGAAAACCACCTAGTTGCTCCACAGCAGTAGTGGATAGAGCATTAGCCGTGGAATTCAGAGGACTGAAGTTTGAATCTAACCTTGAACTTTTACTAGTTATGTGACTTAACCCTGATTGCCTCACATTCAGGGCCATCTCCAGTCATCCTGATTCATATCTGTTCACTGGACCCAGATGGCTCTGGAGAAGAAAGTGACTCTGGTGACTTAGCAAAGTACCTTCTCACTCAAATCCAATTTATGTTCTTGTCATGGCATTACCTCCCTCATTTTGTGGATGGACCTAGATACTCCAGCAAAACCTTTAAACTTTTCATATAACTAAAATCCAGGAGGAAGAATTATTCAATTAGATCAGCCTAAAATTGCAATGTCAGAATTTTAAGGGATGAAGTTCCTTTCGAGGCATAATATTTTCATCCATCCAGAAGTCTATCCCCTTCACTTTTTTCTAACCTGTTATTATTTGTAGATGATCACAGTTTTTTATTGATATAAAAAAATACTGGCTAGCTCAGCTTTCTAGAATAATTCCATTAGATCTTTTAACCATTATCATATAATTAAATTGAAAAATATGTCTATAAATATCTTTATACATAAATATATAAAAGCATATATATGTATATATGATTGACTGATACATTTTAAAAAATAGAACAAAATAATTCTAATTTCAGTATATCATTTTCAAAATTTTAAATGTCTTAGAAAAGGTAGATTTAACCCTTAGAATATACCATTTATCTCTCAAGTTCTCCATCTGGATCTTTATACTGACAAAAAATTCAATGAAATCAAAACATCAGTGCAATTGACTAAATGTAAACAACTTCACAAACAACCATCTTCTGTATATGGCTGCCTCTCAGCAAACATCTAAAACCTAGATATTGTCTGAAAGACTGAAAATGTTGTTTATGGATAAAGTTCTGGTGCTTCAATGGATAGAGCACTGACCATGGAGTCAGTAAGACTAAATTCAGAGCTTTCCTAGCTATAATACTCTGGACAAATCACTTGACCTCTGCCTCAGTTTCTTCATCTTTAAAATGGGGTGATAATATCATCAACCTTGCTGTGAGGGTCAAATAAGATTTTTATAAGGTGCTTGCAAATCTCAAAGTACTATGCAATTATTAGTTATTTTCATTACTATTAAACAACAATCATCATTGTTAATAAGATATAGTTATTGCCTTATGATTATTTTTGTTAATTAGGAAATTATTATTGCTAGTAAAGAAATGGAAAACAATAAGGAAATGAAAACCAATTCCTTTCATAAAGTTCCATCCCAACACCTCATGTCTGACTATATATGAATATGTGTGTGTCTGTGTTTATATATATGTAAGCCATGTCAATGCCTACTAAAGTTGCTAAAACAAAAGACATTTTGTAGAACTTTACACATCATACAAATGATGTGCTTGTCTCCAGGAACTTTATCTTAGAATATTTATTATATTTCAATTGTATCCATGATCTCAATGGCATAGGTACTTCATCTACTACAAAATCAATCTCTACTACATCTTGCCCTTTGCAGTTCTTATTCTAGTCTTTTTATGAGTCTTACACAGAGTAGTTCAATGGAAAATAACTCCTAGATTTGTAATTAGAGGATCTGGGTTCAGATTTTGAATCTGTATTATATAGCATACTACTTGAGTACTAGACCTGGATTCAGTAAAACCTGAGTTTGAATTTAGGTATTCACTAACTCTGTGAACTTCTAAAAAGCCCTTTAACTTTTCTCAATCTCAGTATCCTCATGTTTAAAATAGAGAATAATAGCATCTAATCCACAGGGTTATTTTAGGGACAAAAAATACTTTACAAACTTTAAAGTATTATACAAATCTTACTACTATTACTATTATTACTACTACCACCACCACTGTGACTACTACTAGTACTACTTTTATTTTTCTTACTCCTACTACTACCTTTATAACTTTTGGTAAGTCCTTTAACTTTCTAGTCCTCAGTTTCCTCAACTTGAAATGAAGGAATTATACCAAATTACCTTTGAAGTCCTTTTTAGCTTGAAATTGATGATCCCATTAGATAGGTAAATTTCAGAAGAAATGCAATTTTTTAATAATTCAAATATAATGATACATAAATAACATTTATATAGCATATTCTGTTTGCCTTTTACCATGCCTTCCATACATTATTTCATTTGATCATCACAACAACCCTGGAAAATAGGCGCTATTATTTTACAGATAAAGAAACTGAGGAAAACAAATTGAGAAATTTTCAGTCACATATCTAGTGTTTGAGGCTGAATTTGAACTAGTCTTCCTGATTTTAAGCCTAGCATTCTATTCAATGTACCACTTAGCTACTCTAAATCATAATATTATAGATTTAGAACTGAAAGGGAGCTTAAAGGCTATTAAATATGGCTCCCTTGTTTTATAGGTGAAGAAAACCCAGCTCAAACTGGCTCTAGCATGCCCCTGAACTAGAAACAACATAGAAGTCTACTGATTGCAGAATGACTGAATAAGTTGTTGTACATGAGCTGTAATGTATTGGCATAATATTGTGTTATAGGAAATAGTAGCACGATCTATTGAATAGTCTGTCCCCAAATCAGATATACCTGGGTTCAAGTCCTATCTCTGATAGCTGGATTTCCCCTGTCCCTGTGACAGAACATAAGACATTGAACCTCAGCACCCTTGGGAAATGCCTAGGATAACAAATTGCAGAATAGATGCTGACCTGCATTTTAAAAGGGAATTTCCTCCTTGGGAATTCTAAATAACAAATTATAAGTCAATAGCAAAAAAAGCAAAGCAAAATATGAAGAATTCATAGAAATATGGGAAGATTTGTCAAGAAAATAGACCCAAGTCAATAAAATAGAACCAAAAGAGCTATACCACAATATATACTATACTGATGGTATTTCCCTGTTTGATGTATCAACTGATGATTCTATTCATAACATTTTTGAGCAAAGTTGTCTCTGTAGTTTCAATTATCATGGGGTCTTGTGTGATCTAAACACACTCATGTGAGAAACAGGGTTTGAAGAAAGACTTGAAGGGTAAACAAATTAGTGATCTAAAAGAATATTGCCTCCTCTTAACAATGATGTCAAAGTTGCTTATACATAATCAATCAAACATTTATTGATACTGTATTAAGCACTAAACATAGACAGAAATAATCCCTGCCCTCTAGGTGTGTACATTTTAATTGAAGGGACAATGTAAATAAATATTCATATACAAGATACAAATGGAATAGATGAAAGGTAACCTTAAAGGTGAAGGTTCCAGCAGCTGGGAAACTCAAGGAAAATATTTTCTGCATAAAGTAGTATTTAAAAGAAGTCTTAAACCAAGTCATGAAGTCTAAGAGGTAGGAATGAGGGAGGCAGAACATTCAGGGCTTGGGGAATAGCTGGTATAAAAGTAAAGAAAATGGGAAATGGAGCATCCTGAATGAGGAATTATAAATAAGTCAACATGACTATATAATAGCATGCATAGAAGACTGGAAAAGTAGTTAAGATATTTAAAAACCAAAATAGAGGGATAACATTGACTAAAATTATCTAATAAGTTATTATTATTAAAATCAAAGTCATTATTATTTTTGTTCGTTTCCTTTTTTGAGTCAGATTATTTCAGCTGGTAGGAAAGGAATTACTCATCTTGAATTGTTACCTTTATCTCTTTTTAAAAATAATTTTAATTGATTCAACTTTTGATCTAATTAGTCAATGGTATGATTACATGCAGAAAAATATTATATCATGCAAATAGGTATTAGATCATGACTCCCATATCAGTAACTGGTTATTCCCTGTGTTAAAATATAATTGATTTCATTTCCTTTTGATATAATTCAATCTTTAACAAATCTAGTCAGTTCCAGCTTTCTTTTTTTAATTTAATTGATATTTTAAGTTCTGCGCTATCTCCTTCCCTCCCTCCCTCCCTCTCAAACCAGCACTAGAGGAAACTCCCATTTAACATAGAAATGGATATATGTGTTTATATGTAAAACCATACTATGCATGCTTCTATTTATCAGTTCTTTTTCTGAAGGTGGATAGCATCTTCCTTTGAAGGTCCTCTGTAGCTGATTCAAGTATCTATAATAGAATACCTCAATCACTCATCATTATTCTTCAAACAATACTGCTCTTAACTGTATACAATGTTCTCTTGGTTTTGCTCATTCCACTGTTCATTATTTGCTGCAAATTTTTCCATGTTTTTCCTGCTCATATTATCCATCTGCTCCATTTTTTTAAAGAAAGTATTTATTATATTTAGGCATGCAGACCATTCAGAGACCTCTAAGGCTTTAGGCTTTTTTTTCCTTAACCTTGAAATTTTTTTAACCTTAGTATTCACCATATTCCATTTGTGGTATCCTCACATAAAAGTAAATAAATAGCAAAGAAAATGTTGACCCTAATTGTTGAACCTTTATTCCATTTCCTTAAGCACATCCTGATATTCTCATGGTAGAATTACTAAATTTTCAATGCAATTGACTGCTTTGAATTACAGGATGCAAACGACATCTTGAAAAATCCTTTATTGATATCTCCAAAGAGAACTTGTAAATTGTCCTTCAACTTAAAATAACTTCGTGTCTTTTTGTTATATTTATACTGATCATATCAATATAAATTTGATCCAGTTTCAAAACAGTCTATCCACTTCCTGTTTGTTGGTTAAAGAAAACACATTTTGAAATTATTAATTTTTATAGCTAGTGTAGTATTCTTAGCCTTCCCTCTCTAACATTTTTTTCCCTTCTCTCCTCCAACCGTAGAAGGGACCAAAAAAATAAAGGGACCACACGTCGAATGAAGGCAATTGTACAAATTTTAGCTTCACTTTTTTTCATTACTGAACTTCCAGTTTTATCACCTAAGCAGCCAATCTTCTATGATGAGATCTCTACTTTTTTGTAAGACTGGTGCTCTGACAGTGGAGAAAATTAGTCCCTGACACCTGAGTCAGTCTATTCTATTTCCATAAACCCATCTTCTGTCAAATCTTTGGAGAATTTAGAGCTATGCTTTATTACAAAAAAATATTTAGCATCAGTATAGCAGCAACCAAGGATAGGAGATGGACGACTTGTCCTGAGGTCCTGAGATCAAATCCTAACTCAGATACATGGGAATATTACTTAGTGAAATTTAGTTTCAGTTCTTTATTTGTAAAGTCACTCCAACAGGGTTGTATTCAGTGACATTTAAAGTTGCTTACAATTACAAATCTTTGACCCTATGACTTTACTGAAGATATAATCAAAGAAATAATATTTTATTTCAAAGGCTTGATGGGCATACCCAAGTTGTATGTGCTTCTCTAGATGCTCCCATTTTGATGTTGTGACTTGGTTAGTGGTTTCCTTTGTTATATTTTAGTAACCTTCTCTGTAAGACACATTTATGCTCAGACTATATTTTTACACAAACAATACTCCCATCCTTAAGCTCAGAAGGAAAAAATTAAGATTAAATTCCAAGGTTCAGTTAACTCTCCTTCTTTCTTCCAACAATCATCCAATATATCTGAAACAAAAGTCCAGTTCTCACCTAATCTAATGATTGAAGCTAAACCCCAAACAAGTAAATAGAAAAGTCAAGCTAGTAGCAATGCTAACCAAATGTTGATGGGAAAACCTTTATTAGACAGTGCATATGAAAATGCTCACCAGGGTTGGGATCAGATCTCTATTTAATTCAAAAATATATTCAACTAGGAGGGAATTGGGATCCTGAAAAAAAATGGGGTTTTTCCCTAGTCTAGCTGGATGTCTACCAGATAAGAATTTAAAGGAGACAAGAGAATTATAAAGAACTCTTTTGTAATGCATGTTAGTTGACAAATTTAAATAGATGTTCAGCTGGTTCATCTCTCTACTAGTCTACCATAGAAGTATGGTTGGCTGATTTTTTTTTCAGGGTTTTGCTACATTCACATTGATATGAAACTATAGTTTGTATTTAAAGAGGTGTGGGTTGATTATTTTTCATTTGTAAAATACAGCTACAATTTTAGCTGGTGAGTTATAAACATGCTAATGTTCCTTAACTACATTGCTGGGGATTTCCACAGACACATTAAGCCATCTACTGGCTGCAGTACTAATGGAATCTTTCACTGAGGATTAGCAATGCTAATAATGATCTTACTACTGTTTTATTTGCACCCTAAGGTCTTAGCTTCAATTGTTATTTGGTTTGTCTTGCATAAGGAAACAATGTGGAAATCTCATCCTGTGAGATCCAATCTCTTACAGTAAGCCTGGTGACTAAAACACTTACTCTAAAAAGTAATTGTGACTACTTAGGCCAAGGTTTTTGTCTCTTTCAGAGCACTAATTTGATGGTATTAACTGAAAAAAAAACTCAATTCAATACAACTAATATTAAATGCTTCTTAAGTGAAAGTTGAGAGTTAGTGAGGTATAGGGAAAAGTGAGGGCCTCCTAGTTCAAATCTTATTTCTGGTCTGGTACTGGCTAAGCTGTCCTGGGGAAGTCAATTCTGAGGACACCTGCTCCAATTCCCTCATTTTGGCAGAAACTGAAGTTTTCTAGGGGTTAAGTGACTTGCCCACTGTGATATGGTTAATAAGTATGAGAAGTAGGATCAGAAGCCAGGTCTTCCTGACTTCATGTCCTTCACCCTGTCCTCTATGACACCTTGGCACTCAGTATGCCTCTTTGGCAAGAGCTCTTTACAATGATTAATCCATATTGGGGGGGAGAAAAAGGGCACAGTAACTTATGAGAAGTGATAGAAAAGATAGAATAATGAAAAATGACAAATTCCCTGCCCTCAAATGTTGAAGGAGAAATATTTGTCTAGCTTTTTATAAAATATTAAGGAACTATTTGTGCTTGTCTGATCTTTCCTGAGGACTTCTAATTCTCCTTCCATTGTTCAATGTAAGCCTCTTCTCAAATGAAAATTCTGCCTCCCTTTCCATTATTCAGTATAACCATCTCTTTTGTTAAATGTAAATTCATCAAGATAATAGAATGCCCTTTTCCTCTATCCCTCCTCCTTCTTTCTGGGTCTTAGTCATCTAAAGTAGGTACTTGACCCAAGGTACATCCAGGTGGGTCACTCTTTGTCTCCCTCCCCCTGACTTCTCTATACTCAGAAGGTGGGCAAGACTCTATAGAAGTTTGGCCAGCACCCTCCTCCATTTTGAATTCTCATAGGTCTAAGCCCAGTTATTTCTTATGACTGTTTTTTTGTGCTCTTTCCTCTTTCTCCTTTGTTATTAAGCCTGTCCTTATATAACTTGCTGCCTCTCCAGAGTTTAATCTGTGAACTGTTTGTAGACACCTGTGTATTAAAGTTTGAGTCTTTGGTAATTTTGGGGGTTCAGTCTGTGAGTTTTTCCATTTAGAACCAAATCCAAGAATTTAAGCCCCCTTGGGCACCCTTTTCCCATCATCACATGAGCTTTAAATTTCTTCTCTAGGTTGGTGTTTCTATTCTGTATCCAGTAAGTTTGACCCTTATTCCAACTTCCTAGTTTTCCTTCCAGATCAAAAGCATGAGTTGTAAGTATCCTCTAGGTTAGAGGAGTCAAACTTTAGCTCCTGCTTCCCAAAATACTCCTGAACTTCCAGAACCAGATTAAAATATGATTGGGAAATATTTAGCAAAATAATGATATAAAAATTATTGTTGTTGTGGTAATGGTGGTAGTAGAAGTAGTGATGGTGTCATTTCAGTCATGTCTGACTCTTCTTGTCCCATTTTCAGGGTTTTCTTAGCCAAGACACTAGTTTGCTATTTTCTTCTCCAGTTCATTTTGACAGATAAGGAACTTGAGACAAATAGGATTAGTGACTTACCTGGGTCATAAGGCTAGTAAATGACTGAGGCCAGATTTGAACTCGAAAAATCAGACTTCCTGATCCCAATCCCTGTACTCTATTCCCTGGGCCACCAAGCTTTAATGAAATTTATAGATAATATATTTTAAAACAGTCAATATGAAACACACAAGAATCCTTATATAAAGTTTAGTGGTCCCATTTCTGTTTGAGTTTGAAACCACTGCCACAGTTGGTCCATGGGCTGGTCTCACAAAAATGGCAATCTTAAGATGAAAATTTTACTCTATTATTTTTGGTATGAAATAATAATTCATGTAATATGTAAATAAAAAGATAATGTGTTAGTAAATCATCAATAAAAAGAAGTGTCATCCTTGTGAAGGATAAAGTTGAAGCTGAAAAGCATAATAAATAAAAAACACCACAGAAATTTTTACTTTTCCATGTCTAATGAACATTATTAACTCAAACAAATCTGAAAGAGTGGTCCCTAAGGGAGACCCAGACTAGCTGATGGAGATTAAATCTAAAGAGAATGGTATTTTTTCAATCATCTACTCTGTTCTAGTAGACATACAAGGTATTCATAGGAGGGTCTGTAGCCTGGGTGTGGTAGAATCTGGTCAAAATTTTAAGATCAAGGAGAGCTATAAGAAAGAAGGCTGGATGTCTCCAAAAAAATGCAAAAATGCAACCTGATGGATGAATAGAGAAGAGGACAGGAGTTTTGGTTGGCCACCTGCATTGCATTACTAGAGCTATAGGAGTTTCAAATTTGTTTATTTTTAACACCAGGTTTTTAGAAACTCCTCCATACATCAAAACTTCCTGGGTTACTCCAGTAAATAATGCATAAGATGCCGTACACTAAAGGAATCTTATGAATGGAACCTGAGATTCTTGGCACTTTATTATGTTCTATCTATGATCTTTCCTTCTTTTTTTTCTCTTTCTCTCCTTCTCCCTCCATCATTTCTCCATCTTCCTCTTATCATGTCATTACTTTGTCATAAGGTTATGTTCTTAGCTAACCTTATTTTGCAGAGTTGTGCTGAAGCCAGCTTTCATCTCCTTGCTTGAGCAGATCACAATCTTCAGTTGGAGTATTACATCTCAGAAATTGGCAATCACCACAAATAAGGACTTGATTTATTGCTTTGTTGGTTTTCTAGATTTAAGAAGGTGCTAATGATATAGATTAAACTTAAAGGTATACACATACCTTTTGGGGGAGAGATTTGATCTGAAACATTTAACCACACAACTTTGTATTACTCTATAAATAATTAATCTTTAAGCTCAGTAGAGAGAAATCAGTCTACAGGCAAATAATGACAATCATAAAAATAGCAAAACAATAATAACTGAAAATTATATAATACCTTAAGATTTACCAAGTGTTTTACAACCATTATCTCATTTACACTTCACAGTAGCCCTGCCTTACTCCCTCTTCTCTGACTATAGCTTAGGCCTGCCAATAAGTGCTTAGCCACGATGGCACTATTAAGGCTCAACAGGATGCCTAACCTATCCAATGCTGGCAGATTAGTATTATGAAGATGCTCATACAAACTTTGGATAAAATCAAATAAGAGAATAAGCAAATAAATTTCAATGACCTTGTGAACATGAATCTGGGCACTTGAAAAAAAATTCTTAGGGGTGGCTAGGTGGGACAGTGGATAGAGCACCAGCCCTGGAGTCAGGAGTACCTGAGTTCAAATTTGGCCTCAGACACTTAATAATTGTCTAACTGTGTGGCCTTGGGCAAGCCACTTAACCCCCGTTTGCCTTGCAAAAACCTAAAACATATATATATATATATATATATATATATATATATATGTATATATATATGTATATATAATATATATTACATATAATATATATAATATATATTCTTGCTAAAGTCCTACTCTTATTTTTCAATGTAACATACATGTCATCATGGTTTGAAGAAGGCAATCAGTAGAATGCAAATTCTGGTCCTTTGGTATAGAGGCATAAAATGTGATTGGGAAATATTTAACAAAATAAATGAAAATATAAAAAAATTATTGTTGCGATGGTAATTATGGTAGTAGAGATAGTGATGTGTTATTTCAGTCATGTCTGACTCTTCATGTACCATTTTCATGGTTTTCTTAGCAAAAGTCCTACTCTTATTTTTCAATATAACATACATGTAATTATGGTTTGACGATGGTACAAGTTCTGGTCATACTATGGTATAAAGGTATAAAATGTGATTGGGAAATATTTAATAAACTAAAGATAAAAAAGTGATTGCTGTTGTGGTACTGGTGGTGGTAGAGGAGAGGAGAGGAGAAAAGAAGAGGAGAGAGCAAGAGGGGAGGGGAGGGGAGAGATCAAGGGGGAAAGGAGGATGGTCAGAGGGGAAGGGGGAAGGGGAAAAGAGAGAGACTGAATAAAGAGGAAATAATATGCATCTGACTGAGAGATGAGCCCTACTAATACCATTAAATGTCTGCCTCTCCCACTTCCTCCTCTAATACTAATCTCCTTTAGTGGCAGGTTATTGCTAAGAGGTTGGAGTGGAGGCAAAAGATCAAGACCTGAAGATTTAGATAAAAACTGATACAAAGAGAAGGATGTCAAAAATATTGAATGCTCATAAATTTCCTGTACAGAATTTAGTAAATAAAATAAAAATTCTATTTTTATGCTTGGCTCTATCTCTCAATGCCATGAAGCAGGATAACACAATCTTGATTTTGCTTATGGGTCTGACAATTTGGAATAGTTAGATAACACCATCGGAATATGAGTCCCAGGGCTAGTGTTAGTAAGCCCCACTGGCAGAAAAGAGGATAACATCCTATCCAGTTAACAGGTTCACACAGCTCCCTGGAGCAGAGGACTCTGAATGCTGCTGTGCCACTGGTAAGAAAATTGGTCCCAAATCCTCAGAGGGCCTTTCCTGTGGGCGCTATAATTCCCACCAACAGTCAAAATCTATTATGCGTGAGAAAAAAGGGGGCACTGATCCACTGCTGAAACTGAAGGAGCTCTCTGAGACTCAGGGCATCTGCACTCTCTCTCACCTGTCAGAGGCCCCATCTGTGCCAACATAACGACTCTCCCTCTGGGGCTGGCAAGCAGCTTTCATGCTATTGGAAACTGCAAGCACACAGTTTTGTGTTCCACAAGGGAGATCACACTGCAAGGCTAAGCTGAGATAAGAACTAAGCCAAAGTCGGAACTAGCTAGGACTTCATCACTGGCCCCTGCATTTAGTGGGGGTGCTTTCTGCCCTTCACTCTCTGCTGCCACCTCCCTCCTTCTTCATTGCTCTCCATTCATCTAATGGGCTTTCTTCCTCTCCTGACTCTCTTGACTATCAACTCCTAAGGTTCCATAACTGTCAGAATTCTCTCCAGTGCCCCAACTTCTGCCCAGCATGCATGTTCCCCCAACATGTTACCTGGTCTATGAACCCAGGTTCAGTGGAAGGGATCAATGGCAAAGGCATCCTAGATGTGCCTCTCTGATAGCTGTGCTTTCTATTTACATTCACTAAAACCTAGTTTTTTTTTTCTGAAGACACTACATTTCTCCTGATACCCTCTCTAACTCAAAATTCCTCTTTCTTCATGATTTCTGACATTCAATGCTAGGAGTCAGAGTTGTCATACTCCTTACTCCCCATTGCTACTATAACAACCACAATAATGATGAAAAAAAAATAATACTACCTAAAATTTATATAGAACTTTAATTATGCAGTAACAATAACAAAACCATATGCCTATCAAGAATTGGGCTAGGTGAAACTATAGTTGGTGATATACAGGTACTGTATGAATATTATCTTATTTTATCCTCACAATTACCTTGAGAGTAGATGCTAATGTTATGAGAAGGGAAGAGAATAACATTAAAATAAAGTCTACTAAGCATCATACATTGTACTAAGCATTTTGTTATTGGATCCTCACAACTCTCATTTTTTAAGATAGATGTTATCATCTCTACTTTACAGTTGAGGGAACTGAGGCTCAGAGTCAGATAGCTAGTAAGTATGCGAGACCAGATTTGAACTCCCTTCTCCCTTCCTTCAGGTCTATTCACTGAGCCACCCAGCTACAGATTTTCTCTCTATGACCACCACAGAGCAATTGCCTCTCCTTACGTAACATCTATGGACTTCCAAGTCATTCTTCTTCCTCCCAAAACTCTCATATTTGACTAATTTTCCATCAAACATCCTAGTTTCTCATCTCCACCTTCCATAGCCTCATTCTCCAGTTTACCTCACCAATAACCATGAATAATATTACATTAAGTAATCTGCCTTCCATTGCCCCATCTCCAAATACATCCCAGGTGCTAGAGTTCCAGGTTACAAAAGCTGAACCCATCCACATCAGTGCTCAGTAAGACATAATGTGGTGGTGTAGGTCCAAATAGATTGACTCCAGTCTAGCATCTTTGACAACTTGGATTTCTTTGGGAGCTTTTAGTAGTAATTTTCAGGCATTTTTTTCAATTATTAACAAGTATTTTACATATGTTGCCACTAATGCAATTACAGGAAGCAGTGGGAATGGAAATGATTTGCTTCTGGTAATTTCCAGAGTAAATTCTCTCAAACTAGTATATTTTCAAAGTTGGGAAAGACATAGGTGATATAAAAGAAATTCAGTCCCTTCTACAGCTCCTTCTCTCTACTCCCCAAAGAAATTGATTAGCAATTAATAAATGTATAAACTTTTCTCATGATGGTTTCTTTTAGTCATATATTCTTTTAAAATGAAATAAATAAGTATAGTGGATAGAGAGATGTGCTCAGAGCCAAGAAAGCTGGGTTCAAGTCCCATCTCTGACAACTACTATGTGACCATTAATAAGTCAT